>NC_132974.1:9135000-9490000 GCF_047496725.1 Anoplolepis gracilipes
CCTAGGGACAGCTCATTTTCCAATTTATTCCCGAGATTTCCGATGTGCGCCTCTCTCACGCATTTCTCATCCTCGTAATATTAATTACAATATATAGATATAATGCCAGTTAGACAGTTCGTTTGATGTGGTTTGGTCGGTAGCCGGTTTCTCCATCGGCACTCCACTTCCGCGTTGGAAATGCTAAAAAACTTTGCCCGCTCAAAACTCGAAATATAGGATTTACTTATGAGAACGACATCCCCCGCGAGGAAAAGCGCAGACGCTTTTAGCGCGCCTGCTCGCGTCCCGATGCGGCGAATAGGCCACGCGCGGAAAGTTTATGAAAATATGAATGCTTGGGGTTTATTTTTATTAGGACGCCTCTCACCCCTCTTTTTTTCAGTGCGAAGGGTGCACGCAGGATCCCCTTGCAAATTCTCGTCGCGATGGGAAGGCCGCGCGAGGAGGACGCTTTTCCATCAGGAAATATTCCGCCTTTTGATGTTCGAAGCCACTTCCAAATGACATTACAGGAATAGAAGTAATACGCCGCATTCCAACCGGCATTTTCAACATCCTCGTTCACCATCTTCGCTACCCCATATGCCAGAGTACCTCGCGTATGCAACTGTCTTTCTCTCTCTCTCTCTCTCTCTCTCTCTCTCTCTCTCTCTCTCTTTTTTTCTTTCTCTATCTAATATCTCTAGCTCTACCTCTTCGTGCGACTGATTCAGCCTGTAGTCGAAAACTCACGGATGACTCTCGACATTCAGGAGCAAATGCATCCCTCTCCGATGACATTCTCAATTTTCTGTTTTCCCACCGAGTTCTCTTCTCCTTTCTTTTACATAGTCGATTAGGTAATAGGCATATGATGTATATTTCTTGCAATAAGTTTTCGCGAGCATATCCATTTGACCCAAATATCTACTTTTACATCTCATGATATGGAAATACTATCATAATACTATCCTTATTGCGCGCTCTACAAAATAAAAAAGTTAAACCTTTTAGGCCCAGAGTTTAAAATATTTTATAGTATATATATATATATATATATATATATATATTTTTTATGTTAATTCTACGAGTTGTAGAATTTTGATGAAATATTTTAACTTTATTTTTTCAAAAGTTATTTCTCTATGAAAAAAAATATTCGTATTATAGTAGAATCTAAAAATACATAAAAGTTTCGCATTGATAATTTGCAAATTAATTAAAATGTATATTATTGCCATGATAAGAAAAATAATTTTAAATATATTTACGATGTGAAAATTGTATGCTTTACACTTAAAAGATTTTGCGATAATATAAATAATTTTGCGAATGACACGTGTAACATATGTTCTTGGATTTATCGATTGTTTCCGTCATGAAAACAGTTGGTCGTACTGCACGACTTTCTTCATTAAAACGGTGCTGCTGTATTTCATAAAGATTTTAATGAAAGCACGTAAACGCCTATGAAATGTTCCGACGGCGCACGGTACCGACAAGATTTATTTTATGGCTCTACTTTTCGACAACGATGCTCTAAATTCATTACAGCGAACATTGGAGGCCAGCACACGATCAATCGCCAGAATTATTAGCGAAATATTGTGTAACGCACAACAGACCGACTTAATCATAATCATTTGATTCTCTATACGTATACAACTGTATAATGCACATTGTTCATAGAAATAATGTTACTAATTATTAATGTGACATATTAATCTATTCATATTATGCTGAATTTATCTGATATAGCTTAAAATGGGACAATATTGTGAATTAAATTAACAATCATATATTCATATTGTGCTACTCATATTGCATTGTTACGTTATTAAAACTCTGCTTAGCAATTTTGCAATCTTTTTAACTGTGCTTTAATAATTAACAATTTAAAATTTAATTTATAATTTAAAATTTGATAATTGATAAATTAGAATCCAACATTAACAAGTGCCAACATCACGTTACAATGTTATAGGAATCTCAATATTAATCAAAACTAACTATATGGGTTAATCAAAGTTTGGATAAACTTATGTTGCAGTTATGTGACATTATGCGTAAGATAATCCTGTTCAAAACTATACAATCTCAACACGAAGAGTATAAGTTAGACACATCCTTGTAGCAGAATAAGAGAAGATGAGATGCAGTTTGATACAAGACATAAAATATAATTTTAGATAATAAAAAGCAACAAACTATAGAAAATATATAAAGGTATATGGTCTGAATAAATCGCGTATAATTGCAACTTTTTTTAAGCTTATAATTACAAATTACAATAGCAAAATATTAAATGGCATTTATATTTGTATGAAATTACATAAAGAATCATTCATCTCATTTTTCTTTATATTCTTATTGTTTCTAATTTTTTTATATATGCAAATATTAATTATATTACTAACAAAGATACCAAAACATATTTGTTATTGATTTTGATTAATTGTTCAAAATTATGTGATAAATGAATAATCTATGATGATACCAGAATTTGCGGTTTATTCTTGTCCTCTCGATAAAACGATTACATCTGTTGGCAAATTAACGGAAATTGTGGCAACTCGATATAAGTCTAAAAAGAGTAGTTTGTGAAAGAACTTCTAATATGTTGAGTCATTCTTGGTTTACTAGTTTCCAAACTTTTTACTTAGGCTTTCACGAGAAGACAGCGTAAAAGCGAGTCGTAAAAAGTCTGAGCAATCATGTTTATACGACGTAAATGCAAATTTAAGTTTGTCCTAGAAAGTATATTGCAAAAATATCTGATAAAATGGCGAAATTTAAACTTATAGAACTTATATAGCCTAGTTTTGATATGTGAAAACAAAACGTCAAAAAGTATTTTTATTGATTTTCAATCTCATCTATACAACAAATAAACTAATATAAGGAATAAACTAACATAAGATATATTGAACAGTAATTAAGTAAAAACGCGATTACTCATATCTTAATCAATCTTAAAAAATATAAAAGAAAAATTAATAAATAAAATTTAATTCACACAAAAATCTGTCTTCTTTCTTTTAAAATTATGCTGCGAATAATTAAGTTCATTGACTTTAAAATATTGTAACAATTTGATATAAAAAGAGATATTATTATAACACGATAGTAAAAGTTTTAAAGTGTTTTTTTTTTCAAATATTATCACTTGTTATCAATATTATATAATTATAATAAACTTATTATTCTATTTTAGATATTTCTCAGTTACTTTTTTTTTTCTTTCTAATATTTTTAAAATATATGTACCATTTTGCACTCGTGAAGAGATTCTATATTTCACACATATAAATTGCAGAAGCCAAACAAGTAATTGCAAACTACGCGTACATTTCACAATTTTTCAAATCATGAAACAATGTTTATAAACCTTTCTTAGTCGTTCTGTCAGCATCTTCTCGGCAAGTGCCCGACGAGACTGATACAAAGCGAGCTCATCGTCCTCTAGACGCTATACCACGGCTGTTACAGAAAGTAGTCGAAATGAAAAGAATCCGCGTCGTCTACTGAAAGACATTCAGCACTTAATGGTGTTCGTGCAAAGGGCGCTCTTAGTCAAACGATGTACCAGTTTGGAAAGTGTCAAAGAAAAGTTCATACTCCGCGATATATTCGTGCCTTTTATAAATATACATGTAACGTTTGTCATCACCCACTGATCCGCTATGCAACAAGAAGGTTTCTACTGCTTCTTTTCTTGTCACATTCGCGACACTTATTATTTATTCTTCCAATCGTCGGTTCGATGATACGTCATGTTATTAATGAATTAAACAATTTTAATTTAAGCAATCATTGCTATATGAATTATGTCATATTTGTGTCGACTGTTATCAGATAACATACGACTTCCATACAAACTCCATGGAGACAATCGTTAAAACATTCATGCACATGAGAACATTGTGTTTATATCATTTATAATACCATGTTCTGTTTCTGTTTCTATTAGACGTGTGTCATATCGTGCAATATGTAGAATGTCGTTATACATGACATACATGCGAAATGCAACAACCCCCTACTAAACATTATATATCGCATTAACATTGTTATTACGATGTAATAAGAGTATAAAAAATTATTATATGCAGATAATAAAACTAAACATATCTTATATATTAAACAAGAAACCATAAAAAATATTTTAATTAGAAATAGCATAATGTCTTTAAATTTTGCTCTTTTGTAATGAATGCATTATCATTAATTTTTACAAAAATATAATTATTATATATAAATAATTGCAGGAATATAAAAAAAGTGAATTTTTATATAACATTTACATCCACAAAAATCGCTGCAAATGCACCGAATATATTTAATTTTAAATATTTGCTTTCCGATGCTACTGCAATAACGAATTGAAGAATAGAGATGAATCCTAAAAAAAGATATTATATCCGGGATCAAAACTCAAAAAAAGTATACATCGCACCACGTCATTATGTGTCACGTACTTTTGTATTTACGCCGCGACAAAAGGTGCTCAGGGTAGCATGTTTCTATTGCAAACTCCGTTGCTTGATAGGGGCATTTGGACTTTGTCCGAAGGTACAAGCACCTTTTCCTGTCGCCGTGACCTTGCATACACAAACTTAGCCACCGAGCGCTCTCTCTCACCACCACCGCTCCACATTCTTCGTCTTTTACGGTGCCACTCCTCCTTACCCACATACGAGTTTGCTCACGTACTTCAGTAGTCCTATTACCCCGATTTCTTTGCTTTCCGACGCGATACATCATCGAAGTGGCTTTTCACCCCGTCCACCCTGTCCAACCCATCTTGGCACGTACGTGCTTCTTCTGTACCACCACTCGTCTCGCTCTTGTCCATTATGAACCTTCCACCTTCATTCGCTTTCTTCAGACACAACTACACATTTTTTATTCATACACAAATGCACAATGTATATACAACAATATGAACATATACTTGTAAACCTTATTGATTGAAATGTGAAATATATTAGTCGGAATTATGTACATGTGCTCTATATCTCTAAGAAACGTTTAAAATTAAATTGTGAAGATAAAAATGCGAATTCTGAATTGTCTATTATATAACAATAATTAAAGTCATTATCATTCTTAATATTTGACCTACAATTTATAATATTATTTTATAAAGCTATTTGACCTACAATTTATATAATATTATTTTATAAAGCTATTTGACATCAAAGATAAGTTTAGAAAAACTCCAATTATCAAAACAATTTACACTTATACATAGTTTATATTTAATTTATAACATTAGGTTTATATGCGAGTATGCAGAATATTATCATTCTATTTATACTTTAGATAAAATATATTTGAACATTGACAGACAATTCATTTTTCTTTATTAATATGTTTTCCAATTGACATTAATCGTCATATTTCGAGAAAATCTACATGATTTTCTCAATATGCAATATCTTGTGATGGATTCCCCGGAGATTGTGGTCCACTTCACAGATGGAGCAGGGAGTTGCGGCTCTCTCCCTACGGGACCACCATTATAGAGGTATCGTAGTTCGACGCTATTAGTATGCATATTGAGTTTTTCTATTGTTCCGCCAATAGTCTCATGACTTTTTAATGCAACGGATTATAACCGCACCTTTCAGTGCAAGCATCGCATCGTTAATTTAATAATAACCGATCTTCATAGTTTCAAAGCAAAATCAATCATAGATCCATCACGTTGAAACTTCTAAATTGCTCTTATCGATAGTATAAGAGGTTCAGAGTTTCAGTAACGTATATGTATATATCAATATCATTTTTAGTGATAATATTAATAAAAATATGTCAGTATATATATCATATTTTAATGAATAATATTAATAAAAATATATATCAATATCACTTTTAATAAATAATATCAATAAAAATATACCAAATTTTTTTTGCATTTCTATTTTTTTTTTTGGAACAAATTTCACTTATTTTAATCCACAATAAAACATTTTAAAACATTAATATATGACAGATAAAATAATGATTAATTTATCTCTTATTATATTTACTCTATCTAATGTATTACATGTAATAATGCGCTCTGCACGCGTACACGTGTGCACCATAATAAGGTATAATAACATTTAATAAAGATGAGTTATAAACTTTACAATTTTTAATTAAATATTTAATAGAAATTTATAAATGGCATTTGTAGAGCGCAGCTTACGTAATTATGTAATAAAATCCTTAATCACACAATAAATGACTTTCAAATATCTACGGAGATTTACAATTGATTGAATGTTAACAGCATAAACTGCGACAATAACCAAAATTAACGATTACGCTGATGGCTGGAAAATTGGCTCGTCTGACGAAAAGTTACCGCGGCATATGAAAGGCTGAGAATGTTCGGTAGTAACCTTTGATCCGTGAACTATGCGGCTATGTCATACCGCTTCAGCGGTTACGCGAAAGTAATTTAGTTAAACCATCCCATATGCGCAATAAAACGACTTTCCCGTGCATGTACAGTATGCGTCATATCAGAGGGGTGTAAGGTCCTAAAATTCTATAAGCATGCTATGGTGCGTAGGCAACAATTTATGCGAACTACATAAACTCGCGTGGAATTTTATCATATTTTACAGTTTGCTTATTCTACGCGTGTTGTTGCAAGCAATCTGTAATAATCTTAATTATACAGTATAATCATACATACAACTAAAATACATTTGCGTGGAATTACTTAAAAAAATAACTTACAACGTCCATAAATAATTGATAAAGTCGCATTTATTAATTATATTCTTTATTTTATTTGTAATAGATTTAAATTTATACTGTGTATTATAAAAGAATATTTTTAAAATATATAAACTCTGAAAATTATACAAAAATTGAGTATTTTGTGATAAGAAAAATGAAAATTGATGATAAATTTGCTAAAGAAGCGGCTGTAATGTATCTTGATAATAACAATATTTTTTCAATAAATATATATAAAACTACATGAAATTACATTATTTTTTATATTAACAAAAATGAAAATACAAGTTCTCTCTTGTGTTCAATATGAGGATTAAAGTTTCATAAGTACATAATTTGTCGTAAACAACATTGGCTGGTTTCAAGTTTCTGATGTGTGCAAAATTTATGCATGTGTCGAACACTTTAAAAACACGCATTGGAATCGAAAAGTACTAAAGCGAAGAATACTGTTATGTGACATGCTGTGAGAAAATTGGTCGCAGTCTCTTCCGCCCTCTCCCTCGTATAAAAGTTTCTTTACGCAAATATCGCGGGTCGCCCCAAGATTGACGACAACTTATACCGCTTCAGCAAACTTCGCGCTGTTCTTGTTGAAGGGACAAAGGTGCATGATATCATGAAGGCAGGTATTTCACCGCCATGCGGAACTTAAGTTATTCGAGTTATTTATCCTAAAGATTGCAAAGTATGCTTTTAAAGATGCAACGCATCGTGTGTCAATCAATATCTGACAAAGTAAAAGTTGAACCTATAATATACTTTTCTATTTTAGAAATATTATAGAAAAAAATATTACAAAATTAATAATATTAATTATTTTAAAGAATTACATGACTTTTTTATGTAAATAATAGAAAAATTTATAATTTTAGTTTTTTTTTTTAAGTAATTTTAATAACAATGATAAAAACTCTTTTGCTATATAATATTTTTATTTCATGTTGTTTCTTGCTGGACATATTGCATTTATCAACATATCAAAATAAAAATAAATAATAAAATAATATCTAACAAAACATAATGCAAATTATATTCTATTTTTAGACTGATATATAATTTAATGTAACGTAATTATTTTTTTTTCCTGGAATAAATTATTTATGTAAAATAAATAATATTTATATAATATCTATATAATATAATGTTATACATATACATATATGTAGAATTTCTCATAAATCTAGAGACATATGTGTTTGAATCGCGAACAAAAAATAAAAAAAATTATTTAATATTACTTAATTGTGCATTATAACTTGAAATTTATTTCCTAGGACTATTTCTCGTTGTAGAAAATTTCGGTATGTAATAAAATATTATTACTGTTTTCGCGAGCTTGCCCGTGTATTTTCTCAAATTTTCTTCCAGCCGGTTAGACGGTATTACATATAAGCGAAATGCAGCTATCGCTTGCGCTTAAGTGCGCAATTGTAGCTTTTCGATTTCATTTACGAAGGGACGCCTTAGTGGATAAGGCGGAGACTGGTGGTAACAGTAGGTATGGCAATTTCGATCCCTGTCCTTTCCACCTCACCCTGGCGAACGTAAAGAAGTGTTAGCCCCGCAACCAATGTTGTTCACGGTCCAATACATCTTATCGACTTTACTTCGTATCCCATCTACGTGGGAAAACTTTCATTCTTTCCCTCTGCCTCGCTCTTTTCGTTCTTCTTCTCCCCCGCCACTCCTCTGCTTTCACACCACTTTGCCGTCCGCTTTCCTTCTTCCTCCTTCTCAAGATTATTTTTGTCTACGGCTTTAAATCTTCTCTCGGTACTTTCAAATAAAGTTTACGGTAGCGCCGGAGTTGATTTATATCGAGAAAAAGGAAGAAACGGAGAGAGAAGGAGCCGTGTCCGTTTTCTCGCGCCGCTATGTGGGCGCAATAACTGCGGCATTCTGCGCCTTTGAATTGCATCTGTACCTTGCATAGAGCCTAACTCCCGAAGCTCGCGTATTTTATAGACCACGCTCTACGCGATATTAGCCACGACATCGCATTTACACTCGTTTCCAGGTTGCGAATCTTCGTAAACCTACGCTGACACGATTACCACCGGCGCATCGCGCGAAACCTACCTACCGCTACTTTTTCTCGGGAGAACCCGCACATTTATCCTGCTTAGATCGCGGGCATGCTGGGAAAACGATCGACAATTCGCATTTGTCCCGCAGGTCGTTTCCTACGACGTTGCGCGCGATAAGATGTACAGATGCTCGGCAAAAGGTTAAACGGCGGTAAACGAAATTTTCAGAATCTTCTTTGTGCTCGGGAAATGGAAAATGTTTATTGCGTTCACATTAGCATTTTAATAGCAACGTATTGTCTTTAGAGAAATATGGTGGAATAATAATTCATCACGATTTTCCGTTCCCATGAAAAATGGCTTTAGCTTTCAAATAATTAAATTTACTTTCTTTAGTTAATAATTTGCAATCATGTCTACAAAGTCATAAATCAAAATAAATTCTAGGAATGGGACATTGCATGGGAAAAGAAAGATTCCCGAAAAAAATTTTACCTGTTTCAAATAAAATGCTCCATCTTTTAATAATAATGTTGCGATACGTCTCACGATGAATTACGCACGGATGCACCTGTTCTCGTCAGTTAAATTGGTCTGCATTTAAATGCGCGTCCTCTTGGTTTCTACGCCTCTAAAGTAAACTCTGAATCTGGCTTTGCTCGCTGCTGGAGTCCTGTGGATAGGAAATCTTATCGTAAGGTATACACCTCATGAAACAAGGGAGAAATACAGCGACTATTCTATCGCAAGCTATTACGCGGTGACTGCACCCTCGTTACCGTTTCCGCGATTACAGATAGAGAAGGAAGCTTGATTTATCGATTCGTTTAATTTCTGTTCCCTTCTCATTGCGCGCGGCATTAATTTTGTTTTACGCATGAAAAAGAATTAATTGTTTGTAAATGCATCCATAAAAAAAGCTTTTACAACATTTGTGATGTTTAAAACAATTATAAATGTATATTGTATGCATTGTATGTATATAGATAACATTAAGCTTATATAAATACAAATTTGCTATTGTTTTTGAAAATGGAATTAAATTACAAGATCAAATTAATCATTAAATAATGTTAAACATTTTTTACGTAGAACTATAAATTGTAATTTTAATTATATCGGTAATCTATCTATACACATTACATTTTATACGAAATTCATGCTATAAATTATTTATTTATGAATAGTTTTAATCAGATTTTATTTTATTTAGGTGTCCGTTGTATATCAATTGTGATTTTAAAAATATCGATACGCGCGCGCGTACGATTGATGTAATGGCTCAAAACGGCTGCGCGAGTATGACAATATTATTGGATAACCACAATGTTATTCCAGTCATACATACGTCTCACTAATACCCCTAAATCTCTGTAATGTGGGATTTTACAGCGCGTATCCAGGTGCAGCGCAACGAGGTGCACATCTGGCAGCAAACCACGTGTTCACCTGCACACGCTTAATGCTCAAATAGCGTGCCTGTGAAATTGGAAGAAAACAGAAATCTGACATGGTGAGAACTTACACGCCAGTTATATCATATATGGATCGTATATGATTTCGATGGGTACCAAGCGATTTACGTAATAGGGAGGGACTCGATCTTTCCCAAGACACAAGATTAATCTTCCTGTAAGACACGCGCACAACACACATCTAAATTGAATATTCAGACAAAATTGCATTTTTTTCTCATCCCAAGAAAGGAATTAAAAATTAAACAAGTAAAATGAAATTTAAAAATCAAGAATGTTATAAGTCTCCAACAAGATTATTTAAATATTTTTGTAATATTCGAAAGATCTCTCAATTAAAATCTAATAAATTTAATTAAAACCCAAGGTATTTTGTTACACAAGAATTTTGTAAATGAGTACCATAAGTCCGCTATTGATTACGTTTGCATCGGTCATGCAAAATCGCGCGAAAAGAAATAAAGGCAATTCCCTGATTATCCAGTGCGCGCCAACAAAATTCGCTAGTAGAATGCTAAAAAGTCCGCTTTTTACCGAAACTATGTAACGCGACTGGATTCTGAAATCTTCAACGTGAAGGATCGTTTCGTATTCCGAGTAGCAAAGATGTAAATTTTCTCGCGGCGCCTTCGCGCGTCGAAATCCAGGGAAAGACAAGCGCGACGTCTTGCTCGTAACCGTCCTTATCCCCTTGCCCTCGTCGCAACTTCCTTCAAGGTATTTCGCTCGTGTTTTCAATACGTAGGCACTGCAGTATTTTCGTACGTTACGAGCAAACTTTTCACTTAAGTTCCTTCATTTAGTCGGCCGCGGCAGTATATTGGTTCGGCAAGTTGTACCGGTCGAACTTCTTTTCTCTCTCTCTCTCTCTCTCTCTCTCTCTCTTTCCCTCTGAGCTTTATCGTTTCTGTCCGCTGCTCGTATTTACTTAGGCGCGGGAGGGGAATGTTTTACCTCGGGGCGGTATGAACACTTACAAAATTTACGTCTCTTGCGTTTCTTGCAGCGTTGCGTGTGCAATCGAAGAAATTACCTTACTGTGGCTCAAACTGCACCCGGATTCCTTGGGAACTCTCTGCGCGCTACGCGATTCTTTGTACCGTCGCGGTTATTCTAGAAGCGCGTTCACTTCAAATTAATTGCAAAACTTTCATAATTATAAGTTATAATTTATATTGTCTATGCAAAGGATTCTTGAAACATGCGATTATATGATTGCATTATACATGCATCTCATTTTGGATTTATAGGAAACTTCCATATATAATAACATACATTATCAATATGATTCGTATTTTGTTTGTGTCTAGTTTTCATCAATCGCGATTAATAATGTAATTAAATCTTTCAAAGAGTATCGTTTATTCTGTTAAATTTCATATAAAAGAAACATAATTTTTTGTAAAGCAGTCGATTAATTAGGAACATGCGTTTTCTGAATCGCTTCTTTGTAACTTACTTTAATGTATTATTATGTGTGAGAATAATATAACGCAAGTTTTACGTAAGGCTGAGTGATATTACAAATGCGAATATGTTGAGAAAAGTTTTGTGTTAATTATATTTAATGAATTAAAGATGTCTTTGATACAAACTTCAAAGAAAACTGCACGTGTCTATTCATTTTTCTACTCTTTGAATTAGCCGCATAATACGCGCTTCTCGTATTAATTACAAGCACATTAACATTATATGAACGGACATAGTCTCTTGTATTTCAATCTACATTATTCTCATCCATAATATCCAATATACGTGTTAAATACGCGTTGTAGTAAAGTAGTAGCCATTATTCTTAAATAAATAAAAAAGAAAATATAATTTAAACAATAACGACGTTAACAATATGAAACTATTCATAGGTACTATATTAAAAACAAAAGTTAGCAACATTTTTTAATCTTCACGCTTATAATTCCATATCAAACTACAGTAACTCCTATTCTATTTATTTCCTAAGATTTGAGTTGTGATGCAAACTGATGAGTCATTGCATTATACGTTAAATTCGCGAATGAATGATAACATGATGATTCAACATTTATTCAAAATCAGTTTTACAACTTGTTTCTTATATTTTTACAAAATCAATTTCTCCTTTCAAAACTCTAACATTTTTGCAACAATTAAAAGCCCTAAAGTTCTTTCTCTCTCCACACTATAACTATCCACTATAAAATCATTATCACAAAAATATATAGGATGTTATGATAGTCAATGATAGAAATGACAATTCTGGCGAAATAATCGCTGGGTGCGCCTACTATCGCGCGTACATAATATACTTTGGACCGCTTATCATCAAGTTTCTTCCTGACCCATTTCCGGGATGCTGCGATATCCGGGATGTCGCATCGCGATCTCGCCGCTTGGCTCGTGCGGGAAACGCGTGAAATATCCAACGCGGCGACAGCCAACCCGGCGGTATGCCACCAACACCGCGGAATCTCAGCGAAGAGTCGAGTAACAGGGGACGTACGCGAGCGATTTACAAAAGCGCGATGCCACCGCCAACCTCTGTCGTCGGCACAGGCTGCAATGCCGCTGCATGATCGGACCGGTGCAATGCCCCGGCTCCGGTCCGCGTAATTCTGTACAAGTATGCGCCCATAAATGCCACAACTTTCCTTATTTACGGCTGCCCGGGCGACTGCCACTTGGCTGTGCGGAGCTACTTTTCGCCCCGATGTATTTATTTGTTGTTGCCGCGGACTCTAAAACTGGGACGGTCACGTGTACGCCGCGATTCAAAGACCATTATTTATTTACCGAAAGCAAATCTGTTCCGAACGGTTTCTGTCGGCAATAAATATGCGTAATTATATAAACGAATCATTTTTCTTCCAAAGAAAATGGCGTTTATCCCGCCGACGTTGCTGTGACTCAACGCAGTTCTCTCCTTTCTGCATCGATTTTATACTATAATTATGCATGTCTATTTATTTATTTTGGATGTAAAATATGAAGTTCAAATCTTTCCTGGCCTTAATATCAAATTCAACGAGCAATTAAAAAAACTAAAAAGACTAGAAGTCAATAATACTAATAATAAACCAACGAGTTTAAGTAACAAAAGAATAACTGGAGAAATTAAAGTTGAATAGTGCTACTAATAATAATAAGAAAAAGAAAAAATAAAGAAACTGTAATATTATTAATTACATTTTATGCAATCAAATCTTGTGACATTAAAGGAATTAAATATGTTTCTAAATGTTATGTAAATACATATATGTAATTAGATATAACTAGACATATTAATTAAAATGAAAAAAATATGTACAAAAAATTACATTTATAAAAGAAAATTACATTTTAAAAGAACGACAAATTATTAAATTAAAATTAATCTTTAAAATGCAATATATGTATATACACGTAATCAATTCGATATTTAAGTGACACAAGTTGATAAAAAATAATCTTACAATTAGTGGTATTTACCACTTATACGTTATAAATTAACGATACAAGTGAAAAATACAAATACAAGTAATAAAGTTGTCTGTGTTATTAAATAAGAATATTGTGTATGTGTGCTCCATTATAAAAAAAAGCAGATTATTCATTGCAGTATATCGGTTTATCAAACTACGATATGGTTGAAATATATCTTTTGAAATTGCAATTACACGTCGATTGTAGATTTAACAATATGTTAATACAGTAAAATACTATATAAAATAAATAGCGTAATAACTAGTTTAGCATTAGTAATGACTAGTCTTATTATATCATTTATAATTTAGTCATTATATATTATTCCCACATGCAAACCAACATTAAATAATTAAATATTTACTTGTTTAAATTAATTGCGACAATATAGGCACACAAATTGGTCACAATCGATTATAATTATTCATCCGCATTTGTAAATACTAAATACTCATAATTACCCAAAGCGTAAAACCTAAATAGAAATTAAAATAGAAAAAAATGACAGTATTTTACTCAACTATATGTAACTGTAACTAACAGAGAATTTCCATTTATTAAACATATGCTATAAATAAATTATGCATTCTATTGGCTAAAATTTTTCGGAGAATTTTCAGAAGTCAAAGATATTTTTAAATTTTGCTAGAATATTTTCAAATAATTTTGATTTTTTCGACATAATTTTAACGTCATTAAGAAATTTAGTTTCTTTTCTACTTTGAAACATTAAATTTAAATAAAACTTTTAAATATATGTAGTTCTCTTAATGTATTATTTATATCATTAATTAAATAAAATAAATTAAATTTATTGATTGGTATTGATATAACCATAAATTATTATCTTTTATACATAGACAACTAACACACAGTCACACAGTGAAAGTATAAACTTATAAATTTCAGATCGCATTTTCTTAAGAAAGCAATAAATATTCTATTATCTCCCTACGGAAATCTCAGAGCATAATCCGGCTCTTCCGCGTAGATGCTTCATTCCAATTTGATGAATTATTCGTATGAGCGACTAAGATTCACGATGGAAATCCTATTCGGTGAATAATATCGGTAATACTGATAGTCGGTGAGAAAAGTGAATCGCCGGGCGCGTAACCGTCGCCGTTTATCGCCATTAAACTTTGCGGCGCGAATTCTTGAGTACGAGAAAGGCAAGAAGTTAAGGGTGTAATCACTGTTTAGTCAGCTCACTATGGCAGATTATCCGCTCGTTATCGCGTTATCCTCAACGCCGTCACACCGTCACGTTTCTATAGCGATTTCCGCGGGCAGGATGAGCCGAAAGGAAAACTGACGTTTACCGCGACGAACCTTTTCACAAGATAACATTGTGCTTGTTTCATGCTACGGCGAACAAGAAAAAAGCCACTTTCGTCGTTATTTATTATCTTGTCTGCCGAAAATATTCTCATTATACTGATATTATAATAGCTTTCGGCTACAACATTTTTCATATTTCCTTTTTAAGTCAATCATTAGCATTCATTTGAACATAGCCTTTTAATATTTTAAATAATGGTATCATAGTTTGGATAATAATAATAAATATAATAAATATACATATATAAGCTATCTTATCATTACATAGAGCATATTTTTTAAAGAAAGGCAGTTCCCTTAAATATAAAATTAATTCAACAGTTTTGTTTTGTATAAAAATTATCTTACATAAAAATAATAGAATACTCGAGAATGCAAAATATAATGTATGTACGCATCTTGTGAGCATGCAATATAATTTTTTGTCACAGAGTAAAAAACGAATAATTACATTTTTCTTGATCAAAAAAAGCACTCGATAATAAAGAAACGGATAAAATTATGCGCACTGCAAGATGCATTGCAGCGGAGTAAAGAGAAAAAGACAGGTATCACGGACGGCTTAATACGAGTTATTATCTATGATTTATTGGTGATGCAAGATTGACACGTATAAGGAGATATCACGATATTGAGATTGAAGCGATTATATAGAACGCGATTACCTTTCGTACTGCGCACGAGTGCGAATACACATAGTCTCAGGTTATTTGTTTCTATTATACAGACGACCGCTCTTCTAATAATAATATGTTTATCAAATGATGATGCAACTATTAAGAAGAACGTTGGCTCGGGTAATTATTCGGTGACCCACCAGAATGGAAGCACAGTTCGGTTAACAGATACCGATGTGTTTCCCTATATTTCCCTACCTCCACCATAAGCCGCCCTGCATGTGGATCTAGGCCAACCCAATTACATGCTCATCTACGATCCAGGGATCTAGGAGACGTACAAATTGATCTGTCTAGGAAGTACATCGCGAACCGCCGTTCGACAGAGCGTATGGTTATGGATATCGACGGTATCGGGACGGATTAAAGCCCTCTGTGTGTAACATCGGCGCCAGCCTCCTGAAGGCGGAAATTACGGATACTGCGGATATCCTCCAATTTAACAGCCGTTGTATAATGCGATACGTCTTCCAGCAATCATCGAGATATACTGCGACAGCGGGTAATCGATTGTTTTCGTACCTCTCTTGACGCACGTGATTGCGCGGGCGCACAATGAGCGTTATTTTCTTGAAGAAATCGAGAAGACGATATACGATATCGCTATCTCGTTGTTCAGCTTTCTAGAAACATATTTTGTATAACCCGATTGGTAATAGTAATAGTAATAATAATGATGATAATTTGATGAATTATATTTCTCTTTCTTCCATTAAAGATTGAAAGAAGTAGATCTACTTTGAAGAATTTGAAAAGTCTAATAAAGTTTGTCTGTAATTGCAACAAAATTAAAAAAACTAAGTTAAATAAATTTTTATATTTTCCTAAAAATTTATTATTTTTTTGTTTATCATCATATTCATAATTCTTTTTTTTAACTGATCCCATGATGTTTACCGCATATCAGCCATAACACAACTTCAGACATTAACAATTCAAGATAAATCATGATTTCGACGCTTATTTACGATCAAGGTTCAAGGTATTCGTCACTCGCCACTAATGGAAATTGTCGTTTATTTATGACCGCAATATCGACAAACCGGCTACATAACTATAGTACTATACTTACAATTAGTACCTTGACAGAGACACATCGCTTATAGCTAAGTTTGTATTTATATAGTTGATTAACTCATACGTCCTTGTGCTCTGTTTTGTTCTATTCTAATTTTATTTATTTTACTAATACATTGCTATTTTATTACGCAAACTAACAAAAAGTACTTACAGGGAATAAAAATGACATTTAAGTAAAGCCATGATTTTTATTTTATGCCATCCACTTTGGCATCTTAATTTTAAATAAATCTTAAATTGCTCATTGTATCTTGAAAGCCAAAAGCTACACTGTACTAATGCATTATATTATATGTGCATATACCTTATTATAATGCACAGAGAAAAAGAAGGAATATATACAACATTTATATTCGATCAAGTAATCGACATATATAATATTTTTCTTAGCGCTTCAAAATATTCTAATTAAAAAAATTAATAAATAATTATACTAAACTATAAGTAGGTCTACTTGAATTTAAAAAGTTTAATAAAGTTCGTCTATAATTGTAACAAAATAAAAAAAAATAAAAAGTTAAACAAATTTTCTACAAATTTCTACATTTTCTTAATAATTAAGAAAAACATTCGAAAAAACAGTAATATATTTTAAAGATAATCATACTAATGTGTAGACGTTTTTCACATTATCATAAAATGTATTAGACATGTATAAAAGTGTATTTAAGAAAATCAAAGTTCACATTCCTGCTTGGTATGCTCTATATGTTTACAAAATTGAAAAACAAAGTAGTTTTCATTATCTCTTTTTTGTTCCTCTTGTATCTTTATAAGGGTTCAATAACGTTATTGACGTCATTTAAAAGATGTTAATAACACAGTCATCTATAATATCAATAGCTCTATAGTTAGAAATTGTCACTATTCTTACAAATTATTAATATTAATATTAACTTTAATTTCAATTTATTAGAAATAATAAACAAAAATATATAGTATTAACAATATAGTATTAACAATAAAAAAATTTGTATATTAATTACAAGAATTTAAAATTAGATCGTGACAAAACAACATTCTATTTGTGACTTCTACTATTTCGATTATAATTAGCATTGCCTCTCGACATATTTAATTTGTGATTTCTTTCTTTCTCTTTTCCTTTTCATGAAAATATTATTTTCATCAAAAATTATTTATAAAAAAATTACATGCGTATATGTATTTTTTATTATATTTTTTTTTGATATATAGCATATAAAATGATTAATAAGCTTCTGTAGTAGATTACACATTGATAAACTAAACTTAGGCAAATTAATTGTTGGAACCGAAAAATTTTTAAAGGTTGTGTATACCACATTAAATATATATACATTATTTATACCAAATTCTTAACAATTATTATAATCCATGGAACATATTTGTGTATTATTTAAAAGAGTCCTTGAAAAAATGTGCATATTCAGTTGTTTTAATGAATCAGCAGATTTTTTATTATCCAATGTTTTATCTACTTATATTACATACGATAAATCATTATGTCATGTTGTTGAAAAAATACTAAGAGACAAAACTATATAAGACGAATGTTCATAATTGATGGCAGTAACATTGATAATATTACTGATAGAAATATTTAAGAAATAAGATGGTACTCTACGCTCTTAGTGTATTTACTATTATGACATCTGTACTACTGTGTAGCGCAGAAGAATACACGCTTCGTAAGTCTTACTTTTAAAAATTTTTTATATTTCAATAATATTAATAATAACATATTAATAATAATATTAATCTAATAAAATAACAAAAAAGAAAATAAGAAGTGATTCTTTATTTTGTGTACTCACAACGTAATTGCATAACATAAAAATATTCTCATTTAAAAAAATGTAATCTATTCTCTACTTATCTGAATTATTTTGTCATAAACTCACTCTTTTATTTCTACTGTCAACTATTTTATGTGGTTTTGATTTTTATTTAGCTGTGACTACCTGTAAGCGCAACTCAACTGACTATTCAAACTGTTTAAAAGTTGCGTTAGAAGAATCATGGCCACGATTTGTTAAAGGTATATATGTGATATGTTCTCTATTCTAAAAAGTTAGATTTAGTATTTTGATTTATTCTTTAAAAATCAAAATGTATGATGAATTTTTATATTTTAATGTAATATGTAACTATTTGTGATCATTGTAAATACAAAGTGAATGCGCACTTACATTTACGATTTTGCTTTGAGTTTTCTTTTAGTTTTTTAATATTTTTAAAGAATTAAATATTTTTTGTAAGAGTTACATTTATATATATATATATTAATTAATTTTCATAACACAGGCCTGCAAAATGGAGGCTATTAAAAGCTGAATGAAAACTGTGAGTGATTTCTTACGTAACTTGGTGCGCTGAATCCAAATCTGGCGACAGAATTTGCCTATCACGTCAGGTTATCGAAATATTTGAAGTTAGAATGCCCAAAAATGCCCATTTTTACTTATTTTAGCTTTATTGTGGGGATCTAAATTTATTTCAATATTTTCATTACGGCTATCATATAGCACTAGCTTTTAGATGAATAGCTTTAAGATGAATTTTCGTTTTTTGCTGTAAGATACAAAGATTGATTCATCAAGGTTTGTGATGCGACTAATGGTGAATTAAAGTATACATACATTAACCAATGTATTAATTTCCGTTACATAAATGGATTTCCATTTGGTACATAAGGAAACTTGCCGTCACGTCACGTATCGAAACTACATATTATATGTGACCTCAAAGACGTACATATATTTTAAGGTAAACATTTTCTGACCAATTTCCAAATCAGTCATTTTCACGACATTTTTGGTGGAAATTCATTGAGGGCAGTTTTTAATCAGTCGTTCTCACGACTACTGTTCACTTCGAATTTTTTCGGTACTCCAAATCAGTCGTTTTCACACTCATACTCGTATTTCAATAAATAAAATCTTAATGAATCAACCTTTATATTTCAGCGAAAAAAAATCATAGAACAAGAAACGAAAATATATCTTAAAGCTAAAAGCTGGTGCTATAAGATGGCCGTATTGAAATTAACTTAAATCCCATACAATAAAGCCCTAAAATAGGTAAAAATAAGCATTTTTGGGAATTCTAACTTCAAATATTTCACTAAACTGACATGACAGGCAAATTCTGTCACCAGATTTGGATTCAGCGCACCAAATTACGTAAGAAATCACTCACATTTTTTAAACAGCTGAACCTTGTAAACCTGTGTAATTGTTATAAGATATTGTAATATTAGTAAAGTTAATGAAACTAATAATGTGAATAAATATTTATAAATATTTATAAATTATTAGATTTTTACTATTGTTAGATTTTTACTAATTGTAAAACAAATACAAAAAACTTACAGTTTCTCTATATAAATAACATTAAATTATTATAAGATTAATATTAATACTAGTTTATTTATTTTAATAGGACTCCCAGAATTTGATTTTCCACGTTGGAATCCATTTTTTTATCAAAATGGCAGACTTGTAGTTAATAGAGACGGGGTACTTTTAAAAGGAACCGTGGAAAATGCTACTATTTTTGGTTTCACAAGTATGCGTTTTCTAGATGTGAGACCGCACTTTATGGATGATGTTTTTCGTTTAGAAATTGATGCACTAATACCAAAAGTATTTGTTAATGTTTACGCTGCCGGGGAAATTAATGTAGCCGGAATACGATTAAGTGGTAAAGGTACGACAAGAAATTCAATATAATTTGCTTAAAAATACATATAGGGCGGGAAATTAATAAATATATCCGTATGTACAATGGCAATTGTGATGCATAAATTAATTATATCATGTTATTTTTAAACAGATAATTAGCTTTCTTAATAATTTTTTTATTATTACATTTTATTTTATATAACTATATATAAATATAAATAATTACTTTTCTATAAGAAAATATTATAATTTGTATTAAATTTTTATACAATGTACGTACAGGACATGTCCACATAACATTGCATGAAAGCAGATTTACATGGGATATGACAGGGCATGTAAAAAATGATACATGGACTATAGAACATTTCCCAATATTTATGACATTTGAAAAATTTCTGCTTCACTTCATTTTCTTTGATGGCGGTAAAGAGCTTGGTAAGTTTTAAATCAAATCAAATATATTTTTTTATCATTCTTTTTATCTCAAATTATTTGAATAAATGTGCTTCTTTGATCTAATGATCGGGTATATAATTATTACACTACATAGAATAAATAGGATATATTTCTCTCTGTTATATTGACATTCTAACATATTTTAATACAAGTATTTTAATACATTTCATTTCTTAATAATTTTTCTCATAAGAGAAACTAAAAAATTAGAAAAAACTTTAACAATCATCAAACTAATCGTTTACTATTTTAATTTAGAAATTTATTACAAAAATAAATTATAATTTATTTATTTATTATTCATTATTTATTAGTATATATATATATTTGCTTCCTTTTACACATCTATATTACGATTTTGATTTATATTTGTTAGAATATATTGTGTTATTAACGGATGAATATCTTATGTTATTAATAATTTCTATTTACAGGTGATCTTTTTGAAGTTTTTGCAAACGAGTTCTGGCCATCCTTATATCGAGCAATATGGCCAATGTTAGTGTCCCAACTAATAGACCCAGAATTTACTGATATATCTAATCGTCTTTTCTCGAAAGTTCCATTCTCGAAAGTATTCCCATAAAATTTTTCTACGCATGTATATATGGTTATATACATACATAAATTTTTAATTTAAGCAATAAGGTAGTCTTATTAAATTAATAAAATTGATTGAATATGTAGAAATATCAAATCTTTGTGATTTTAAACTATATATATATAGTATTTTACATAAAAAATGCGAGAGAAAAACTAAAAGTAAGATTGTAAAAACAAAGTATAAAAAACAAAATATGTTTTTATAAATTGATAGTTTAAAATCATAAAGATTTGATATTTTTATATATTTAATTAATTACGGCTTTAATATTTTTAACAATACAGATAAATGTTTACATTATTTTACTTATTGTTAATTAGATATAAATAATTATAATTGTATGTTTACAATTGTATAGTAGTTAATTTTATTTATAAAACTAAATAACTCTGATTAAAAGAGATTTTTAAGATATTGCAAATTTTGGCAATGCATACTATATTCTATTAATTATATACAATATAGATATATTGTAAAATAATGCAAACATTTATCTGCATTGCTAAATATACTAAAGCCGTAATTTTCTCCAATTAATATCTAAAAAATAAATCTGAAATGTGTAACTCGAAGAGTTTTTCAAGATAGCTGATTTGCATATCAAGCAAGTCAGTAATGAAATTATTTTTAAGTGCTTAATGGAAGTTTGAAATGCAACACTATCGAATCGAGAAAAGAGGGTTCGATATTTTACATATCAAAGGAATATTTTGTTTGCAACATAACAGCGGTATTATATATATGTCAGTCATATACATTTTCTACAAAATTTTCTTTACATTTCTTGAGGTGGTACACTTGACAACTACATAATATACAAAAGAAATAAATCAACTAATTAATCTGTGAAACGTTTCATGAATTCATAACATTCACGAATGTTACAGATAATAACTTTTAGATTTAATACATCTCTCTTAAAATGCGTTTGGAAAATGAATTGTTTTATTTCTGATAATGTGATTATATTAAAGTTTATTATATTTCTTTCTAATATGATATTTTACAATTATTTAAAATAATTAAAAATGGAACTAATCAAAATAATTGTAATTATTTTATTAAAGTGTAATATATCATATGTAATAAATTGTACAATATACAATTTTCGTAATAACTAAGAAAATTACTCGAAAAAAACAGTAATGTATTTTAGGGATAATGATACTAATGCGTGGACGTCTTTCACATCGCCATAAAATGTTTCAGACATGTATAAAAGTGTATTTAGGAAAATCAAAATTCACATTTCTGATTTGTATGCTCTATATGTTTACAAAACTGAAAAACAAAGTGGTTTCCATTATTTCTTTTTTGTTCCTCTTGTATCCTTATAAGGATTACATAACGTTATTGACGTCATTTAAAAGATGTTAGTAACACAATCATTTATAATAGCAATAGCTCTATAGTTAGTAATTGTTACTACTCTAACAAATTGTTAATAGTAATATTAACTTTAATTTCAATTTATTATAGAAAACAAAAATATAGTATTGTTAACAATAAAAAAATTTTTATATTAATTACAAGTATTTAAAATTAGATCTTGACAAAACAACATTTTATTTGTGAGTTCTACTATTTCGATTATAATTAGCATTGCCTCTCGACATATTTAATTTGTGATTTCTTTCTTTCTCTTTTCCTTTTTCATGAAAATATTATTTTCATCAAAAATCATTTATAAAAAAATTACATGCGTATATGTATTTTTTATTATATTTTTTTTTGTTATACAGCATATAAAATGATTAATAAGCTTCTGTAGTAGATTACACATTGATAAACTAAACTTAGGCAAATTAATTGTTGGAACCGAAAAATTTTTAAAGGTTGTGTATACCACATTAAATATATTTACATTATTTACCAAATTCTTAACAATTATTATAATCCATGGAACATATTTGTGTATTATTTAAAAGAGTCCTTGAAAAAATGTGCATATTGAGTTGTTTTAATGAATCAGCAGATTTTTTATTATCCAATGTTTTATCTATTTATATTAATGCATACGATACATCATTACGTCATGTTGTTGGAAAAACATTGAGAGACAAGACTATATAAGACGAATGTTTATAAATGATGGCAGTATCATTGATAATATTACTGATAGAAATATTTAAGAAATAAGATGGTACTCTACGCTCTTAGTGTATTTACTATTATGACATCTGTACTACTGTGTAGCGCAGAAGAATACACGCTTCGTAAGTCTTACTTTTAAAAATTTTTTATATTTCAATAATATTAATAATAACATATTAATAATAATATTAATCTAATAAAATAACAAAAAAGAAAATAAGAAGTGATTCTTTATTTTGTGTACTCACAACGTAATTGCATAACATAAAAATATTCTCATTTAAAAAAATGTAATCTATTCTCTACTTATCTGAATTATTTTGTCATAAACTCACTCTTTTATTTCTACTGTCAACTATTTTATGTGGTTTTGATTTTTATTTAGCTGTGACTACCTGTAAGCGCAACTCAACTGACTATTCAAACTGTTTAAAAGTTGCGTTAGAAGAATCATGGCCACGATTTGTTAAAGGTATATATGTGATATGTTCTCTATTCTAAAAAGTTAGATTTAGTATTTTGATTTATTCTTTAAAAATTAAAATGTATGACAAATTTTTATATAATGTAATATGTAACTATTTGTGATCATCGTAAATACAAAATAAATGCGCACTCACATTTACGATTTTGCTTTGAGTTTTCTTTTAATTTTTAAATTTTTAAAGAATTAAATATTTTTTATAATAGTTACGATTTTATATACACACACATATATATATATATATATATATATTAATTTATATACACAATTGTTATAAAATATTGTAATATTAGTAAAGTTAATGAAACTAATAATGTTAATAAATATTTATAAATTATTATAATATATTTTTACTAATTGTAAAACAAATACAAAAAACTTACAGTTTCTTTATATAAATAACATTAAATTATTATAAGATTAATATTAATACTAGTTTATTTATTTTAATAGGACTCCCAGAATTTGATTTTCCACGTTGGAATCCATTTTTTTATCAAAATGGCAGACTTGTAGTTAATAGAGACGGGGTACTTATAAGAGGAACCGTGGAAAATGCTACTATTTTTGGTTTCACAAGTATGCGTTTTCTAGATGTGAGACCGCACTTTATGGATGATGTTTTTCGTTTAGAAATTGATGCACTAATACCAAAAGTATTTGTTAATGTTTACGCTGCCGGGGAAATTAATGTAGCCGGAATACGATTAAGTGGTAAAGGTACGACAAGAAATTCAATATAATTTGCTTAAAAATACATATAGGGCGGGAAATTAATAAATATATCCGTATGTACAATGGCAATTGTGATGCATAAATTAATTATATCATGTTATTTTTAAACAGATAATTAGCTTTCTTAATAATTTTTTTATTATTACATTTTATTTTATATAACTATATATAAATATAAATAATTACTTTTCTATAAGAAAATATTATAATTTGTATTAAATTTTTATACAATATACGTACAGGACATGTCCACATAACATTGCATGAAAGCAGATTTACATGGGATATGACAGGGCATGTAAAAAATGATACATGGACTATAGAACATTTCCCAATATTTATGACAATTGAAAAATTTCTGCTTCACTTCATTTTCTTTGATGGCGGTAAAGAGCTTGGTAAGTTTTAAATCAAATCAAATATATTTTTTTATCATTCTTTTTATCTCAAATTATTTGAATAAATGTGCTTCTTTGATCTAATGATCGGGTATATAATTATTACACTACATAGAATAAATAGGATATATTTCTCTCTGTTATATTGACATTTTAACATATTTTAATACAAGTATTTTAATACATTTCATTTCTTAATAATTTTTCTCATAAGAGAAACTAAAAAATTAGAAAAAACTTTAACAATCATCAAACTAATCGTTTACTATTTTAATTTAGAAATTTATTACAAAAATAAATTATAATTTATTTATTTATTATTCATTATTTATTAGTATATATATATATATATATATATATATATATATATATATATATTTGCTTCCTTTTACACATCTATATTACGATTTTGATTTATATTTGTTAGAATATATTGTGTTATTAACGGATGAATATCTTATGTTATTAATAATTTCTATTTACAGGTGATCTTTTTGAAGTTTTTGCAAACGAGTTCTGGCCATCCTTATATCGAGCAATATGGCCAATGTTAGTGTCCCAACTAATAGACCCAGAATTTACTGATATATCTAATCGTCTTTTCTCGAAAGTTCCATTCTCGAAAGTATTCCCATAAAATTTTTCTACGCATGTATATATGGTTATGTACATACATAAATTTTTAATTTAAGCAATAAGATAGTCTTATTAAATTAATAAAATTGATTGAATATGTAGAAATATCAAATCTTTGTGATTTTAAACTATATATATATAGTATTTTACATAAAAAATGCGAGAGAAAAACTAAAAGTAAGATTGTAAAAACAAAGTATAAAAAACAAAATATGTTTTTATAAATTGATAGTTTAAAATCATAAAGATTTGATATTTTTATATATTTAATTAATTACGGCTTTAATATATTTAACAATACAGATAAATGTTTGCATTATTTTACTTATTGTTAATTAGATATAAATAATTATAATTGTATGTTTACAATTGTATAGTATTTAATTTTATTTATAAAACTAAATAACTCTGATTATAAAATATTTTTAAGATATTGTAAATTTTAGTAATGCACACTATATTCTATTATTCATGTACAATGTATGGATATATTGTAAAATAAAGCCGTAACTAAAGCCGTAATTTTCTCCGATTAATATCTAAAAAATAGATCTGTGTAACTCGAAGAGCTTTTCAAGATAGCTGATTTGCATATCAAGCAAGTCAGTAATGAAATTATTTTTAAGTGCTTAATGGAAATTTGAAATGCAACACTATCGAATCGAGAAAAGAGGGTTCGATATTTTACATATCAAAGGAATATTTTGTTTGCAACATAACAGCGGTATTATATATATGTCAGTTATATACATTTTCTACAAAATTTTCTTTACATTTCTTGAGGTGGTACACTTAACAACTACATAATATACAAAAGAAATAAATCAACTAATTAATCTGTGAAACGTTTTATGAATTCATAACATTCACGAATGTTACAGATGATAACTTTTAGATTTAATACATCTCTCATGCGTTTGGAAAATGAATTGTTTTATTTCTGATAATGTGATTATATTAAAGTTTATTATATTTCTTTCTAATATGATATTTTACAATTATTTAAAATAATTAAAAATGGAACTAATCAAAATAATTGTAATTATTTTATTAAAGTGTAATATATCATATGTAATAAATTGTACAATATACAATTTTCGTAATAACTAAGAAAATTACTCGAAAAAAACAGTAATGTATTTTAGGGATAATGATACTAATGCGTGGACGTCTTTCACATCGCCATAAAATGTTTTAGACATGTATAAAAGTGTATTTAGAAAAATCAAAATTCACATTCCTGATTTGTATGCTCTATATGTTTACAAAACTGAAAAACAAAGTGGTTTCCATTATTTCTTTTTTGTTCCTCTTGTATCCTTATAAGTATTACATAACGTTATTGACGTCATTTAAAAGATGTTAGTAACACAATCATTTATAATAGCAATAGCTCTATAGTTAGTAATTGTTACTACTCTAACAAATTGTTAATAGTAATATTAACTTTAATTTCAATTTATTATAGATAACAAAAATATATAGTATTGTTAACAATAAAAAAATTTTTATATTAATTACAGTAGTATTTAAAATTAGATCGTGACAAAACAACATTCTCTATTTGTGAGTTCTACTATTTCGATTATAATTAGCATTGCCTCTCGACATATTTAATTTGTGATTTCTTTCTTTCTCTTTTCCTTTTCATGAAAATATTATTTTCATCAAAAATCATTTATAAAAAAATTACATGCGTATATGTATTTTTTATTATATTTTTTTTTGTTATACAGCATATAAAATGATTAATAAGCTTCTGTAGTAGATTACACATTGATAAACTAAACTTAGGCAAATTAATTGTTGGAACCGAAAAATTGTTAAGGTTGTGTATACCACATTAAATATATATACATTATTTATACCAAATTCTTAACAATTATTATAATCCATGGAACATATTTGTGTATTATTTAAAAGAGTCCTTGAAAAAATGTGCATATTCAGTTGTTTTAATGAATCAGCAGATTTTTTATTATCCAATGTTTTATCTATATATATTAATGCATACGATACATCATTACGTCATGTTGTTGGAAAAACATTGAGAGACAAGACTATATAAGACGAATGTTTATAAATGATGGCAGTATCATTGATAATATTACTGATAGAAATATTTAACAAATAAAATGGTACTCTACTCTCTTACAATTAGTGTATTTACCATTATTATACTATTCTGTACTACTATGTAGCGCAGAAGAACACACGCTTCGTAAGTCTTACTTTTAAAAATTTTTTATATTTCAATAATATTAATAATAACATATTAATAATAATATTAATCTAATAAAATAACAAAAAAGAAAATAAGAAGTGATTCTTTATTTTGTGTACTCACAACGTAATTGCATAACATAAAAATATTCTCATTTAAAAAAATGTAATCTATTCTCTACTTATCTGAATTATTTTGTCATAAACTCACTCTTTTATTTCTACTGTCAACTATTTTATGTGGTTTTGATTTTTATTTAGCTGTGACTACCTGTAAGCGCAACTCAACTGACTATTCAAACTGTTTAAAAGTTGCGTTAGAAGAATCATGGCCACGATTTGTTAAAGGTATATATGTGATATGTTCTCTATTCTAAAAAGTTAGATTTAGTATTTTGATTTATTCTTTAAAAATTAAAATGTATGACAAATTTTTATATAATGTAATATGTAACTATTTGTGATCATCGTAAATACAAAATAAATGCGCACTCACATTTACGATTTTGCTCTGAGTTTTCTTTTAGTTTTTAAATTTTTAAAGAATTAAATATTTTTTATAATAGTTACGATTTTATATACACACATATATATATATATATATATATTAATTTATATACACAATTGTTATAAGATATTGTAATATTAGTAAAGTTAATGAAACTAATAATGTTAATAAATATTTATAAATTATTATAATATATTTTTACTAATTGTAAAACAAATACAAAAAACTTACAGTTTCTCTATATAAATAACATTAAATTATTAAAAGATTAATATTAATACTAGTTTATTTATTTTAATAGGACTCCCAGAATTTGATTTTCCACGTTGGAATCCATTTTTTTATCAAAATGGCAGACTTGTAGTTAATAGAGACGGGGTACTTATAAAAGGAACCGTAGAAAATGCTACTGTTTTTAGTTTCACAAGTATGCGTTTTCTAGATGTGAGACCGCATGGTCCTTTATGGATGATGTTTTTCGTTTAGAAATTGATGCACTAATACCAAAACTATTTGTTAATGTTTACGCTGCCGGGGAAATTAATGTAGCCGGAATACGATTAAGTGGTAAAGGTACGACAAGAAATTCAATATAATTTGCTTAAAAAGACATATAGGGCGGAAAATTGATAAATATATCCGTATGTACAATGGCAATTGTGATGCATAAATTAATTATAGCATGTTATTTTTAACATCATTTTACACATCTATATTACGATTTTGATTTATATTTGTTAGAATATATTGTGTTATTAACGGATGAATATGTTAGTAATAATTTCTATTTACAGGTGATCTTTTTGAAGTTTTTGTAAACGAGTTCTGGCCATCCTTATATCGAGCAGTATTTGCAATGTTAGTGTCCCAACTAATAGACCCAGAATTTACTGATATATCTAATTGTCTTTTCTCGAAAGTTCCATTCTCGAAAGTATTCCCATAAAATTTTTCTACACATGTATATATGGTTATGTACATACATAAATTTTTAATTTAAGCAATAAGGTAGTCTTATTAAATTAATAAAATTGATTGAATATGTAGAAATATCAAATCTTTGTGATTTTAAATTATATATATATAGTATTTTACATAAAAAATGCGAAAGAAAAACTAAAAGTAAGATTGTAAAAACAAAGTATAAAAAACAAAATATGTTTTTATAAATTGATAGTTTAAAATCATAAAGATTTGATATTTTTATATATTTAATTAATTACGGCTTTAATATATTTAACAATACAGATAAATGTTTGCATTATTTTACTTATTGTTAATTAGATATAAATAATTATAATTGTATGTTTACAATTGTATAGTATTTAATTTTATTTATAAAACTAAATAACTCTGATTAAAAAATATTTTTAAAATATTGTATATTTTAGTAATGCACACTATATTCTATTATTCATGTACAATGTATAGATATATTGTAAAATAAAGCCGTAACTAAAGCCGTAATTTTCTCCGATTAATATCTAAATAATAGATCTGTGTAACTCGAAGAGCTTTTCGAGATAGCTGATTTGCATATCAAGCAAGTCAGTAATGAAATTATTTTTAAGTGCTTAATGGAAGTTTGAAATGCAACATTATCGAATCGAGAAAAGAGGGTTCGATATTTTACATATCAAAGGAATACTTTGTTTGCAACATAAAAGCGCTATTATATATGTATACATATGTCAGTCATAAAAATTTTCTACAAAATTTTCTTTACATTTCTTGAGGTGTTAACACTTGACAACATAATAATTAATCTGTGAAACGTTTCATGAATTCATAACATTCACGAATGTTACAGATTATAACTTTTAGATTTAATACATCTCTCTCAAAATGCGTCTGGAAAATGAATTTGTTTTATTTCTGACAATGTGATTATATTAAAGTTTGTTACATTTCTTTCTGATATGCTATTTTACAATTATTTAAAATGATTAAAAATGGAACTAATCAAAATAATTGTAATTATTTTATTAAAGTTTAATATATCATATGTAATAAATTGTACAATATGTAATTATGAAATAAAATTAGCATACGTGGATTTTTGGCATTTGTCAAGCTCGAGGTAATAATTGTCGACATAATTCTTCGTAATATTTATATCATAAATTAATTTGGATTAAATTGATGTCATTCAGTTTACGACCAATTTAAATGTATATCCAGAGAATTACATCTCTTTTTCTCTTTCTCTTTCTCTATCTCTCTCTCTTATTTTATTCAAATTGGAAAAGTCGACTAAATTCAATTGACAAAACCTTATAGTACTAATTTTATTTTGTATAGCAATTCATGACCATACAATCAAATGTATAAGATTTAGAAAATATATAGTATAATATTTGCTTGCTTTTCTTAACTCGGTATTAATAAGAAGCGGGAAGCTAATGAATTAATAAAGTCTCAAGTTTGCCAGGACCGACAGTCGAGTCTCTTTCCCCGACACCTAACCATATAGCAACATACATACACATACGCTTCGACCGACTTCGCGTATATAGCTGGCGTATACCGCCGGAAACACGACCGCAGTATGACATGCAGCCCCGTGCTTGCGCGAGTCTGCTAGGTGGAAAGCGCACCTACCGCGTGCGAAACGACGAGACTTGGCTGCTGCCGTAGCAGAGGTCTCGGGAAGTTTCCTATTATAGTCTCCCTTAACTGGTAGTACTAGCTCTCCTCTCCACCGACAGTCCCAACCTCTCCACAGCTCCACACGCCTGGCGCCGCGCCTTTCACCCCTCACCCCTTGTCCTCATCTCCCCCAACCTCTTGCCTAAAGTACCGCACACCTTTGGTGGTAAGCTATGAGCTCGAACTATTCCATCGTTACCGCTATAGTTTAGTTAAACATGCCCTTTCGCTCTGGTCCGTAGCTCGTTCCTTGCTCACCTCTCCGATCCGCATCACGGTCTTCTCTCACGCCCTCTCTCTCGCTCTCTCTCTCTCTTTCTCTCTCTCTCACTCTTTCTCTCTTTCTCTCTCTGTCTTTCTGTACGTCTCTCGGACCTAAGTCCACAACATGCAAATTTGACCCTCGCCGAATTTGCCGAACCAGCCAATCTTCGTTGTTCGGCAAACTGCGGCAACGGGCCGAGTGACACGAAGAGACGGCTGCCTTCGTTGCAGTCGGCTTCGTCAGGATCGACTTGGAATTTCGAGGACGCACCGCCGAATTAGGCGAATTCGATTAAATCGGATTCGTGTAAACAGCCACACCGCATGGTGCAAAGTTTGGCACGGGTTTACTGTAGCTGCACGCGACGCGCGTAGAGCTATTGGAAAAGAGGAGGGAAGAGGGGGCGGTTTCTCAAGGGGAACTTCGAGGCAGGTGCATGACTTTGGCGACATTTCGGGTTAGACTTTGCCTTAACGTGAGCTTAATTAAGGTTTCGCTATAACGCACAAAGTAAATATTATTTAAATGTAACTATCAATCAGCAGGCTTTGTGCGCCGTCTATTGAGTTATTACCTAATTAAGATTTACTTAATGAGATGCATCAAAGAGAATTAATATAGCATTTTTATTTTAGTATTGTATATTCTGTATCTGTATTTTATATATACAGAACGCATTTGATATGTTAATTTCATATTAGATATATAAATTTTAAAAGAAATGTCGAGATTTTAACCGTCTCAATATGTGTATTTTTAATTATATATTTAAATCATTATATATAATTATGTAAACATATATGTTATACATATGTAAATATATATAATTTTTTATTTATTTATTTCTAATAGTATATAAATACACACGCATACATATAAATTTATATTAAATGGAATATTAATTATACTTTGTTGAGATTGCAGTTAAAAATCATAACTCATTTTAAGTAAAAATCATGAAGCTTGTCTCACAGAAAAATTATATTGTTAAACCAAAGTGTTTTATTCAGCCGCAAAATTAAGAAGCCTAGTGTCCCAAATAAAGAATGAAGTATATTATATGCAATTACATAACTACGTAAAAATTACATGTGTGGACGAAATAATCTCAGTAGACTAAAAAGTTGGTTTGAAATAGACAGATAACACAAAATTAAATATTACTCCGCGTGCAGTCTTTTGGGAAAAAATGGTATTGTGTAACGAATGCAAGGCCGTTTCAGAGAGAGACGTAATTCGTCAGCACGATGTGTAATGGGAAGCACGAGATACAATCTTCCCGTTATCTTCTTAATTAGTTTCATTTCGTAATCTCTCCGTAGAACTCCTGCAACGTTTGACAAATGATGTAAGGGGTTCTTACTGGAGGGATCTTACATCTTGCCTATCCAATCGCAGTGAATAACATTTTTAATTAAGCAACGTTCTCAACGAACATGCCTAGCAGGAGAAAATGTATTGTACCATATGATATTAAGGGAAAGTTTGATAACGATAAGATTTCACCGGATAATATTCTTCGTTAGGCGTGACAGCTGAATGAATTGATTAAATAATACAGACATGGTGGAAATCACATAAAAACAATAAAGAGAAGTTTCTTAGCATAATTATTTAAATTTAGTTATTAAAATGTTAAAGTAACTTTTAAATAATATAAAAATATTTTAATAAATAAAATAAAATGAAAGAAAGAAAAAGAGAATAATCATAGATTTCTAAATACATTATGTACATATACAGTTACGTCCAAAAGTAAGTTTTAAGCATTTAAGCATCCTTAATTTTTTCTTATTTTTTAGTATATAAATACTGACAAAATACTGAAAAAAAAAATGTTTAAAAACTATCAATAGCACAAACTGAACCTTAAACTTAAAACTTAAAAATGTTTTTTTTTTAACTTTTCTGTCATGATTTATCGAATATCGACAACTTTTCTGAAAATACAGGTTTAGCTTCAAAGTTATGTAAAAAAATCATTAAAAAATCCTAGGAAAATATTTAAAAAAGCATTTTATAGATAGAATGTGGAAACCTGACTTCAATTTTTTGAGAAATATATATATATATATATATATATATATATATATACAAACATATATATATATATGTGTGTGTATACGTTATATGTGTGTACGTACATAAAATAAATGATTCACGTCTACAGCGTGCTTGTAATGTTTAAATAAATTGATTGATAATAAATCAAATTAGAAAAGTCTTAAATTAGAAATAAAAAAATTAGCAACAGGAAAGAATGTTATATGTATACTGATATAAAACACACACAAAGCTATAACTGTTTACAAAATTTCCTAACTCCTATCAAAAGAATTTAAAAAAGTTCCAAAAACATTATTCTGATTTAAACATTCATTACATGATCGTCTTCTACAAGGATCTATAATCATTATCCCCATCAATTTATTCAAAGATACGAAACAATTATAGATTGAACGTTTTGTTTATAGATTATATATTTCAGAGAGATCAAAATCTTCTTAGAGGTAGACTGACGATGCGAGAAGCGAACAACTGTAAATAGATCGAGGGAGTTCTTTGGTCCGCCTTGCGCGCAACACGCTCTGCCGAGCGTTGGGCACCGATCCTCAAATATACATGGATAGACTTCGTATTGGATTTCCCCAGCGGGTAGAAGAAGCGGCTCCGTTGACGGCACTTCTCCTCGTGCGAATAAGAAGTTCTTTTGGTACAAGGCGTCGTGTTCGCGTTGGTACATTCCCGTTTGTCCCACAAGCTGCGATATAAGCTTGGCAAAAGGCGGACGCTCAGACTTCTGCGCTACGTGATACAAGTCTCCGGCGTGTTCTCAAATCCGCGTGTGCACGGATATAGAAATCTCCTGAATTGCAAATTATATCGGCATTGAGAAAAGTGTAGCTCCGGTGTGCTTCCATATGAGAGCGGCACGATTGAATGATTTAATTCCTCCGACACCTTGAGCTTTGCGAAACTGTTTGGATTATGAAGCGCTCGTCATAATTTAATTCTGCAGGGAGATCTGAAACAAATCAATCGTGAGGAAAGACATTTCTTTCCATTTAGCTTATTTTTTTAACAAATTTCGTAACTTGGCTTAGCTCATCAATCGTTAAAATATAATTTACATAAGAGTTGCGATATATACGAATTATATAAATAGATATTTTAATATTTATAAATTGCACTAATTTATGAAAAAAAAAACCGAAAAGTAAGATACTTTTATATTAATATGTTATGCTAACGTTATAATGAAATGTAATAACGTGTACATAAGTACTTAGTTTTAATAACATTAACAATTCGCTAAAGTTATTTTTTTACATTAAATGCAGCGGTAAAATGTATCTTTCATATTTCATAGATTTCTTTCAACTGTTCTGATAAAAAATTTATCATTATGTATCTTTATCACTTCTTTCAAAATCCAGAAAAATGAATTCCGTGGACACGTTCTTAAATCATTAACTTTACACGATTGTAATAGAGATAAAGCTAAACGCTTAGTGGTCGTCGATAATACCGGTGTGGAGACATCGTGTATCCTTTAGCCTGTAGAAACGGTTTGCCATCTCTTCGCTGGTATTTTCCTCCGCATCCTACATCTCTCTCGCTCCCATCATTTCTTTTCCACCCTCGCGTTAGCTCTGTCCCTGTCTGGTTACCGTGTTCCTATGGGACTACAGGAACCTTGCCGTTCGCAAATCCCTTTCCTTGCCCCGACGGAGCAAGAAATGCAACTCTCCTTGGGGAATTAATTGCGCTGTAAAACGTAGATTCAAATCCGCGCTTCAAAGAAGAAGAGAGACGATGTACGAGAGAGAAAGAGAGAGAGAGAGAGAGAGAGAGAGAGAGAGAGAGAGTGAGAAGAGGAAAAGAGGAAGATAGCAGTGCCGTTCCTTTTCTTCCATCGTCCGAAAGATTTTCCCAAGATAGTTCTCATCTCGACTGCAATCAGTGTCGTAAATTGCTTGCAATCGGCCCTGCAATTAATTCCGGCTCATCCTCAGGGATTTATTATTCTCAATAATACTATAATATTCTTAGGTGGTGAAAGAATCTTTCGTTCTCACTATGTTTTATGCTTCTTCTGCTTTGACAGAAGTTATTTCTTATAATTTTATATACAATGTATCACACATGTATCACTTTTCTAGATTTAAGTTAATATATAACTATATATATATATATATATATATATAGATATATATATAGATATTAAAATGATATAAAAGTCACAAATATATTTAAATACCATTTTTATTTTTCGTAAGTTGTTGTCCTTGTAACTAAATAACAACAAATGTTAGTAAAATAGACAGAATTTTATACACACTCACACACACAAATATATATATATATATATATATATATATATATATATATATATACATTAAATATATCTGTGACTTTTTATATCATTTTATGTCGTTCACTTTTACATAGATTTTAATTTTTAAATATCCCACTGTATCTTGAGAATTAAAACTATGCCGCGTTAATGCATTATATTATATGTATATATATTTTATTATAATGCATAAGAAAAAGAAGAAATATATGCAACATTTATAATATACTAAATCAAGTAATTGATATATAATATTTATATATATTTTTTTAGCAGCCTAGAAATTTTAAATCAATAGAGATAATGCTAAAAAAACAGTAATGTATTCCAGAGATGAGCACTTATGTGAACGTCTGTCATTGTAATACAATGTTGAAGATGTATAAAAGAATATACATATCTATGTGAGGGTCAAGTTCATATTTCTTTGTATGTTCCATATGATTGCAAAGTTGAAGGACAATGGTTTTTATTACTTTTTTTTTTCCTTATATGTTTTTAGGATCGCACAACATTATTGTCATCATTTAGAAGACGTTAATAATACAGTGATCTATGATAACAATAGTTTCTTCTATAGTTAGTAATTGTGGCTATTAACTTTAATTTCAATTTTGTTAAGATAAAATTGTGAGTTTGTTAAGTTAAAATTAAATTGTGATAAAAAAAACATTATGTCTGTTAGTTTGCGAATTCGATTATAATTACCATTGCTTTTTGACATATTTAATCTGCGATCTCTCTCTCTCTCTCTCTCTCTCTCTCTCTCTTTTTATTAAAATATCTTTTATAAAGAATTACATGTGTAAATGAGTTCTTGTATTATATTAATTTTCTATATAATGTAATATATTATATATATATATATATATATATATATATATATATATACATATATAATAGCCAATAAAATTTTGTAGCAGATTACGTATCGTATAAATCAATAAATTAATAGTTGGAGCCAAAAATGTTAAAAATTATTAAAGTTTTTTTAAAGTTTTATAAATCACATCAATACGTACAACGCGCTATTTATACCAAATTCTTAAAATTAGTTATATTAATAACTCCATAAAACATATTTTTTATGTATTATATATTATTTAAAATTTAATTAATCACATTTGTAATTTTTTTTTAAAGAATTACATAAATATTATAGAATGAATTGCTTAATTTAATCGAAAAAATGAATCAGCATATTGTTATCCATTGTTGACTTTTTGTTTATTTACATAAATGCACGTGCTATATATGACAGCCCATGTTGTCGACAAAACGTTGAAGGACAAAACTATATAAGACAAATGTTTATAATAGATTGTACTAATGATGGAAATATTTATTAAACAAGATGAATATAATTAATATCTTCTGCATTATAACATTTGCACTGTGTAGAGAGAAGGAACTTACGCTCCGTCTTATTTTAAAAAATTCTTTATATTTAATAATATTTAATAAAGCAGCAAAAAAGAAAAGGTGTAATAATTCTTTATTTTATATTCGCGAAGTAATTACATAACATAAAAATACTTTTTTCTTAAAAAATTTACTCTATTTTCTAATTACATTTGAATTTTTATTTTAAACTCACACTTTATTGATACTGCTAAATATTTTATTTTATATTCTATTTTATCTAGCTATGACTACGTGCAAGCGCAATTCAACTGACTATTCAACCTGTTTGAAAATCGCATTAGAAGAAGCATGGCCACGATTTGTTAAAAGTATGTATAAGTGTATTCTGTTTTAATTAATTTTATTATATTATTTTTTGCAATTTCTTTCTTTTAAAGATTGACAGGTATAAATTCATATTTATAATACAAAATTATTTATGATTACTATCACATACGCACTTACATTTGGTTTTGATAGACATTTTGTTTAGTGTTTTTAAAGAATTAGAGAGTTATATATGTATATATTAATTTATATACACAATTGTTATAAAGCATTGTAATGTTAGGAATATTACAGATGTTAGGGAATATTATGAATATTTAGAATATTTATAAAACTAATAATGTGTATAAAAATTTCTAAACAATTTTAAATTAATTTGATTTATACAGAAACAAATAAAAAAGATTTATTGTTTCTCTATATGAATAAACTAAAAGATTAGTATTAATACAAGTTCATTCATTAATAGAACCCCCAGAATTCGATTTTCGATTTTCCATCTTTAAAACCATTCGCCTATAAATATGACAAAAATTTACTTACAATAATAGAAATGGAATATATGGAGAAGGAATCATGACCAATTGCACTGCTTTTGGTTTAGTAAGTGTTTGTTTTTTGGATGTGAGAACGCATTTTCTGGATGATATTTCCCATTTAAAACTTGACGCATTAATACCGAAAGTACTTTCTCATACTTAATGTGACCGGAGAGGGTCTAGGCGAAATGCGAGCAGGTGGCACAGGTACAAAAAACTCAATGTAATTTGTGTAAAATGCAATATATAGAGAGCGGAAAACTGATTAGTGGACATAATTATAATAACAATGTATTAATCATAGATCAAATTACACGATTCACGAAAGTTTAGTAAATTTTTTGTGGTCATAATTTTATTTTGAAGCCATCACAGTAATAGCTGTATAAATTTATTACAGTAGTATGTTATTTTTATATAGATAATTGTAACAGCTATATATTATAATAATATGTTATTTTTATATGGATAATTATATTTTTTAATATATTTTTAATTTTAACATTTTATATCGTGACTATTATTACTTTTCCATTAAAAATATTATTTATATTACACTTTTCTATAATCTATGTAATAGGACAATTCAATCTAATAAAGGACGAAATCAAAATAACATGTCCTATAACAGGGCATGTAAAAAATGATACATGAACTGTAGAACATTTCTAACTGCAGTAATGAGTAAGAGTAAAGATTCATCTCAGGGATTTCTTTGACGGCAACAAAGAGCTTAGTAAGTATTAAATTAAACTTAAATATATCTTTCTATTCTTTTATCACTCTTTTTAATACATCTCAAATTAATTAAATAAAAATACTTATTTGGTCTAATGTTCCAGTATAATTATTAGTAATAATATTTATCAAAAATTTCATAAAAATGGCATTAATTTATCATTGGTCTTTTCTATTTGATTAAAATATAATCCATAATCATCACATGCATATTTACAGTTAAAAATAATTTTATATACTGTAAGGCATTTTTAAATAATGGAAATAATTATAACTATGAAATAGAACAAGTAGTAAAATAATAGTTAAAATTTCTTTTTCTAAAGACAGTATCTCTTCAGAAATATTTTTATTTAAATATCTTAAGATACATTGAAGACATTACATTAATGTTTTATCTCATACACACAAATTGTCTTTATTTGTTACAAAATTTTTAAATTTAATTTTATTTTACATATATCTAGAACTGATTAAGCAAGTATACTCCGTTTATTCATGTTTTAGGTATTTAAACAAGTAACATATCAATTCAAATTAGATTGAATATTATTTAATTTAAGTTTAATTTAATATTAAATAGTTGCAATATATCATAATCCTAAAAAAAATTTTAAAAACTTTCTCTATACAACATTAACCTAAATTTCTCTTTTGTAAAATTGTTACATCAAGAAATTACACATTTTCTCACTCTCTCTCTCTCTCTCTCTCTCTATATATATATATATATATATAAAAAGAGAGAGAGAGAGAGAAAGAGAGAGAAAGAGAGAGACAGAGAGAGAATAATTTTACGCTAAAGGACAGTAATGTATTTTAGATGTATTAATATATTTTAGAGATGATCACTTATGTGTATACATATCTATACTCAGAGTTCACATTTTTATGTTCTTGATGTTTAAGGTAAAAGATAATGTAGCTTCCATTATATCCTTGTTTCCAATATTTTTTTTATATTTTCATAACAATCACACAACATTATTGACGTCATTTAAAAGATGTTAATAATACAATAATCTATGATGTAATTTACAAAAACTGTAACAATTTAATATTTTTTTGCTTCAACAATATACATACATATATATATATATATATATAAAGAGAGAAAAAGAGAGAGAGAGAGGGAGAGATTGTATACGTATCATTTCAATGTGTTATTTCACTTAGCGATATTATAAATGCAAAATACAAAAAAAGTAAAAATTATTCCTCTACAATACATTTATCATACCTCAATATAAATAAGATATTTCTTTTTTTTTAATTTAACTTTTTACTTAAAAAAAACAAAAAGAAATGAAAAAAAGCTTATCAAGCTAATTGTTTATTTTTTTAAATTAGAAATTTATAACATTAATAAATTGTAACTTAGAAATGTATAACAAAAATGAATTTTAATTTATTTATGTATTTACCTATTTTTTACAGATATCTAATTATTGATTTTTTTTTTGTAAGAATACATTGTTATTCATGAATTTCTATTTGCAGATGATATTCTTCAAAATTTTATAAATGAGTACTGGCCATCGCTATATCGAGTGATAGGACCAGCAATGTTTGAATCATTAGATCTGAGGTTGACTGATATAACTAATCGTCTTTTCTCAAAAGTATTCCCATAAAAATTTATACGTTTCTGGTTTTAAGGCTTTCGCGGCATAACGCTGTCACAACACGCGGCATTCATGCGGAAGCCCTTTCCTCTGAGAATTTATACTTTTGTTTCACATTAAGAAATGTCGGAGTTTATATAAAAGTGAAAATATATTTAACATTATAAACACTAAAATTAAAAAATTATTATAAGAATATTTTATTTCTTAAGTTTACAAATTTTTCTGTATGTATATTTGTGCATAAGGTCTTAATTTAAGCAACAAAGTATTTTTATTATTATAGTTATATGTAGAACTATCAATTTTAATTACTTGTTTTTTGGTATATTATTTTTAAAAAAATTAATAATTATGATATTATGTACACAACTTCATTCTGTACACAACATTTTTCATGTTGCCATAAAAAAATTCGCCTGAAACTGTTGTTAAATAAGAATTACAGATTTGTGTTTACAATCAGTCAATCATAAGACGCAATTAATTAAGACGGTTAAATTATGATAATAATATGCAAAATTGTTTATATTTCTGAACCAATTAGATTTTCGATCTAATATGTTTATTAAGACTTTTTACTGATTGTCAGTATTGTGTGTACTATGTACCATATGAATACTGAATGCGTTTTTTTGACGCTTTGTATATGCAAAATTTCTATCTAGTTTACTAACATATTGCTATTTAATTATAGGAACTTGTTTACGGAGAATAAAACCTGCATTTAAATAAATTCATGACTTTTATATTATTTTATGCTGTCCACTTTGTATAAATAAAGATTTTAATTGTGGATATATCTTAAATTGTCCATTGTGTCTTAAAAGCCAAAACTATCCGCATTAATGCATTATGTTGAATATGTATATAAGGTTTTATAATACTTAAAAAAAAGAAGAAATATATATGCAACATTTATACTAAATCAAGCAATCGACATACAGTCAGAGCTCTTATTCTATGACATTTTCGGTTCGAAATCTTCCCCTTAAACCTCTGAGCCTACAACAAAAATTTGAGAGTGGGGGTATAATTCCCCTTTCGCGGTCGTAGCATGAGAGGATTTTTTTGTCGTAGGATAAGAGGTTTCGTAGCATAAGAAAGTCGTAGGATAAGAGGTCCGACTGTAATATTTTTATTAAAAAGAAATTCTTTTTATATTTTTGCACTATCCAAAATATTCTGAACCTATAAAAATAATTATGATAGATATACTAAGGGACAGTAATGTATTTTAGATATATTAATATATTTTAGAGATGATCACTTATGTAGACGTCTCTTACATCGTCATACAACGTTTAATATGTATAAAAAAGTATATCTATGCTCAAAGTTCACATTTTTATATTCTATATGTTTATAAAGTTGAAGGCTAATGTGGCTTCCATTATTTCTTTTTTTTTTCAATATTTTTTATATCTGCATAACTATCACACGACATTATTGACGTCATTTAAAGATATTAGTAATAAATTAATTTATGATGATTATCTATGATATGATAATAGTTTCCTTTAGAATTAGAAATTACTATAAACTTTAATTTCAATTTGTTAAAGACAAATAAATAAAAATATATATAGTATTATTAACAATAAAAACATTTTTATATTAATTACAAATATTTAAATTAGATCGTGGCAAAACAACAATACATTTATGAGTTCTGTGAATTTGATTATAATTAACATTGCTTCCCAACATATTTAATTTACAATTTCTCTCTCTCTCTCTCTCTCTCTTTTTTCTCTCTTCCTTTCTTTATTAACATATCTTTATAAAAAATTACTTATAAAGATCATTATAAAGAATTATATTATATGTAGATGATTTCTTGTATTCCTAATTTTTCTATATTATACAGCATATATAATATACAAGGTGCCCAATAATTGATGAAAAACCTGTTATTGGTAGATTTATGATCATTTGGAGTCGATTTTTGAGCGAAAATATGGAGAGACGTCATCATTTTTTGCAAATTTCCAATTTTTATATATCTTTGTAATTACGCCTTATATTAAAATTCTATTACAGTAAACTCTATCTGAATTTAACTAAAGAATTTAGTTTTGTTAATTTTTTAACTTCAAAAAGTTTAGTTTGCGAAAAGCGCCTTTTTTTCAATCGCTTATAACTCGAAAATTATTGATGCCTCGACAATTTCACTGAGGAAAAAACGTCTCCAAATGATCTCAAGAATCTGCCATTAGCAGATTTTTCACCAATTACTGGACACCTTGTATAATAATTATACATAGCATATATAATGAACAAAAATTAGCAGATTACGCTCCGTATAAACTTTCACAAATTAATTGTTGGCACAAAAAAATGCTAAATTGTTAAAGTTGTTTTTGTAAATTACATCAATACAACATATTATGTATACCAAATTCTTAAAACTATGTTTATATTAAAAAATCCATGGAACATATTATATATATATAATATATTATTTAAAAATATTTTGTTTTTAAATATATAGATATATGCAGTCTCCTTTTTTAAAGAATTACATAAGTGGAATGAATTCTTTAATTTAATCATAATGAATCAGCATAGTTTATCCATTATTAATTTTTTCTCTACTTACATTAATGCACGTCTTAGGTACATTATTATGCCAGGTTAGGTTAGGCAAAACGTTGGAAGAAGTACTATATAAGACAAATGTTTATGATCGATTGCATTAGTGGCAGAAATATTTAATAAACAAGATGAAAGTCTACGCTCTTACAATTAGTATATTTAGTATTATAACATTTGTACTGTGTAGAGCGGAAGAACTTACGCTCCGTAAGTCTTATTTTAAAAATTTTTCGTATTTTGTAATATTTAATAAAGTAGTTAAAAAAATGAGAAATAATTATTTCATATTCGTGATATAATTACATAACATAAAAATATATTTTTCTTAAAAAATTTAGTCTATTTTCTAATTATATCCGAATTATTTAATTCTAAACTCACATTTTATTTGTACCGTCAAATGTTTTATTTTATTTTTATTTTTACCTAGCTGTGACTACGTGCAAGCGCAATTCTAACTATTCGACCTGTTTAAAAATCGCTTTAGAAGAAGCATGGCCACGATTTGTTAAAGGTATGTATATGTGCGCGTATTCTATTTTAAAGTAATTAATTATATTATTTTGATGTTTATTACTTATTTTATGATTTTTATATATATTATATGATTTATATATTTCTTTCTTTTAAAGATCAAAGTGTATGATAAATTTATATGTAATTATTTATGATTGTTAGCATTATAGGCATGCGCACTTACATTTGCTTTTGCTAGACCTTCCGTTTAATGTTTTATTTTTTTAAAGAATTAGAGAGTTATATAAACACATTAATTTATATACACAATTGTTATAAAATGTTGTAATGTTAGGAATATTAGGAATGCTAAGAAATATTATAAATATTTATTATGAATATTAGAAATACAATATTTATAAAACTAATAATATGCATAAAAATTTTTAAACAATTTTAAATTAATTAAATTTCAACTAAAATAAATAAAAAAAATTTATAATTTCTCTATATAAATAAATTATTAAAAATTGGTATTAATATAATTTATTCATTTTAATAGGACTTCCAGAATTCGATTTTCCATCTTTGGAACCATTTGCCTATAAATATGGCAAACTTGTATTTAATAGAAATGGAATGTATGGAGAAGGAATTATGACAAATTGCACTGCTTCTGGTTTAGCAAGTGTTGATTTTCTAGATGTGAGAACGCATTTTCTGGATGATATGTTCCATTTAAAACTTGACGCACTAATACCAAAAATACTTTCTTATACTTATTTTAACGGGGAAGTTAATCTAAGCGGAATGCGAGTAAGTGGCACAGGTACGGCAAGAAACTCAATGTAATTTGTATAAAATGTAATATAGAGAGTGGAAAACCGAGTGAACATATTTATAATGACAAAGAATTAATCATATATCAAATCACGATTGACAAAAGATTAGTAAACTTTTTGTGGTAATAATTTTATTTTGGAGCAATCAGAATAATTATGATAACTATATAAATTTATTATAGTACCGTGTTATTTTTATATAAATAATAATTATATTTCTTAATAATTTTTTAATTGTTATATTTTATATTGTAACTATTATTACTTTTTCATTAAAGATATTATTTATGTACTACACTTTTCTACAATCTCTGTTGTAACAGGACAATTCAATCTAACAGTGAACGAAATAAAAATAACATGCCATATAACAGGGCACGTAAAAAATGATACATGGACTGTAGAACATTTCCGAATACTAAGTGCAATCATTAAAAAAGCAAAAATTCATCTGTGGGATTTCTTTGATGGCAATAAAGAGCTTAGTAAGTATTAAATTTAAGTCAAATATATATCTCTATTTTTTCTCACTCTTTTTACATCTCAAATTAATTAAATAAAAATACTTATTTGGTTTATAATGTTCCAATAATTATTGATAATAATGTCTATGAAAGATTCATAAAAATAGCATTAATTTGTGATTGGTCTTCTTTATAATTGATTAAAAATTAATCTATAATTTTACATGAATATTTACAATTAGTTATAAAATGTTATATAGTATAAAACATTTTAAAATAATGGAAATAGCTATAATTAAGAAATAAACAAGTAGTAAGAAATAAAGAAGTAAAAATTTCTTTTTCTACAGACAGCATTTCTTCAGATATTTTTATGGAAATATTTTAAAGTACATTGATAACATTTTATTTCACACACAAATTGTCCTTATTTATTACAGAATTTTTAAATAGATTTTATGTTACATATATACAGAACTGATTAAGCAAGTTACACACCTTTTATAATATATAAGAAAAAGAAGAAATATATGCAATATTTATATTAAATCAAGCAAACATTTCATATTTTTATTAAGAAGAGAAGTTGTTTTTATAGCCAATATATTCTAAATCTATATAGATAATTATGCTAAAGAAGAGAAATGTATTTTAAAGATGATCACTTATGTGGACGTCTCTTATATCACCATAAATTATTGAACATGTGTAAAAGACTATACATATTTATGAGAATCGAGAATTTCACATTTTTTTTTTGTATACTCTATGTTTGCAAAGTTAGAGAACAATATGATTTCCATTATCTGTTTTTTATTCCTTATATCTTTAAAAAACTCACACAATATTATTGATATTTAATAGATGTCAATGATTTACAATGACAATAGCTTCCACTATAATTAGAAATTATTATTATTAATTTTAATTTCAGTTTTGTTAAAGATAATAAACAAAAATGTATAATATTATTAAAAATTTAAAAAATTAGTCTTTTATATTAATTAAGTATATAAATTAGATCATGAAAAAAAACATCTGTTAATTTTGCAAATTCGATTATCATTATCAGTTTTCGACACATTTAATTTGTGATTTCTCTCTCCCTCTCCCTCTCCCTCTCTGTCTCTCTCTCTCTCTCTCTCTCTCTCTCTCTCTCTCTCTCTCTCTCTCTCTCTTTCTCTTCTTTTTTTATGAAAACATCATTTATAAAGATCATTTATAAAAAACTACATGCGTACAGTAATGCCAGAAAAAAAAGGAGAGCAACATGCAACCGTAGTGAAGGAGATGACGCATTAACGTGATCGTGTACATGTGCGTAGAGCGTTTTGCGCAACACATGTACGTGATCGCATTGTGTGCGTCATCTTCTTCACTACGATTGCGCGTTGTTTGCTTCTTCGTTCTAGTATATCTGCATTTGTAGATATTCTCATATATCTTATCCTAATTTACTTATATTATACAGCATGTAAAATAACCAATAAAATTGTGTATCAGATTACGCATTGCAATTAAATTTAAACAAATTAATTATTGGAACTGAAAAATTGTTAAAGTTTTTGTACACTATATCATATATACAGCGCATTATTTCTACTATATTTTTAAAACTTGTTATTTTAATAAATTCAATATTGACATATTTTATATATTTTATATTAAATCAAATATATCTTTCTATTTTTTTTACCATTCTTTCTAATTCATCTTAGAAAGAGCTTTATCAATCATCAAGCTAATCGTTTATTTTTTAAAATTGAAATTTATAACATTAATAAATTGCAATTTAGAAATTTATAACAGAAATAAATTTCAATTTATTTATATATGTATTTACTTACTTCTTACAGATATCTATATTATAATTTGATTTGTTTTTTAATACATTGGTATTAATAAATTTTTATTTGTAGATAATATTCTTGAAGATTTTTTGAACGAGTACTGGCCATCTATATATCGAGTGGTAGCGCCAGCAATGTTTGAATTACTAGATCCGACATTGACTGATATATCCAATCGTCTTTTCTCGAAAACTTCATTCTCAAAAGTATTTCCATGAAAATTTATGTATACCTTTATTAAACAAAATTTATATAAAATTAAAATTATGTTTAACATCCTAAACACTACTACACACATTATTATCTGTGTTTAATTATTTCGGATTACCAGTTATTGAATTTACATTACTAGGTATTGAATCACATATAGCAAGAACATATGTTTCTATAAGATCAAAGTTCACATTTCCATACTCTATATATTTGCATAAATAAAAAAGAATATTGCAATAAGTATTTAATTATAGAATATCATCTCTTTTTTGTTTGTTTCATTTACTTGTTTTAATTTATAATTTTTCAGATTACACAGTAAAAAAAGACGTCAGTAATATTACAATGAAAATAATTTCTCTTGTAGTTAGAAATTTTTAGTGTTAATTTCTATTTAAATTTAATTTAATAAAAATAATTTAATAATTATTATTATATGTAAGATAAAAATAAAAGGATAATCTTTTTTACTGATTAATTAAAAAGAAAATTGTATAAATTCAGAGAAAAATTGCTTGTATTTATTAATTTATTATTTCTAGACAAGTATTCGATTTATAGTTCACCTCTTTTCTTATAAAAATAATAATAAAATTATTATTATTAATTGATAAAGAATTACATATATAATATAAAAACTATACATATATGTATGTATATTATTATCTTTTTTCTATATTATAATATGTAAAATAATTAATAAAATTTTGTGCTGCAGATCATACATTGTATTAAATAAAGTTACGCAAAAAATTGATTATTGAGAATCATAAAAATATTAACTAGAATGTCATATGTTAATGATATGCGGTTTGAAAGTTAAAAATACCTCAAAAGACCTTGAGAACGGCACCTATATAAGAGAAGTATGTTCATAATTGATCATACTAATGCTAACAGAGAATTCAAATAAACAAAATGATGTTCCATGTGCTTACTGCACTCAATATTGCAACGTCTGTTTTGTGCGCTACAAGAAAAGATACGCTTCGTAAGTTTTTATTTTTTTGAGATTTTTTACATTTTAATATTTATCGAAAAAATGAAAAGTATACAAAAAAAATCTTTTTTTATTAACTCTGCTATACATACATAATTAATAATATAAAAACGCTTCTATAAATAAATAAAAAGATAATCTTTTTTACTGATTAATTAAAAAGAAAATTGTATAAATTCAGAGAAAAATTGCTTGTATTTATTAATTTATTATTTCTAGACAAGTATTCGATTTATAGTTCACCTCTTTTCTTATAAAAATAATAATAAAATTATTATTATTAATTGATAAAGAATTACATACATAATATAAAAACTATACATATATGTGTGTATATTTTTATCTTTTTTCTATATTATAATATGTAAAATAATTAATAAAATTTTGTGCTGCAGATCATACATTGTATTAAATAAAGTTACGCAAAAAATTGATTATTGAGAATCATAAAAATATTAATTAGAATGTCATATGTTAATGATATGCGGCTTGAAAGTTAAAAATACCTCAAAAGACCTTGAGAACGGCACCTATATAAGAGAAGTATGTTCATAATTGATCATACTAATGCTAACAGAGAATTCAAATAAACAAGATGATGTTCCATGTGCTTACTGCACTCAATATTGCAACGTCTGTTTTGTGCGCAACAAGAAAAGATACGCTTCGTAAGTTTTTATTTTTTTGAGATTTTTTACATTTTAATATTTATCGAAAAAATGAAAAGTATACAAAAAAAATCTTTTTTTATTAACTCTGCTATACATACATAATTAATAATATAAAAACGCTTCTATAAATAAATAAAAAGATAATCTTTTTTACTGATTAATTAAAAAGAAAATTGTATAAATTCAGAGAAAAATTGCTTGTATTTATTAATTTATTATTTCTAGACAAGTATTCGATTTATAGTTCACCTCTTTTCTTATAAAAATAATAATAAAATTATTATTATTAATTGATAAAGAATTACATACATAATATAAAAACTATACATATATGTGTGTATATTTTTATCTTTTTTCTATATTATAATATGTAAAATAATTAATAAAATTTTGTGCTGCAGATCATACATTGTATTAAATAAAGTTACGCAAAAAATTGATTATTGAGAATCATAAAAATATTAATTAGAATGTCATATGTTAATGATATGCGGCTTGAAAGTTAAAAATACCTCAAAAGACCTTGAGAACGGCACCTATATAAGAGAAGTATGTTCATAATTGATCATACTAATGCTAACAGAGAATTCAAATAAACAAGATGATGTTCCATGTGCTTACTGCACTCAATATTGCAACGTCTGTTTTGTGCGCAACAAGAAAAGATACGCTTCGTAAGTTTTTATTTTTTTGAGATTTTTTACATTTTAATATTTATCGAAAAAATGAAAAGTATACAAAAAAAATCTTTTTTTATTAACTCTGCTATACATACATAATTAATAATATAAAAACGCTTCTATAAATAAATATAATTCTTATGTTTTAAATAATATCCAAATTCTTTTTATTATTTAGTAACTGACATATATTTATTATTATTAATTATTACTTAATTTATATTTCCATAAAAGCTGTAAATCTCTGCAAACGAAATTCGACCGACTATTCCGCCTGTTTGAAAAAAACGTTAGAAAAATTATGGCCACAATTTGTCGAAGGTATATACGATTTTTTTAAATTAAAATTTTAATACATTAATTTGCATTCTTTAAATAATTAAAATTATGCATTTTATATATATATATATATATATATATATAAAATACATACATTTACTATAAAATATCATAGATTTGTATAATATTAGGAATACTTATAAAATTAATTAAAATTAAATAAAATTTTATTAATATATGAATTTATTAAGTTTTATCATGACCAAATAAAAAATATTTACAACCCAAACAGTATTCATAATAATTGATTTATTTTGTATGTGATAGGATTTCCAGAAATCGGTTTTCCACCTTTGGATCCATTTTTCTTTGATTATGGCAACGGCACATTTAATAGAGGAGAAATATATGGAGAAGTAATCATATTCAATACCACTATTATTGGTTTCAGAGAGACTCGATTCTTGTCTCTAAAATCATACATTAATGGCAATAAATACCGTTTTGAAGGGGATGTTGAAATGCCAAAATTGGTGCTTAATGGTAGTGCTAATGCAGTAGGAAGTTTAGGCGGAATCAGAATGGGTGGCAAAGGTAAAAAATAAACTTTAAACACATTTTTGTATAATTTAGTATAAAACTTTTTTTTTCAAATTTATGCGCATTTATCATAAAAAATTAATCAAATCCTATATTTAACAAAAGATTTGTAAAATTTATTTTGTTATTATTTTTACATCTAACCAATCAAAATAATTATTACAGTTGCGTAAACTTATAACAGTATATATAAATGTGTCTTTATGCATTTATACATATATATATAAATATTTTTTAATATTATGTTCATATTTTGTTTACAATAACATTTATAAAACTTATTATTAATAAATAATAATTTTTATATAATTTTTTAATAATTACTATATTATCATTTAAAAATGTAGTATCTTTATATTATCTTATTATTATAATTCTTTAATAGGACATTTTAAAGCAATCGCAGAAAATGTTAGAACAGCATACTACGTAACAGGACACGCAGAAAATAATATATTAGTTTTAGAACATGTCCGAGTAATTCCAGTAATTGAGAAGCTAAAAGTCTACTTCTACGATTTCTTTGAAGGCAATAAAGAATTTAGTAAGTATTAAATTATATCAAATGTAACTCTATTCTCTTTCATTTTTTTATGTAATCTTTCAACACATTAAATAATTTTGATAAAATGCTAGTTTAATTTGCTGTTCTAATGTGTGTGTGTGTGTGTAAATTTTATTTATTTATTTATTTATATCTATTAATTTATATATTATATATTAATTACATACTTATTATATTTTACCTATTTATTTATTATATACAATAGGTTATATGTTATACATATAACATATTGTAATTGTACTTGTAATTACATATTTAATTATATATTTGCATACCTCTTACATTATGTTCACTTTTATATTATATTATGACATTACTTTTATTGACTTTTTCCTAATTATTATTTATAAATTATTTATTTGCAGATGATCTTCTTGAAATGTTTGTGAACGAATTCTGGCCTTCTTTATATCGAATTTTGATGCCAATAGCGTCTGATGTAGGTGACACATGGTTGACTAATTTTGCCAATAGTCATTTATCAAAAGTTCCCATCTCGCGTATATACCCATAAAAGAATTCTAATATGAGATTGAAGATGGAATTTTAGAATTAAAATAAACTGTAAATTGTTTATCAATTATTTTTATTTTGTATCATTTAAATAGTCAATAAATATACCAACACTAAGTCATTTACCATTTTTTAAATATTTCTTATAATGACTTTGTAATGGCATAACGTCAGTATCAAACAACTGTATTTCTGCATTCATTGGATATGTTTATAAAAAGTTTTTTTTATTTATAGTTACAGATTCGCGCAAATAACTATCCTAAAATATTTTCTCTCGAAGTGCTCTGTACTCTATGTTATAAGCATAAAATATTTTCAAATTATCCAAAAAGGATAGTAAAAATTCTAAAAATTAAATAAAACTTGATCAAATTTGTAAAAAATTAAATTATATAAATGTCTACGATATTTCATTTCAAGCAATAAATTTTTAGCTAGAAAAATTAAATAATAAAGTTTAATAAAAATTGATAAATAAAATTGAAAGACAAATTTTTTTCTTTATTATTATAGACTGTATAAAATAAGCTTGAACAAACAAATAAATAATTAGATATTAAAAAATTACTAAAGTTATATCACAAAACAACATACTATTTCTTTAAATCTTAAAATTTTTTATGATAATTGATCAATAGCAGACTGATTTTTCTTTATATAATATATATATATATATATATATATATATATATATATATATATATATATAAAAATATATATATATATGCATACATACATACAGTAATAACATACATATGTCTTAAGAATTGTTTTGCATATGTGAAAAAATTATAGCAACATTTGCGATTTTTTTTATTTTTTCATTCACTTGCATTTATTAATATCTTTTTAGGACACAGTGAAAGATTTTAGTAATATAATCTGCCTTTTTAAACCTGGTGTTTAAAAATTTTTGCTGTTAACTTATATTTTAACTTAATTTAATAACAAATAAAATAGCAAATAGAGTTATAATAAAAAGATAAATAAAGTAATAGAAAGATTATCTTTTCTCGGTAATTTGTTATCTTTTCTTAATCCGAAAATTAAAATTAACTTCTAAAAAAAATTGTATAAATTCCGAGAAAAACTGATTGTATTTATTTATTTATAGTTTCTAGACATATAATATTATAATATTAAGTAAAAAAAATCATACAACTTTAAAAAATGGCGATGACCTTGAAAAAAACTATTTTTTCTAAAATTTATTTTATCATTAATTGTTCTCCTTTAGATTATGCAATTTTTCAAAAATGCATTTGTTTCAAGAAATTCAAAGTAACAATTAAACTGGGACACCCTATATAAAAATATACATTTAGTGGAATCTCTCGATAAATTACACTGTGTATGTGTATTGATACTTTAAACTCTAAACTGTCAATATATGTGACTTCATCGTTATATGCGGAATATTTCTATCTTAGCAAAACTCTGTATTTAAAAGCATGGCTCATAAAACGTGGCAACAAAATAAGATATCGAAATTTAAAAAATGCATTTTATAAGAGATAAACAATATATTTATCATTTCTGATCAAAATTTCAAAACAACGTTGACTTTTTTTTACAAAAAAATTTAAATATCACAAAAAAGTCATTTCTTCTACACTCAATTATCTTGAAAATCTGACATGCTGCTAAAATGTAGTTTGCGGCATCGTTTTCAGCATCCAAACATCTATAAGAAACACTTTTTCTAAAAAATAATTTTTGACTGTAAACTAGTGTTATCAATACAATTCTATCGCAGATCACACATTGTATAAAATAAAACTAAGCAAAAAATTGATTATTGATTATTATAAAGATGTTTATTTATATGTCATGTCTTAATGATATGCGGTTTCAAAGTTAAGGCCGCAACACACACACTTTTGCATAATACATTATGCATATGCATAAGGAATTCGATTGGTTGAATTCCTTATGCATGTGCTTATAGACCAGTTTTCTTATGCATTTGTGTTATGCGTTATGGAAAAGTGTGTGTTGGGGCCTTTGAAGATATCAAGGAGACCTTGAGAACGGAATCTATATAAAAGAAGCACATTCACAATTGATTGAACTATTGCTAACACAGAGTTTAAATAAACAAGATGATATTTTATATGCTTACTGCACTTAACATTGCAACGTCTGTATTGTGTGCAACAAGAAAAGATACGCTTCGTAAGTTTTAACTTTTTTGAGATCTTTTACATTTTAATATTTATCGAAAAAATAAAAAGTGTACGAAAAAAAATCTTCCTTTATTAACTCTGCCACATATACATAATTAATAATATAAAAACACTTCTAAATAAATGTAAATCTTATATTTTAAATAATATCCTAATTCTTTCATTTTTTAGTAACTTATATTATAATTATTATTATTAATTATTACTCAATTTATATTTCCATAAAGCTATAAATCTTTGTAAGTCAAATTTGACCGACTATTCCGCCTGTTTGAAAAACACGTTAAAGGAATCATGGCCGCAAATTGTTGAAGGTATAAACAATACTTTTTAGAAGAAATTAAAATTTTAATACATTATACATTTATATATTTTTTTAATAATTAAACTTATACATTATATAAATACATATATATACATATATACATAATACATACAATTACTATAAACGTCAAAGATTTGTACATATAACATTAAAAATATGATTACAAAATTAATTAAATAAAATTATATTAATTTATAATATTATTACGTTTTATCAGGACTAAATAAAAAAATATTTAAAACCCAAACAGTATTCATAATAATTGATTTATTTTCTATGTGATAGGACTTCCAGAAATCGACTTTCCACCTTTGGATCCATTTTTCTTTGATTATGGCAACGGCACATTTAATAGAGGGGAAATATATGGAGAAATAGTCATATTCAATGTCACTGTCCTTGGTTTCAGGGAAAATCGTTTTTTATCTCTAAAATCATACATTCGTGATGACAAATACCGTTTTGAAATGGATTTTGAAACGCCAAAATTAGTGCTTAATGGTAGTGCTAATGCAGTAGGAAGTTTAGGCGCAATTAGAATGGGTGGTAAAGGTAAAAAAATAAATTTTTGTATAAATTAGTATAAAACCTTATTTTCAAATATATCCGCATTTATCATCAAAAATTAATCAAATCCTATATATAACAAAAGATTTGTAAAATTTATTTTGTTATTATTTTTACATCCTACCATTCAAAATAATTATTACAGTTGCGTAAACTTATAACAGTATACATAAATGTGTCTTTATGCATTTATACATACATGTATAAATATTTTTTAATATTAGATTCATATTTGATTCATAATATTTGTGAAAATTATTATTAAATAAATAATGACTTTCATAATTCTTTAATAGCTACTACTTTATTATTTAAAAATATGATATCCTTACTTTATCTTATTATTATAATTTATTTGATAGGACATTTTGATGCAATCGCAGAAAATGTTAGAACAACATGCTATATAACAGGACACGCAGAAAATGATACATTAGTTTTAAAACATGTCCGAGTAATTCCAGTAATTGAGAAGCTGAAAGTTCATTTCTATGATTACTTTGAAGGCAGTAAAGAACTTAGTAAGTACCAAATTATATCAAATGTAACTTAATTCTCTTTTATTTTTTTATGTAATTTTTTAACACACTAAATAATTTTAATAAAATGCTAATTTAATTTGCTGTTCTAATGTATGTGCGTGTGCGTGTGCGTGTGCGTGGGTGTTATGTGTGCGTGTGTGTGTGTGTGTGTGTGTGTGTGTGTGTAATTTTGTAATTATAGCAACGATTTGTGTAAATAATAGAAAAACAATAATTTGTGTAAATAATAGAAAAACAATAATTTATCATAAAGATAATTTATGAATCTGTTTTGTAATTGCTTAAAAACTGTCGAGATTTGTATGAACTTATATATTAAAAGTTATTTCATAAATCTCTCTCTCTCCCCCCCCTCTCTTTCCTCCTCTCTCTCCCTTCTCCTCTCTCTCCCCCCTCTCACTCTCTCTCTCTCTTTCTCTCTTCTGTCTCGGATGATCTTTGGAAAATTATTTTGTTAACACGCACATACATTTTACCATTTAGCAACGTAATGAAATATTGCATATAGGACAGACAGAGGGATCGTATATTTTTTTTAATTTATATATACATTTTGTGATTTACATATATATTTGTTGTATTTATTATACATATATATATATATATGTAAATATATATACAGGATGTCTCAAAATGACCGCATCACTTCTCGGGTGCAGGTAGAGCGGGTTAAATGGAATAGAAAAGTCCTGTACCATTTTGCGATTTTCAGAATAATTATTGAGAAATTAATTTACAAAGATAGGCAAATCTGGCGCGAGTATCAGCCAGCTGTAAGAAAGATGGCGAGAAGGACGGCCTACCACAAAAAAAATGGCGAGAAAGACGGCCTACCGCTAGGCCGGTCGCTAAATAATAATCGCTAATCTATTGTTCTTATCAACGCTTCTCGTCTATACCCCTGGTAACCGCGAGGCAATGGCGCCTATTTACGCCGCGCGCGCTTAACGACCGTCCTTAGGATCGTCCTTCTCGCCATCTTTTTTGCAGCGGCCTGATACTCGCGCCGGATTTGCCGATCTTTGTTAATTAATTTCTCAATAATTATTCCGAAAATCGCAAAATGGTACAGGACTTTTCTACTCCATTTAACCCGCTCTACCTGCACTCGAGAGGTGATACGGTCATTCTGAGACACCCTGTATATATACATATATATGCATATGTATTTCTGTCTATTAATTTATATATTATATGATAATTATATATTTATTATATATTTTTATTACATATTTGTTTGTTATATTTAATATATTATTTATACTTATAATTATATATTTAATTATATATTTGTATATCTCTTACATTATCTCCACTTTTATATTATAATATTATTTTTATTTACTTTTTTCTAATTATTATTCATAAATTATTTATTTGCAGATGATCTTCTTGAAACGTTTATCAACGAATTCTGGCCGTCTTTATATCGAATTTTTATGCCAGTAGCGTCCGATATAGGTGACACATGGTTGACTAATTTTTGTAATCGTTTTTTGTCAAAGATTTCTATCTCGTACATATTCCCATAAAAAAGTTGTAACATGCATGAGATTGATGATGAGATTTTGGAATTCTAATAAACTGTAAATTATTTGTGATTTATTTGTTAATTATTTGTATTCTGTATCACTCAAATAATTAACAAATATGTACCAACACTGAATCATTTATTATTTTTTAAATATTTCTCCTAATGGCTTTATATCTCTTAGTTTTAAACAGCTGTTTCTTCGAATATGTTATATATACTTATGTTTATATATACTTTTTTATATATACTTCTTGTCTGAGAATCGCGCAATGCTGTAACCATACTAAAATACGAGTATTTTCTCTTGAAGCACTTTGTACTCTATACTATAAACATTAAATATTTTCAAATTTGTATCTAATAAAAATAGTAAGAATTAAAAAAATTATTTAAAACTAAAGCAAATTTGTAAAAAATTAAATTATACAAATGTCTACGATATTTCATTTCAAACAATAAATTTTTGACTAGAAAAATTAAATAATAAAGTTTAATAAAAATTGATAAATAAAATTGAAAGACAAATTTTTTTCTTTAATATTACAGACTGTATAAAATAAGCTTGGACAAACAAATAAAACATATGCATGTTTTTAATAATTTTAATATTTTTTTAGATGCTTTTATATTTTAATATTTATCGATATAGTGAAAGATGCATGAAAAAATCTTTCTTTATTAACTCTGCGACTCATATACATAACTAATAATATAAAATCACTTATAAATAAATATAATTCTTATATTTCAAATGATATCCGAAAATAAGCTTGGACAAACAAATAAAACATATGTATGTTTTTAATATTTCACGACATATAATATTATACTGGTTTACAAAAAAATATATTTTTTCATTATTTGGAATTAGGCAAAGTATTCCTTATAAATTTTTAAATAAAAACGATGCCACAAGCCAATTTTCACGTTCAGTTTTTTTAAATAATTGAGGTTTAATATACAAAAAATGGCTTTTTTGCGATATTTTAAATTTCTTTGTAAAAAGGATCAATATTATTTTGAAATTCTGGTCAGAAATCATTAATGTATTATTTATTCTCTATAAATGCATTTTTTCTTTTTATATCTTACTTTTTAGACATATTATGAGAGTAAAATAGAATTCTACTTAATATTATAATATTAATTTTAAAAAAATCATACAATTTTAAAAAATGGCGATAACCTTAAAAAAACTATTTTTTTCCAAAATTGATCATTATTTGTTTTCCTTCAGATTATACAACTTTTGTCTACAACATTTTTTTTCGAAAATGCATTGTTTCAAAAAATTCAAAGTAGGCAAATAAAATGAAACACTCTATATATAAATATACATTTAATGGAATTTCTCGATAAATTACACTGTGTATCGTTACTCTAAACTATGAATTATAAATATATGACTTTATCGTTATATGCGGAATATTTCTATTTTAGCAAAACTCTGTATTTAAAAGCATGGCTACAAAATAAGATATCGAAATTTAAAAAATGCATTTTATAAGAGATAAACAATATATTTATAATTTCTGATCAGAATTTAAAATAACGTCGACTTTTTTTTAAAGAATTTAAATATCACAAAAAAGTAATTTTTTCTACACTCAATTATCTTGGAAATCTGACGTGCTGCTAAAATGTAGTTTGCGGCATCGTTTTCAGCATCCAAACATCTATAAAAAACACTTTGTCTAAAAAATAATTTTAAAATAATTTTTGACTATAAACTAGTGTTATCAATACAATTCTATTGCAGATCACACATTGTATAAAATAAAATTAAGCAAAAACTTGATTATTGATTATTATAAAAATGTTATGTCTTAATGATATGCGGTTTCAAAGTTAGAGATATCAAGGAGACCTTGAGAACGGAATCTATATAAGAGAAATACATTCACAATTGATTGGACTATTGCTAACACAGAGTTTAAATAAACAAGATGATATTTTATGTGCTTACTGCATTTAACTTTGCAACGTCTGTATTGTGTGCAACAAGAAAAGATACACTTCGTAAGTTTTAATTTTTTTGAGATTTTTTACATTTTAATATTTATCGAAAAAATAAAAAATGTACGAAAAAAATCTTTCTTTATTAACTCTGCAACATATACATAATTAATAATATAAAAACACTTCTAAATAAATATAATTCTTATATTTCATGATTTCTAAATTCTTTTAATAACTCACATTATATTGATTACTCAATTTTTATTTTTACAAAGCTATAAATCTCTGCAAACATAATTTAACTGACTATTCCGCCTGTTTGAAAAACACGTTAGAAGAATCATGGCCACAAATTGTTGAGGGTATATATATATATTTTTTTTAGAAGAAATTAATTCTAATACATTAATTTACATATTTTTAAAATAATTAAAATTATGTATATATATATATATATATATATATATATATATGTGTATGTATGTATTTCTAATGTATGTATAAAATATATATATATTTTTTTTATACATACAATTACTATAAAATGTCATACCTACATATTATAAATGCTATATAAAACTAATTAATATTAAATAAACTTTTAATAATTTATAAATTTATTAAGTTTTATCAAGATCAAATAAAAAATATTTAAAATTTAAAATCTATTAATTTTAATTGAGTCATTTTATGTGTAATAGGACTTCCAGAATTCGATTTTCCACGTTTAGATCCATTTTTCTATGATTATGGCAAAAACATAATTAATAGAGGAGAAATACATGGAGAAATAACTGTGTTCAATGTTACTGTTATCGGTTTAAGAAACACTCATCTTTTGTCATTAAGATCGTATATTCGTGATGACAAATACCACTTTAAATTGGATATTGAAATACCAAAATTGGTTATTAATGGTAATGCTAATGCAATAGGCAGTTTAAGCGGAATCATTATAAACGGCAAAGGTACGAAAATAAACTCTATATACATTTTATATAAATTAATTAAGACCTCATTTTTGTAAAATATATTTGCATTAATCATGATAAAAAATTAATTACATCACATACTTAACAAAAGATTTGTAAAATTTGTTTTGTCATTATTTTTATATAAACCAATCAAAATGTACATAAATGTGTTGCGTGCCTTTATAGATATATATATGTATGTATGAATATTTTTTAATATTGAATTTATATTGAGTTATTTATTATTTATATTTTGCTCAGAATATTTATTAACTTATTATTAAGTAAATAATTGTACACATTTATTTTATAATTTATTATTAAATAAATAGGAATTTCTTTATAATTTTTTAATTTTTATTACTTTTACCATTTAATTCTTACTATCTTAGCACTTAAAATATGGTATTCTTATATTATCTTATTATTATAATTTTTTCGATAGGACATTTTAATATAATCGTAGAAAATGTTGAAGCAACATGTTATGTAATAGGACACGCAGAAAATTATACATTAGTTTTAGAACATATCCAAATAAATCCAACAATTGAAAAGATGAAATTCCATTTAGATGATTTCTTTGAAGGCAACAGAGAACTTAGTAAGTATTAAATTATATCAAATAGTTTTATTCTATTTATTTTTTTATGTACTTTTTCAACTCTTTAAGAAAGAAGTTTTAAGAAGATTCCGAATTTGTTTTTTATTTTGCGCTCAAATTATTATTTGTCCGTTATTCTGGTATGTCGAATTTAATATAGCTTCTTATCTATTTATTATTCTTTTACTGCTCAGTAAATAATTTCAAATTTTGTATATCTTTTCTGTGCAATAACTGCGCGAAAAGCGTTATGTCTTGATTAAGATCTTAAATAGTTTTACTGTTCAATTACTAGACAAAAGTCATTATAACTGCCTAATGACTATTAAACGAAAACTACATTAAATTTCTAAAGAATTTATATATTACATCTTTATGTATTAATTTATATATTTACATGTTTTACATATTATATTATATTATATTACATTAATTTTATCCATTTTTTGTGGAACATTACTATTTACAAATTTTTATTTATAGATAATTTTCTTGAAACGTTTGTGAACGAATTCTGGCCGTTGTTATATCGAACGGTGATACCAATAGCATCTGATGTATGGGATTCATGGTTGACTAATTTTTGCAATCGTTATTTATCAAAAATTTCCATCTCGCAAATATTCCCATGAAAAAGTTGCAACGTGCATTGAGGTTGATAATGGGATTTTCAGACAATTAGATTAAATTGTAAATTATTTGTTAACTAGTTTTTAACTAGTATTTTGCTTCATTCATATACTCAATAAATATAAAGTCATTTATTCTTCTTTAATACCTCTCATATTGGCTTTGTATACGTTAGTTTCAAACGGCTGCATTCATTGACAATTGGACATATGTTTTAAATTTTTTTTATTCAAAATAATCCAACTATCACTTTCAAAAATATTTTCTATTCTTTCTATAATATTCTATACTATATAAATATGAAATATTTTTTATATTCAGAAAAGATTGTAGGAATTAAAAAACTTTTTTAAACTTGAAAGAATTTCTAAAAAATCAAATTATTAAAAATATCTGCAAATTTTCATCTCAAACAATAAATTTTTCGCTAGAAAAGTTTAAAGTTTAATAAAAATTGATAAATAAAATTGAAGAACAAAATTTTGTCACTGTATAAAATAATTAAATTTCAATAAAAACAAATTAAATTAAATATTAAAAGCACAAAAAGAGCTATTTTATTAACACAACATACTATTTAATTCTTGAACTTTTATAACAGTTAATTAATAACATGACTTGTGTGTTCGGTGACAGTTGTGTATGTACGCATTGTCGTGATTGTTTTATATGTATAATCGATATTTGTGATGGATTTCAATATGACCACGTTTACACCATGCATTTAAGCCGTTGCCTATACCTTAAATTCGACCTAAAATTATTTAGGCCGCCTGGTGTAAACGTTTGGTAGATGACCTGACCTGCTTCAGGTCAGGCTTCGTTTTTTAGTGACCTGACCTGAAATAGGGCGCTTACTTTTGCGGTGTAAACGCACGATGCGGCCTATATTTATTTCTTGATATGATTTTCTACTGTTTTATTGTCAAAAAAAAAAAAAAAAAGGTTAAACTTTATCGCTGAATTTTTAATTTCTACGCAACGTAGAAATTTTTAATATTATTAAATTTTAATATTATTATTAAGTAGCAATGCTTTTACTAATATAAATAATTTATAATTTAATATTTTATAATTTATAATTGTTATTATATATCATATTATATATACAAATAATATTGTCGTAAATAAAATTCACGTAATATAAAAAATATAAATATATAAAATATATAATAAAATATATATATGTATAAAATAAAAAATAAAAACATCATAGATGGCCCTGACTAGCGTGGACTAAATTTGACCTTGTCAATTCCTAGGTCTCTTTCGGTGTAAACGATTCACGACTAAACCTACTTTGTCACGGCTTAGGTCAGGCCTCGATCAAGGCACTCGGTGTAAACGTGGTCAATGATTCTTTTCGCTTTTTTATTTTCGCCGTTATATACTAAATAGGTTTGTGTATTTAAATATGCACTTTATAATTTGGTCTTTATATTTGGAAACCATTAAGGGGCTCATTACATCTTATATACTTGCCTACCATTAAGAGCGCATTGCGATATTTATAAGCATCTCTTTCTGTTGTAACACTGAAGATAGTCCAAAAATGGACTGAAACGTTTGTATTGAATAAATTTGTTTCCTTTTCGTGAAAAGTTTGTGTTTTTATAATATTTGCATTCTTATAGCCTGCCCTTAACTCTTTAAACCTTTCTTTTCTCTAATTTTGACCTTTATTAGTTTTTATTATGAAGTAATAACAGATCGATTTCTTTTCATGTGTAATATATATATATATTTTTTTTAAGAATGTTTTTGAAACAAACAATGTATACATAATGCACAGATTCATGTTGAAAAATTATATAAATAAAATGCTTTCCTTGTACGTGATTATATCGATATAAGAAATATCTGAACTGTTCAAGATTGATTTTTTGTTATATACATACGTATCCAACGCGAATTAATTAACATGTGAATCATCAAGTCATCAAAAGAAACCTTGAGAGGAGAACTATATAAAGCTAGCGTTTATAACCGATGGAAGTATTCTCAAGAGAAGTAAGTAAATAAGATGATACTTTATGCGCTTAGTGTGTTCAGTGTTGTAACGGTTAGCTTATGCATAGCAGAAGAGCTCCGTAAGTTATGCTTATGCTTATATTTTTAATGAAGTTTTTTGTAAGAATTTTTTATATTTTAATAATTGTGCATTCACACACATAATAAAACGTTATATCGATGCTTGTATATCTTTATAAAAAATTTACTATAAAATCAATATAAATTTGCATAAATTGATATTGAAAACAAGAGAAATATATATTATTTTTCAAAAAGATAATAAATAAAAAGAAAATATAACTCTGCCAGAATTGTGAGACGATTGAATTCCATAAAATATCTGAAATAATATATACAAATAATGACTTTTGCTTATTGTTGTAAAAAATTACTTGTTAAACGTTTACATTTTTCTACATAAGAAAATAACATACAGATACACACTGATACACACTCGTAAATTCTCTTTTAAGTCCGCAAGTGTTAGTATGTGTTTTACACAAATATTCAAATTGATTACAGATGCAACAACATTACTAATTTATATTTTATAATTAATAATGATAAAGAAGAATATAAAATATTTTTATTTTGTGCTTACTACATGTACAATTGACACATGCAAACTTATTGCTTACAATTATATATGAATTATTTTTAATAAAGTATTGTAATTTATACATCTTATAATACAATTTTTATTCAGCCGTAACCACCTGCAAGCGGAATTCTCCTAACTATTTCAATTGTTTAAAGCTTGCGATACAAGAATCATGGCCACGATTTGTTGAAGGTATTCTTCTTAAAATAATAAATTATATTATTTTGATTTATATACTTTTTAAAAAATGAATTAGTTAAAATGCAATATGTTTTTTTAAAAATTAATCATAATAGGTTGTATATTATTTTATACATATACTGTTATCGTAAAACATTGTAACATAGCAATTTTTATAAGACTTATCAATTGTAATTATATACAGCTATTTAAATTTCCATAAATCTATAGATATAAATTCAATTTTATTTATTTTAAAATTAAAACTTTTCTAATTATTCAATTTTTATACATCAAGAAATTGTAATATTAGTTCTTTTATTTTAATAGGACTTCCAGAATTTGATTTTCCACCTTTGGATCCATTACATTACGAATTCGGCAAATATGTATTTGATAGCGGTGAAATACATGGAACAGTAATTATGAGAAATGTTATTTGTCAAGGTTTAACAGAGATTAGTTTTCCGGCTGTAAAACCACATTTTCTCGATGATGCGTTTCGTTTGGAAATTGAAACACGAGTACCAAAGTTAGTTAATGACGGTGATTGTGAAGCAGAAGGTAGAATAGGCGAATTTAAAATGGGTGGAAAAGGTAAGAAAATAAACGCATTGATGATAGCAAAAAATTAAACATATCAAATTATTATACATTCAATAAAAAATTATTGAAATTTGTATTATAATTTTATTATAAATCAAAATCAATTTAAAAAATGATAACAATTGTGTTACATTATATACAATACATCAGTATATACAATAAACGCATGCGATTATATCTATAAAATAAATTAATTTATTATCAATTTATAAATTAATCATACACACATTTTTAAATATATAAAGAAATCTTCAATCATAACATCTTAATAATTTTTCTTTTAATTGCTATTATTATATTATATTAGTTTATATAATATTATATTTATATTACTGTTATAATTTATGAAACAGGACACTTTAATGTGACCTTAGAAGATATCAGAGGAACAATGGATTTAATAGGGCACGTAGCGAATGATACATGGACTGTAGAACATTTCCGTTATCGTCCGTCAGTTGGAAGTTTGAAAATTTATTTGAACAACTTGTTCAATGGAAGTAAAGAACTTAGTAAGTATTATAAATTATTCATATATATAAATAGCTTCCTTCTTTTTTATTATTTTTTCTAATACTCAATTAAATTGTTTCCTTGTTATATTTTATTATATTTATATTTATTTTATTTAATTAATAATTATTCAAATATATTTATCTTAAATCGTGAATCTTATTATTATTAATAAAGATCTTTTGGAGCAATTAAATAAAAATTTTATTAATTTATCGTACAGCTGTTTTGCAATTAATAATTAATTAAAAATTGATAATCTCGTATATAATTAATAATATAATAATAATATAATATATCATAATTAATAATATAATAATTTCATAGATTATCTGTGAAACAAAATTAAAATATCTATACTTGTCTGATTAATTGTAAAATAGAGATGTTAAAAGCATTTTATAAGAAGTTTCCTTGGAACTGTCTTATTTTTAAAATATTTATAGATATTTTTAAACCACCTTCTCACGTCATCTTCATGTTATAAGTATCTATATTAGTATTTATATATACACAGCATTTATAAATCAACTACATCTACTGACCATAAAAAGCAACAACTTCTACTGACCATAACAAAATACGTTGATCGAAGATATTTTTTTCTATAATTATATGTGACTAAAATTTCGTATATATGTGATTAATTTTTCTCTGATGCATTATTCAATATAAAATTATATTTTGATTAAAGATAAAAATTGCAGGCACATATTAAATCAACTCATTGTCGGACAACGATATATACGACATATTGGTACAATATATTTAAATTTGAAATTAAATTGCAAAATTTAAACTGAAATTTTTTCTGTAAATATAAAATAAATTAATAATAAGTAATAATAAATATATATATATATAAATCGAATTTATTTTTTATTCTTCAAAATCATTTAGAAATGTTTATGAATTTCTTTTATTCCCAATCATGCATTTCAACATTATATTATTCGACTATATAATAATGACAAATGGAAAATGTTAAATGTGTTATTTAACATTCAAATGTGTAATATTAACAAAAATTATTTTTTTAGCATATTTATATTTTATATACTATATATTATATATTTATATTTATATTTATATTTTAATGTATTTTTTTTTTCTCCATCTATTTTTTTCATTAAAGTATATAATTACAAATAAATTTTTACTTGCAGATGATCTTGCTATGTTTTTTGTAAACGAATATTGGCCGGCTTTTTATCGAACAATGTTACCAGTAGCATCCGAAAGATGGGATCCATGGTTAACTGGCTTGTCTAATCGCCTCTTCTCAAAAGTTTCCTTCTCGAAATTATTTCCATAAATAATAGCTTCTTACATCATCTTAATGTTACATATATGCATTAGGATACAAATTATTAATATAAACTGTATTTATAAATATGTTGATCAAAGATATACAATTGTAGAATTCACCTTCAGCATATCTTAAGAAAGATATTGATCTTAAGGTCAGACATTGCAAAAAACTTAAAATATATTATTACAATCTCAGTGTCCTTGACGGAGTTACGCTCGTACGTTTTAATAAAAATATAACGGTTGAGAGGACTAGAACACCATTTAATTCAGAACAAGCATATTGAAAAACAAAAGCAACACGTAAATAAAATAATTCTTTAAAACTCACAAATCTCTCATATATGTCTTAAGAAGTTTTGATTCTACTGTCAAACTCTTGTTTATAATCTTATTACGCAATACCATTTTCTTCTGTCAAAGTGACCAATATTATAGATCGGCTCGTCAGCTGACGAATGCTTCACACAACGTTGTTCCGATCGAACACAATATTAGGAGACAAAATTCAACCAATTCCAAGAGCGAGAATATAACAATGTGATTAGAGATAAACAAAAAAATTATATACTAACAATAAGTAATATATATTAATAATTACTAAATTTCAGCGCGCACACATACATGTTCCATTCATTTAACGTTAATTTTCTAATTGGTTTAACTTTTCTTCAGTTTTCTTTGAATTTTTGATTTGCAACTTCAATAGATTTCAATTACGCAAATTTGTTTTGCCAACTTCTTCCTTTAATTCGCAAAATGGACTTTTCTGGAAGATAAGGATTAAGAATATTGATCTCCTGCAACTTCAGCAAAGAGTGCCGCATTCAGTGTCGTGTTTGTCGTATCTACACGTTTGCGCTATTTCCTTCTCCTCGTAAGGATTAATTGGTCGCAAACAGGGATCGTGCGAAACTTTGCTCGTTCAATTTACACTTGAGATCCGACATGTATACGAACGCGGACGCGGTCATGCAATTTTCAACCGCGACAGGAAATCAAGATCTATTTCGGATATAGTTTCTTCCTCCTCTTGCGCTGATATTTTTGTCGCTATATCTTTAGAAAAGAATCGGAAAAATAAAGGTAGAAAGAAAACGTGTGAGAAAGATAGAATCTTAAAGAGAAATAAAGAGACATGGACTTTGTTGCGGACGAAAAGTCAAGAGGAGAAAGTTGAAATACGCGCCAAGAGCACGGGAAGTTGTCGAACTTTCGCATCAGGGAATTCTTTCCGGGCTCCTCGAAATATCCGTAATAAAGTTATAAACTTTTAGGAAAGACCACGCCATCTTCGTTATATGTATAACTGCTTACTCTCAGTTCCTCGTAGTGCACAATGACCGAACTAAATTTCCCTTTTTTCAAAATTCAGTGACTGAATCTGTGACTTGTGGTAAACAAGTTCCTATAGTTTTTTTTACAAGTTGTAATGCATATTCTATTTCATTACGTAATGAATTTGTTTTGATACTGTAAAAAATAAATGTTAGGAGTGCAAGGAAAAGACTTTTAATGCTTCTCTTTCTTTTATGTGCGATACTTTTTATATATAATAGTTTTTCCACACACAAATATTAATTCAAGATTAATATGAAAAATAATTCAATACACACACACACGCATACACTCATTGATACAATGTGTAATAGCGGAAAATGGTACAAATTACAATAAAATAATCAATTTTTATTTCGAAAAATGTCTAATTATTGTCCATATTGAATTTCATATTAATCTGTAATATTTATTTAAAAAAAAAATAATTTTATACAAAATTTGTAATGTAAAACTTTTTCAGATTATTAAATAAAAATTTTTCCATATATGTATAAGTAATCTGAATAAATAGAAATTTTATACATATTTTTTGAAATATTACATAATATATTGTAAATATTATATTAAATAATAATCTTATGCTTACCTATAATTTCATCGTTGTCGTGCAATATCACCTCGACTGTCTTCCTCTTATGTTTGCTTCTTCGTGGCAGTCACTCGCGAAAATATGATTTAATTATAATAGCGCACACTAATCAATAAAATATGATCGCACGGTATTTTGCACAGTATTTCCGATGTTAATCACACAGGATGCGCACTTTATTATGTATATTGCAACACGAGAACAACGAATAAATCTCGCAAAATGCTCATTTTGACAAATTACGACGACATGTAATCATCAAATTTATGTGGTACGCGGTTGATAAATGTGGGGTTAATAATGACTATATTTATTAATTAAAAATATCGCGTAGCCACTCGACCAAGTCAATCTATTGTGTACCAATGACAATGTGTTGTTAGTAAGCGAAAAAATGTTATAAAATGATAAATGGCAACTTACCGAACAAAACCAAATAGACTAAATTCATGACTGGCTAAGACATAAGAGACTATTAACAATATCGAAATTGAGTATTATATGCGTAATATAATTTAAAATATCAAGATATAAATGCATATATGTATTATATTAAAATACTTAATATATATCACAATTTTTTGTTACTTAAATTGTTCGATTCGGTATATTATTCCTTACTTTTGATTCGATAATTGTAAATTGTATTTAGATCAGCGAAAATATGCGATGCGAAATATGTTTGAAATCAAATATTAAAAAAATATTACCTATTGAAATCAAGTATTAATATAAAACATAATTTATAATTGTTATTACAATAATTTATAATTGTTATAACATAAATTATAATTGTTCTTTTTTATATTGTTTTTCTATTCTTACTTTAAATAAATCAAGCGAAATATTTACTTAGATAAACAGCTGATAAATAGTTTTGACATGTTTATAGACGACATATTAATTAATTGCTAATTATAATAATTGTAAGAATATTGGATGCCGCATTTCAAAAGACAATGACAACACGGAGTGATTCGTACTTGAGTCTATCCCCGCGCATGACAAAGTGCCCGCATGTAAACAATAGCGCGGAATATTCTATTACATATTCTATTAATTGTTTTAACTAATTATTATAATTAATCATATCACAGTTTTCCGTTACTTGAATCAATCGATCTTGCGATTTACATAATTGTTGTCCGCTGTGTCTAAATTCGAAAATAATTGCTATCTTATATTTAAATCGGCAAAAATTCAAGGCACGACAAAGTATATATGCTTATAAGCTAGTTTTATACGAGAAAATTGGATGGAATTACTATGGAAGAATGCCAAGATAGAAGAATTGATGAACAACCTTCACGTACGAACGTAGGTCGAATAATAACAATCTTTTCGTCTCTCTGCGCATCGGTCCTTGACTTGTTCCCCTTCTCAATACTTTTTGTAATATCCCACTACGCCTCACATATCGTCAAATACGTAAACAACAACGAGTCACTATGCTTTATACGTGCTTGAATTCACAAGTATTAATTAAAAAATTATTACGCATAAATATTTCACTAAAATGCTAATTTAGATTTAATTCTCTCTTCAATTTCTATTTATATTATGTAATATATAATATAAAATCCATCTATATAAACCTTTAAGAAAAAAAAAATAATTTTTTACAATTAATAATTTGTTAGAATTAATGATTAATAACTCGTTGTATCAAAGTGAGTTATTTATTAGAAATGTTCAAAAAAATTAGAAATTTTAAACACATTTATTAATATTTGAGATCTTCTGCAAGATCAGATCGACATCTAAAAAGAACGATATGTTAATTAAAATAAACCAATTTTTACCTAACAAGTGTAACGTAAGTTATACATGTTTTCTTATAGTTTTTGAGCTGAATACGATGATATCAATTTTATCTAAATTTATAGAAAAATGGTCAAAATTCGTTATAAAGAAACCAAAATTTCGACTTATCTCAACTCGAATTAAAACATTTGTTACAAAAATAGTCTTTGTAAAAAATTTCTCCTTTATCAAACTTTTTTTTATTATCTACAAAACACAAACTAATTCAAATTTCATCTTTCAATTCTAAAACGTCAATAATAATTCTTACTTTTTGATATTATTTATATTAATAAATGTGATATGTCTTGTTTGTAGTTTTTATAAATTGTTTTATTAATTTTTTAAATTTCTAAAAAAAATACAATTTTGACAAAGGCTGTTTTCGTAAAGAACGCTTCAGTTGCAAGCATTCGCTTCTGTTATTAAATACTTAAATTACAAGTACTTAATAACAAGCTTTCAAGATCCTGATTTCAATATAACCATACAGTTAAGTTACGGTTCTGATTCACTTCAAATTTTCGGGTTCGTAATTTCGGATACCTGCATGCTAAATAATGATATTTTTAAAAGCAATTTAGCCATCTGATAATTATTCAATTTTGCAATGCAGTCAAAGTGAATCAATTGCGCTTTCGAAAATACACGTTTTCATCGTTAGTATGTTTTAATAAAATATTACATCTGCATAATTATATGATTTGTATATGACATTTCTTCAATTTATAATCTTATTTTGGATATTAATATAAAATAATAACATCTAAATTTAAAATTTAATAATATTTAAAGTTAACTAAAATAAAAGTAAATATATCTTTAAAAATATCTTTGCCATATAGTACCAATACATTTAATAATTTATTTTATAATTATTAAATATAATAAATTAGATTAAATCATATTGATCTAAAATAATTACGACAAAAGAGATTATTTTTTAACAATAAATTAATTGAACAAAATGATTCATAATTTACACATACAATAATATTTGTAAAGTTTCTAACGCGCACGTGCATTTTAAACGAATATTTTATATAATCTATCAAATCAGTGGTTCAAAATAGTGTAGATTCAAGAAAAATTTGACATAGATAAACACAGAGGCCAAATAAAATTATCAAATCTTTTGAAAATTGGGTATTTATGCACGCGCACGCGCATCTATATATAAAGAGATATAAATTTTCAGTCGAAAGTTAGTATAAAACTTTTACGCGTAACTTCATGTGACTTCGAATTTTATAGACCTAAAATGCTCGAAGAGAGAGAGGAAGTACCAGCTTTAGTAGAAATCATACGTCTTCACTTTATGTATAGAAAAATCGGCAAAGTTACGAATTTCCGCACGAACAGCAATCTACAGCCATCAATTTTCATGGGCGACTGAGCGACTTCAAAAATTTTAAAGTTCTCAGAATGATTTGCCATCAGCAAAAACTTGCGCAATTCAATTTGTCGATCCAAAATATACAACTTCCTGAAATTATAAATCCCGATTTAAATGTTAATTCATCTTATTTATTCATGTTATTATCAATTATTGTATTATTGCAACGCGAGAATTAAACTTATAAAACCATGATTTATCTAGAGTAAGGCATACATGTAATTTCAATCTTATGTATATAATAATTTTTTGTTGTTGTAACAATAATCCACTTAAGCGATTTATCCATTTTTAAAGAAAAATAATAAAACAATTATAAAAATATATATATACACACACTTAATATGTTTGTACCAAATAGTTTACATCGTGTAAACTCGACGTAACAACTGTAGCTTGTATTGCATCGCATTCGACAAGCGGGGTTCAGATTGACAAGACCGATACTTCACCGTGATGGAAACCGTCAAGTTCCGCTACGTAACTGAATAAATCACAGATACACGACTACCTGTGGAGACTTGTGTTAATATCCGCTATGCGTGACAAGGTGTAATTAATCCATAATAAGTGCAATTAATTTTAAAGTAGTTTTCTTTGCCATCAGCCGAATTAAATTTAGCTCGATCTATCACGCTGGCAGAAAAAAAGTACATAATAAAGAGAATAAAAATAACCGAGAAAATTCCGCATTCTCTTCATCGGATGTGGCAAACCAGAATGCAAACGTGTATTCGTGGGTGAAAACATCGATCGTGTGTCGGCCAGCGCAAAGTCGGTAGACGCGTGAATCTTAATTTGCCGGGTTGGTCCCCGTGGACGGACAGTACTTCTACGTGCATTTACCGAACATTTACATAAAGCACCTTTCGTGGCGACACGTATCTCATTCACTTTTCGAAAGATTAATTGGATCTATTGGAACAACATAAAGCTTGTTAGAAGAATTTTAGTAGTTAAAATAATTTTGTAATTAAACTTTTTCAATAAAAAAGTATTAATTACTGTACAAAATGTAAAATAAAGAAGAACAATGTACAACTTCTATGGCATGTATGTACTATATGAATGTTACAACATTTATTTTCTATCTTAAAATCACCATTAATGATTGTCGTTCTTGTGTATGCTTGATTAAATAGTTTCAGATAATTTTTTAATCAAACTTTTCTATGAAAAAAAGATTAATTGTATACAATTATTGTACAAAATGTGATATATATATATATATATATATATATATATATATATATCACATAAATGTGTGTTACTTATTTATGTAAAACATATATTTACTTTTTTTGTCTCAAAATTGCCAGATATCGCTCTTATGCATTAACTGACCCAATTCTTTTCGATGTCTTGGCGATAATCGTCGGTGACTCTGACCCTTTTCTTTGAATACTTGGTAGCGCAGAACAACAGTTAAAGAATTACGAGAAGAGAAATACCGACAGCACAGTAGCATTCGGTCGTAACGATTGGACGGAGTAACGTCACGAGAGCTTCGTCGGCACGGCATGGCTAATTAATCAAGCTTTTATAGTCGTCGTTCAGTTGAACCTTCGACCGCCGTCCAGTTTGCCACTGTTCTCTCTTTCCTCTTCCCTCTTTTTCCATCAGTCCATCTCGCTCCTGAAACGCTTGATCTCTCATGGACCATCGGCGAAAGGAGGTCGGAGAACACGCCATTTACCTTTGTACCATTCGTCGCGTTGCTCGTGCGATCGTGCAAGTGCATAAATTATTCATGTCGCGATTAATGCGGTTAAATATTTAGGTACTCCGTTATTCTTTCACTTTAGTTTAGCACGTCGCACCTCTGTAGGTGCCAAGCGTGGATTATCACGCACTCCCGCCTCGCGCAAACAAATTTTCGCGAGGAGTCGTCTCGACGCACAGCTGCCAACGCAATGGGATCCTTAATTGATGTTAATTGGACGGTTATACATTAAACGCGCGAATGTCGCGAACACGTTTTCTCTCGCATTTGAAGAAGGTCACCAATGGCACTTTTTGTGTGTCTTACGTTTTTAGTATACAAACATGTGACATAAGAATACTTTCTCTATTTCTTCAGATGTAATATTTCTTTTTTCTTCAGATTTTCTTACGCATAATAGAAATTATCTTGATAAAGTGTTTTTTTTTTTTTTTTAATTAAAATAATAAAATATGAAGTGTAAAAACATATTTGTATCTCTTTCGCGTATATTCTACTATAGTTGATCATATATTCTCTGAAATTGATTACTGAACGCGTTGCTGTTACTTAATAAAGAATGGCTTGCTTTATATGAAAAACGCGTACACATATCAATTCCTCGCTATTACAAATCATCCTACAGCCTCAATGTTCCTCAGGTATCTTGGAAGACGTGCATGATATACATAAGCGCAAACAGCTACGTGAACACGGGATAGATGGGCTGCACGTTATGGCAGGGATATTCTCAGGAAATTCACCATTTTTAAGCTTATCCATGGTACTTATTTCTCGGGAGATACGAGAGGCCCAGGGTTTCACCCCGGCAGCAAGCGGAAGGATACAAAACGAGCGTGAGCTCGCCAGCGTAAAGGATGAACGTGTTTTCCAGCTGTAGGGACGAGATACGTTCTTGGAAAATCAGTGACCACTTTAGAACGAAGCAAACACGATTATTATCTTGCGATTTTACTATAAAATTTTAATTTAATTATCAAATCCAATATACTTCTTCATACTTTATTTTTCTATGTATTATTATTAATAAAGAAATATTGCTAAAGTTTATTAAGTTTACTTTTTTTCAATTTTATTTCGCGCAATGTTTGAGCAACGTAAAAAGTATTCAAAAGCAAATATAATAATAAAAATGCATACTTCCGCGTATTTACATGCTTTCTAATATACAAATTTATAGCAATAATATATGATACTAATTTTATAATTCCTGTATGTTTTATTGGAATTTGCAATAAATTAATCAAAAGTGTACTACTTAACTAGTGACAATAATTCTTGGGCGCGAAAGCTGAATTGAACAGATGATATACATGAAGAATGACAGCTTAATATTTTGACGAAAAAATTTTGATAATTGTCCAAGATAACTCTTTTTGATAAAATTTCAACATAAAAATCATACATAATATGAAAAAATGTTCTTAAAATAGTTATCATTAAAATAGCAATCATAATTTTGTGTCTCATATAATATTAAAATATTTTACAAAATTTACGTATATTTAATATTATTAACATATTTGTACTGCAAAATATCTGACTTGTACTTGAAAACTGTTTATTCAGAGTACAATATAATAATATAATTATCCGACAACTTTTCTGAATTATTAATTTAAAATATTTTTATCTATTCTTAAATATTTATATCGATTCTTATTGTTTTTATATGTCACAAAATTTATCTTATTGCTAGAATTTCTAACGATATTTGATATATATTATAGCATGTGAATCAACTCGATCTCAAACACTTTATCTTGACCCTTCATAACAACCACACACGTATTTCACCGAAAAATAAAACTTTGGTTCTGCAGTTTGTCTTTTTTTTTTTATTCTCATTCTTCACATCGTGACCTCCCTGTGCGGATAACCTTTACAGTAGTTTTTCGACTTGCTGTGCACGTTCGATACTGTGGTAGTCCGACAAATTTATATGGAACACATTCATTTTTACAAATAAAGTTGCTATTGTACCATTTTCCATTTCCATTTTTCCATAAGGAAATCATAATGAAAGTTACTGTCCATTCATAGTAAATGAGAAAACGAGTTTTAACAAAAGTGTAGAGAAGCTTTCAGTTTTTGATCAAATAAAAGATAATTTTTTTAATGTGAATTATTATCTTCAAAACGTCACATAAAATACTGTTTGCATGTCTAGTTTTTTTTAATATGCCATTTGATATATTTCACAAGGATACTGTTTACCTTGACCCGTGTAAAAAAACATTGAAATTGTTGGTACGTACGAAACTGCGATCTTAGATGACCCGCGGGCCATAAAAATCTGACGTTGTAAAAATTAGGATTGCCTTAGGGAGTAATGTGTAGGGGTTTGTAAGTTTATGTGAGTTTCGAAACCCTCTACGGTTGTAAAAGCCTTCCAAAAGTAGATGTTAAATCTTCAGAGAGAATCGTGCATGTTCGATAATAAGTTATATAGCAACAATTCGATGTGATTTTCTTTATCAATTATAAATTTACCGAAATTTAAATGTTATATTGTTTAGTAAATCAGGATTATATTATATAATTCAGGATATATTATAAAATTGATCTGTAATTATAAAAGGAGAAATAAGAGAAGAATTTATATAATTACAATTACATACTATATAATTTAAACAAACAAATAAAATGCTCCGTGTTAATAAAACTGTAGAATAAGAGTTACACACAGAACAATAACAATTAATATAATGAATAAGAAAGCATCAAGAAAAAGCAGTGTCTTTCACGTTTGATATGTCTGGTTCCAACGACGCGTAGATTAAATTTCTCGCGCATTGACATTGCAACAAAGCAGATATACCTTTGTGCAACGTATAACATTACTTTGAATGGCGAGACTCGCAAAGAATATCCCGCAAGAGACATCTGAATATTCACATATCATCTCTTCGCTATTGTAGCTTTTATTTGCACTTCACATTTTCTTTTATTCTGTTACGAGCAGTTCCGGGAAGACCACACTACTAAATCATAGAACAGCCAAACTGATGAAACGCATTTCAAAATGTGGCCCTAGGGAAAAACGAGACGACATTATCCCGGATCGACATTTTCAATATAATGTGCTGGGTACATACAACGAATTGCACGATATTTATATTAAAATTTTCCGCTCGACATGTATCATAAAGTCAATTTCTCTTCTTTTTTTATTATGCTTGTATTAAACAGTACTACTATAGTAATGACAATTTACGATAAATGCCATAGATTTAGTACATTTTTACTCTTATAGTCTCAAATTAATCCATTTTATTAATCTATATGTAATCATATTTTAAATACTAACTGAATTTTAATGGCGCGTCTAGTGGAAACTTAATCGCGAGCTAAAATTTTAATAAATTCATCTTTTACTAAAGTGGAGATTCGCATAACGAATTGCAATACAGTGGATGCAGTTAAAAATTAATAAAACTATTCCAAATTAAAATATAAATTAAAATGTTTATGTACATAAGAAAAATTTAAAATATAAAAAAAGTAAAAAAATTAAGCGAAGAAGTGAGATCAAAAAGTACATGTCGCAAAAGGATATTATAAGATAATCTAAAAAAAAACTACTTTCTAATGATCAGAAGAATTAGTAATGTAAATTTAAGCAACTGTAACAAAGCAAATTTTTAAATCAAGATATGTCACCTAATCTCATATATCTTCTGTTTACGAAAAAGAAACTTTAAGTTTCATTATAGTAAATGATTGAACGGACTATCTAACGATAAAATAGAAATGAAAAGTTAGAAAGGATTTTCATAGATATTGTATGCGATTTGCCTTTCTCTGAATTATCTCTAACATAATCAGATGTCAGCCACTAATGAAGTATACATATATCGTATAACGTCAATTATTAATCAAGTATATATATCTCTAATCCCATTAACTCGTTTCTGAAAGATTCGATCTTCACAGCTGTGAATAAATGGGCGAGGCTCAATCGAGACAACACGCCTCGAATAAAGAAAGAGTTTAGTAGGTAACACATCGTCGAGGTAATAAAGATTTTAAAGCATCCGCATATTGCGAATGACGTAACTCCGTGGCACGTCGTCGATTTTACGTTCTCTATCGATTCACTGGAACAAACGCATTAACCACGAACCGCGAACCGCCTTAGTCTCAAAGGAGCAATGTGGCTACCGCACTCTACTAATGCAAAACCCTCCACCGCTGTCCCGCAGCCTTCTCTCTCTCTCTATCACAAGTATACGCATATCACCCGTCCCTGTTCCAGGCCCTTTCTCCCCGTCGTACGGTCCCTTGCACTTCATCGAGGGCTCGCGGCTCCTAAATTTCCTACCCTTTAGTAATAATATATCTGTCCCTTGGGTGTCGCTGAGAAAAGGCCACCTCATCCTACTCAAGACCCCACGTGCGACTATTATCTTATATACATATAACCAAAAGCTCCCGAACTCGAGTTTCCTCCTGAGCAATTCTCGCAAGGTATCTTCGGACGTATCTTTTTAAGATTGCACACCACCGGAAACAAGCTCGTGCCGGTGCGCCTTTATGCCCAGCGTGCGACAGTCCCCTTTGAAGAATTTACCGAACGATGCGCAGAGAGAAACGAGATCCCTTGAAAGTACAAAGAAAGAGAAAGAGAGAAATGGACGGTTAGCGGAAATTGGAAAGAATGAGTTAACGAAAGAACGAGTCTCTAAATCGATTAAATGTCTTTCAAAACGTTAAGGGTGTCCGGCTTCTTGGATCCGGCTTCTTGGATCCGGCTTCTCTCACAAACCATTCTAGTTTTATTATATCTGCTTTATCGTTTATTTAATAGAACACACAATACTTTTCGAATTATTAACTCTGACATCAACAATTTCAACTAATATCTATCGCTTTACTCATATCATCTTGTATTGATAATAACTTTATATTAGTAGTTTCTTTATAAAAAAGTAAAGCTTTTAATAAAGTTAATATTTATCTAAAAAATTTGATTAATATTTAATAAAAAACTATTTATTTTCTGTAAATATTTAAAAAAATTATCTTTTAAGAATCAGTTTTATAAAATGTTTATAAATATTAAATTACTTTAACTGTAATAAAATGCGGGGGCTTTTTTTTTTTTAAGTGTCCGAGACAAAATGGGTTTATGTAATTATATAAAATGATATAAAATAATATTTCTATTTTCATATACGGATAATTAATTTATCCGAATATAATCATATAAAGCTAAGATTATATCGCATCAAATTTCAGATATATTATTATATATAATTATATAAAATTATACGTTTTATATATACATATATATATACGTTTTATCAAATCTTTTCATATATATATATATTTATACATATATGTGTGTGTGTATGTATAACAAATTATGTATATTTATATCTGACCATTATATTTACATCTATCCATTATATCATTTTTTTCTTAGGTGTTTTTTCTTGTATATCTGGAAAATGTATATTCTATTATAAAAATGGCATTGTAATATCAATTTAATACTTCGTCCGATAATTTACCAAAGAAACTGTTGTACAACGTATTTAAAAACAGCGTACTTTTTTAGAAATTGCCATCAGCCATTTGCATTTAAAATATGTTGACAAAAGAAATATCTGACAATTCCCATGCTGAGCAAGAACATTTGTGAAACCCTTTCGCGTTTCACTACTGCAGGAAAATCTCCTGGGAAACCAGAGTTAAAAAGTGTTCTTGAGTTCATTGCTGACATGTCAAGCTGGAAAACCTGAAAGACTAGCTAAATGAGAAGTATTTAGAATTTTACAAAATGTGCAATAATCGAATTTTTTCTCATATTCTAAAGACTCGTAATACTGTAGAACGTACAAAAGCTATTGACATTTGATATGTACCCTCTCTCTCTTTTTGTCTTTTGTTAACTATTTTCTCTGAATTACACTGCCGTTAGCGCATTTTATTGAAAATCCTCTGAAATTCTAATAAAGATAAAAAGCACTGCAATTGAAAATTTCTACAATATTTTATGGGAGCATAATTTAATTTAATACTATATTTTAATAATATTTTAAAATTTGATCAACTCTCAAACAATAATTCATAAAACAGAGGTTTGTGAATCATAAATTATAAATTAATTGTATTCAAAAAAAGATTTAAATCAATTTATAATTATTTTCGCCGCATACATTATTTACAGTAATATGATTACAATTAAATGATATTTACAAATTCGATATATTTTAATATAACAATAAACTAAAAGATTTTAAAACAATTATTTAAAGAAAATATATGTAAGAGAAAATTTAATAAATTTTTCTTACAGGTAATAATTTTTATTCATTATATTACATTAATAATTCCACCTTTTTTGGAAATATGTTATTTTTTAATGTTCATCTTAGGAAAAGTAATTTCATTTATTAATCGTTTATAGTTGCAGTTTTATATTTAATTTAGAATTTAACTTAAGAGTTAACATAAGAGTTCCATTGTGTTTTTATTTATTTATTGTTTTAATTACACAGAAAGCTTTAACGCTAGCCAATTTTTGTTAAGCGTGAAAAAATTTATTAATCTAGACTTGCGTATATTTTTACAAAAATGTTATACATTTTTGCCGAACTTCAAATAAATTCATTCTTTTTTTTTTGTCTAGTATAGTTTTCTTTAAAAGATGATTTTTGTAGCATTAGAAGACTTTGTTTAGCGTGTTCGCGGTTTTATCTTCCATAAATTATATTAAAATACTCCCGAGTTCGCATTTTCCCTTTTTGGAACCAACGCTTTCCATGAACATTTCCGCTTGTTATCGCAGAATTAAATAACTCTCCGCGCCTCTGTTACGATAAAACATACACCAAGAAACGCGTTTCTACACTCTTTTATCACTACAAAACTCAGTGACCTCATAAATAGTTGTCGTTTGAATGAAGTTTTCAAAAATCTTTTTCCAAGATAATACGATATTTTTGCAAATTATGCACAAAATCGAGTGACAATTAAAACTGGTAATTATTATATCTAATTAATATGTTTATAATTTTCATTTAATTATTGATCTATAAAATATTAATTGGATATGTGTGTAAATTGATATTTGGTAATATTTATATTATTTAAAATTAATATTATGCTTAAATATTATGCAAAAATAATATAAATTTTACTGTGCAAAAATTTACAACAAATGGCATTTGACAATAGTGTTTTATATGTTTGCAACAGAAAAGATACAATTAATACACTATAAAACATATAAGTATTATCATATATTATATATAAGACACATATCAATAATTATACGAAAACGAAAATAATTTATCTAATCGTATTAATTATATGTTCGAGGTTGCTTTCAATAAAGGCTGCTATTATGTGACCAAATATGCGGTGTAATGCGGTCGGTCCTACCGAGTAGTGGAGTATGAAACTATGTGACTATCGATGGATACTGTGTAAATTGTGCGAATTACTTTCACAAATTATGCGGAATTCGTGAACTTCCGCATTTCAGAGGTCGATCATACATGAATATCTGCTTGCACTTTCGACTGCTTCTTCGAAACGAGTTTGGTATGCCTTATCCCCTCTCTTTTTGACCTCTCGAGAATTGTGTCGTGTGTCACATAATTTTACGGAACAATAAATATGCTCAAGAATTTCAAGATAATAATGTTTAATAGTGTCCTTTATGCGTGTTAATAAAAAATAATCAAACTTATATAACAACAGAATTGATCTAATAAATTGAATTCTTTTCTAAATTTCAGTTTCCTTTTGTCGTACGAATTCCAGGATCCGTAAATTAACATTTAATTTATTCTGTCACGCAATGTTGCCTATATCTTCACCATAATACGAAGTAAAAGTTGTTTCGATATTCAAGATTCATGCTATGGGTCATTTAATATTCTGAATAGATATTTATTGGCTTCATTTCTCGTGCGTGAGCCTTACTAAACCTTGGATTAATAAATTAGCTATAAAAGTTAACACGAAACGCAATCAAAGTTGTTCATAATTTAAATAATCTTAATTCTTTCGACAATATAAATATCGTCTTGCATTTTAGCTAAAAATTTCTGTATAAATAAAATTTGAACGTAATTAATCTTCTCTCTATTGCCATTTATCATATTTAAATAATTTCAGAATCTGTATTTTGTATCACATAATCAAATGCTTCAAAGATGTTAAGATGGCTATTTCAGCGCATTAATGATTGAGAATTAGCTCTGAGCACTTTAACGATCGACAAATGGTAGAAACAGTTCTCGTGATTTAGTTGTTATAGCGCGAACGGTATTATTCCTGACAATTAATGCAAGAGTAAATTCATGCACATAGTAAGGCAAACCAGTCCGCTTCTGCTGGTAATTGTACGCCATGGAACGCGTAATAGATCGATGAGGAAAGGAAGCGAAGCAGAATAGTATCATCCAGAGTGTTAAATGGAATTCAAGTTAGTGTTGTCTGAGACTCTGGGAATACGGTATATAACACTCCATATAATCTTATGTATTTCGGCTCTTGAAACAGTTAAGAGAAAGAGAGAAAGAGGGGGGAAAGAGAGAAAGAGAGAGAGAGAGAGAGAGAGAGAGAGAGATTAATGCAATATTAAAAAGAAACGAAATACTTATATTATTTAACAGCCATTCATTGAACTCGAATCATTGAAAATGTATCGCAAATTTGATTATAATTTTTTTATTGCATTTGTACATGCAAGTTCAGTTCATTTGCAAAGGATTTATATAACGCACAAAATGAAACATTCTAGCGACTCGATGCTTTCCGATTCATTCGATATCGAATTAAACGTATAGAAATACGAGGCTGGCTGAATTCGAGCAACATATGGTGTACAATTTATCGATTAATTATAAAAACAGACATCAAACACATCTGTAAAAAAACTTACATAACTGTTTTAAATATTGAGGAAAAAAGATAAGTCAGACGAAAAATTGGGTAAGATTCCAATTTTCTTTTGACCAAGCGGTATAACACTTCTAAAGGCAGCGCGCGGCAATTAGCGGGAAACGTAATTACAGGCATTTAATTAAAGCGAGTTGTCGTAGCTCGACGCACTCCTCTTTTCCACTAGACTTATCGTAAGCCTTTCAAGTCTACAACCGAAAAATTTCGGCATTCTTCTTTTTTTCTTTTAGGTAAGCAATAACTTTAGGTTTGCGTCAAATCCTTTTATGAGCTTGCGAGATATTTCTCTTATTCTTGTTTAAACAATTAAAAATATATTAAGGTTTGCACTGAAAAAAACGAACCTAATTTATTTAATTATACCTAATTTATGTTGCTTCGCGAGAAATGTAGCAATTTATTCATTATTTTCTTTTCACTTTATTTATCATTCATTCATTATTTTAATTTCTGAATATTTAAATAAAACTAACCAAATAAGAAATAAGATTATTATATACATTTTTAATATATAAATTTTAAAATAATTTTAAAACAATTTTTTTTAAATTATTTTTTTTAAACATAAAGTAACGCTTTTTAGTTACAAATTCTTTTGGAGGCATTAAAAATATTGATATATGAGTCAATCTTTTAACTTTTGTGTAGCAATAAATTATCATTCAACAAGTAATATTGCAGGAGTTTTTACACACATGATAGAAATATGACAATAATTATAAATCTTATTTTTTGGAGAGTCAACAGTTTTCTTTACTCTAGAAATGATAGAAATAGCACTTGTATATTAATAGTTTCTATATTATTATGTATTTTTGATTAATTATTAAAAAAAAATAATTATAAACACAACACATTGTGTTACATTACGTATAACAAAGAGCGTGTAACTATATTTTTTATATCTCATATCATTATTAAAAAGTTAATTGCACATAGCTAGCATCAATCACTTGACATTAAAAATATAAAAGCGAAATTTGCTCGTGAATGTAATGCTTGGTATGTCAAGAATTATTCTATCGTGTTGTAAGATCGTGATTTTCGAAACATTCTTCAAGTCCGTGCTTTAGATAATGAGTTACAAAGTAGAAGTTAAACGCTTATACAATTATTCTAAATCTAGCAGATAGCAACACCTCGTCGAAATTGTGACAAGTTTAGCAACGAGCGCTGTGGCACACGGCTCATGTTCACGGGACAAGAGAAAAGGAATGACTGAGAGAAAATGGAGTATGTAACACTCCAATTAAGCTGAGGCATCAGTCCACGATGTCTAGAGTACAGAGCTTGACAATGAGCTCTCATGATAGTAGATGCCGTAACGAGTTCTAACGGTACAACCAGAGTGCGAATGCGGGCTCGCCAAAAGTTTCTTGAATTTTCCCACGAGCTTCTCTTTGCTCGTCGCATCGAGGAAGAAGTTAGCGTATATTAATGCAAAATGTACATACAACTGATTATGGAGTATCAAGTATCAACAATTAAAGATTTCCTAACGTATAATTTATAAGTAATTAACATCTCCTCCAGACAATTTCAGAATATAAAACATAATCCGGCATTTTCTAAAAATTTGTGTTTCATCATTAATTACGGTAAAATAAAAATATTTTCATAGATTAGAGTTAATATAATAAATCATTAGAATGAAAAAAGAATTTGATAATAGTAAGAAATTAATAACATAAAATTATAGGAAATATAATATATATAAAAATTTATATTAAAATTGGCATATATATATATATATATATATATAAAACTTATATTTTTTTCTCACCAATGAACAAGAATATTATTTCAAAAGATATTCCTCTTCAGCTCCGGTTTAAACGATTAAAGAATCAATATCCGTTCTTACGTTCTTCTTTTTTATCGAATATCGGCAAGTCTCGTTTGTAAAAGAATATTGAGGGCTTCGTGCCACGTAAAATAAACTGTTTTTTAGCGATTCGTTTCGAGGATTAACGCTCCGTTAGTCACGACGGATAAAACGATGGGTGGCTCCGCTATGACAAAATTCCTGAAGAAGTCTTCAGGATACAGACTCAAAGCGAGCAAGTCTGTCGTTTCTCGTCGAGGCTCTCTCTCTCTCTCTCTCTCTCTCTTCCATTATTTTCTCTCCTCGGTCTTTCTCACCGTTTCCTTTTATCGCGTATCTCCCTCTTGCTCCCATCTTTCTTATGCGTTACCTCGCTCGCGAAAGTTTCGATCTTGGGTGCTTCACCCCTTTTAATACGATTACCAGCCGATGCGAGTTCGCGTCGCGCTCTACGTCGTCTTTGTAAATCCTCCCCGATGGCAACAGAGCACCCTAGAATTCATTTCGGTTATGGAGCAATTCCGCGAGTTGTTGGCAATTTACGAAAACTTGCCGTTTTCCATGTCGGGGACCAACCAATTCGTGGCGCAGACCCGATAAAAAGTGGTATGGAAAGCGTTTTTGCGAGCATTCCCTGTCGAATTACTCGACGGCTCTCTATTTATACGTACGTATATACTGATGTACATTCTTTCATATAAAATAATTCTTCAAAATTTTGAATTACCATGTAAAGATAATCGTAAAATACTACGCTCTCTCGAATCAATTTATCTACGAAAAACAAAATTAAATATCTTGTAAAAATATTTTATACTTTTTATATTTGAGGCATAAAAAAATTAATACTATCAATAAATCACACATTTTACTTTAAAATAAACTTATATAATAGTTTGAAAGAGAAATAAAGCATAATGATTATTGTGGCATTCGAATTTAATAATACAAATGCAAATTATTTTGTAACGCAAGGATATTTTTGTGATATTGCAAAGTAAGCGTATGATCAACCTAGTTAATTTGAGCGATGTTGTGCAAGCCTAAAAGACAATTTCGTACCGATATATGATGTTTGCAGTCGGGAAACCTATAACTTTTGTTTATCTTTGCGAAGTATTACTTTATTACGGCAAGCCAGTTTTATTATCGTGCGCGATTTTTATAGCCGAAGAAACATGTGCTCGATTCGAGGATCGATATCAGCGGAGAATTTGATAAACAGATAAATGCAATAAATGAATTATATTTGTAAATATTAAATATCAAGATGGCTGTCAGTTCGAGCGTGAATTTTCTCGTTGTGTATTACTTAAAAATTCATCACGGAAATCGTTTCGCCAAGATCAGATCTCAGTGGCAACGAAACGACGGGAGGTTCCCCATCTGTGTTTACAGTATCTCGCGCGATAAGTTTGATTGTAGGCGGTTGCAATTTGCGCGGAATGTCAAGACCACGCAAGAATGCGCTCGAGATTCGCGCGGAAAACTCGGCGAGAAAAGTTTTTATTTCGACGATCGCGAAATCGAGTTTTTCCTGTAGACTTTCTCTCCTGTTCTCGACTTGCTCTAAGCAACCAGCTACGAGCTATCAGCTCGACGACGCCCGTCGCTCCGTCTCATCATCATCTCTACTTTCCTGAGCGCCGTAAAACAACGTCGTCGTACGAATCCACGAAAGAGGTTTACGAACTTCTTACAACGCATGAAAGTACGTTATTCCTGACGAATAGAAACGTGTCAAGATGCTTCCAAAAACGTCCCTGATTTATAGAAAGCACCTCAACACGACGAATTTATCATCTTGATTTATCGATGCGTTGTGATATATTAAATTATATTTGTGTTTAGAAGCAAGCATTTATCCCAATAATTATCTCAATAAATATCGAATTTTGAATAAACTGCAAAATAATTAAAAATAAGCAATATTATTTTCAAGTAAGTTATTATAGTTTAAAGAATTTAAATAATTACAGCCAAACTCAGCACAACTTACATAATTCTGTTCAAATTGTCATCAAAACTTAAAATTAGACATATAGCTCTCTAATTCTTGTATATATAGTATTTATAATTATTTCATAAATGTATATTTGAATATAAAAGTATTCATATATGTAAATTTAAATATAAAGGTATCCAATTTTATAAGCGAAATCGTGTCTAAACTACAACTGCATTGAATTTCGTGAATGGCCATCGATTTAACACAGTTCGTCGTTTTAATTAGCGAAATTGATTATTAATTATTCATGTATTTGGTAAACGTCGGGTTTAATAAGAGAAAAGAAGAATTCACAGGTGCATATTTTTGATTTCCTTGGGGACTGGTTTAGTGAAAGTGGAGAAACACGAAAGTTCAAGATGTGTCTACCAAATTTCAATCTGAATAGAAAAGATCCACTTTAATGGTCAACGACCGGTATTTCCGTTTGTTTTAACTCGAAATAATATATTCAAAGATATTCTATATATCGAATGTAAAAACTGTCTAAAACTTTGATTAAAGACTATGTTTTTTTTTTTAATTTTTAATGCTAATGTATTAGTAAACAAGTCATAAATTAACTTTTTTCAAATTAATTTAAATCAATTTATATATTTATAGAACCTTTTAATTTTTATAACATTTAAAATCTTTTGTCACTAATTTAATCAAAGACACTTTTACTGTTTCAATTTAAGAGAGTGAAAGGAAACAAGAATCGCAAAATATTTTCCATTAAGCTGTCGGCGCGCGTTCCTTCTGCGGTCGTTTTCAAAGCTTGCGATCGCCAGAGCGATTGCGAGAAAAATAGAAGAAGGCAGAAAAGAGGTGCAGTATTTATAAAGAATCCTAACGACTTCGTAATTAGTGTAATTACAGCCGGTGCCGTGTCTTGCGCGGTCTTAATGCTCGCGTCACTCGAAACGCTCTTTTCGTAATTCCTTCTAATGTATCTGCCGGCGAAAAAGAGACGGAAGGGAACCCTTAGTCCCTTTAGGTTAAGATAGAAGGAGACTTCTGGCGCTACGACAGTGCCTGCAGTATCTAGATCGAAGCTACGCCAGTTGCGAACGAGAAGGATCCTCCTCGACGATTGCCAGCGAGAACGGATTACCTCTAATCTCTGACATTAGCTCCCGCTCTGCATCGACCGTGCTTCGCGCGCTCCTACAGGAATATGTCTCCATTTACTTTCTGCTTTTTTTCCTCGGCAGCTTGCTCGCGAATACCCGAATAAAAGGACGTGGATAAATCTTGGCAGGCATAGCACCTGCTAGCAGAGGACTCTTAACGAAAATTCTTCGGAAACTACTAATTACAAGAAGGCATTTGACTAGCAGCAAAATATGTTTTACCGCTCAAATATAATGGTCTGATTTATATAGCTTTAGGAGAAAGTTTTGTAAATCTTCATTATTTTAAATTAATACTTACAGTAGAGATTATTGCTTGCAAAATAATTTTTGTTAATGTAGTATTCAATAATCTCAATTTCTACGAAATACAGTTTAGATCCTTGCTTTAATTAATTTTGTTACTTACTTGTTAATTAATATATACTGTTATACACATATACTTATTCATTAATTTTGTAAAACATGTAAAACTTTCTTTTATATTAAATTATTTTAATTAAAAAATTGTATAATAATATAACATTAAATATTGGCATTGTGCTTGAAACTGATAGTAATTTTATTGAGATTTTATTTTCTATTGTAAAAAAAGACAAATGTTCTGAAAAGAACTGAATACTTCAATAATTCTATTAAAATTATTCGCGCTGTGTGTATGCAACGCGAATTTATATTATTTATTTCTAAAAAGAAGAGAGAATACATGAAAATAAATTAAAACACAATGCAATGTATCATGAGCCGTAATAATAGTTATTTATGTTTGAACTATACACACTTTGCAGAGAGGAATATTGAATCGTTGTGCGGTGAGTCCAATTAATTCTCAAGTAAGGAAATTAGGATTACGACTGTGAAACGGTGCGCGGTTCTCACAACGCGCTCAACGAGACGTTGCTAATTGTCGCCGTATGGTTACCGATTTATCGTCCTAAGGTAGCGTACTACTGACGTCTAAACTGTAAGTAAAAGGGCAATTACCGGTTGACCGCGACAAATAAAGTGACTAGAAAGATATTAAACGCAGGTGACTGTTAAATAACGTGTCTCCTATACCCATTACTATAGATTTCATATGTGTGTATTATCTCAAAACAAGTTTACGATGAGTTTTTTTTTAAATAATAAAGAAGGAAGCATAATTTACATATAAAAAGACGTTGACTCTTTCGCCACTTTATGTATTTTTAAAGATCTTTAAACCTTATATGATAACGGTGCGATTCTTTAATATCGTTAACATTATAATTCCAAGTATACAGTTTAATTGTCAATTTGCATTAATTTCTTATTATATTCACAGAAATATGTATACAATACGTTAATTTTTAAAACTTACAATTCATTCAAAATGCTGGTAAAAATTTTATAAATATTATATATACATATAAACATTTATTTTTAAAAATGCACATATATATTAACACAAACTAATAGCGTGTTATTAAATAACATAGTATATAAAACATATAATATAATAATAATAATTATATTGTTTTTTATTATATACTTTTATATTTTTAGAATTTATTATACTTTTTCATCATTTTTATAATTCTTTTTATAATTAAAATTAACAAATTTTATTTATATTTCTCTTTTGTTGAAAACATAATAATTTAAAAAATTTTATAATGTAGAGCATGCCTGTGGAACATATTTGCATTCTGTAATATATAAATGGATTGTTATACCGGACGTTAAAAACAATCGTATTACGTAGAAGTGATATTTGCAGAAAAATATTATTAGTGATAGCAATCGTACAAGGGTCATCCAATTATCAAAACTTGCTATGATAAACAACAGTGGAAACGATAAATCTTTTCACTTAAACACAATTACATATTAACGAATGAAAGCGTTATTTTAATTGTAACTTACATATATAAAAATCAGATTTTATTTTTAGAGAAATAATTTTTCGATTTTATGTGATTTCTATTTATATTAAATTATACAAATATAAATTACTTAATTATATTCATAAATGTTCTGCGAAATCTGAACTTTCGATGTAACAAATTTTATTATATGACCTTAAAAAGAGAGCGCGCATCGTCAAAATCCCTTATGAATATTCTCCAATCCAGCCAAGATCGCCTCTGGACATTTGAGTTATGTAACTGAGGAAGTTTAGAAGTTTTAGAATGTGATGGGTTCAGATCAGAGGGCGTGTAGCAGCGGATATTTAGTGAAAGTAAGGTGTCGTCTGGCATCGCCATATAAAAACCGACGAATCGATGATATGAAGCACATTCAAAGTTATCTCTTCATAGCACGTTCACCATGAAGACGTTCCTAGTGAGTAGTGAAATTTTTCGTCAAGTTTTTCTATTTTTAAATATCCAAGTATAAACACAAATGCACCATAATAAGATAAAATTTTAGTGTTTGTTATAACAAATATATATATATATATATATATATATATATATATAATGTCAAGTAAAAAGCTAGCTTTTTCTTCATCTTGTTTAATCATTTTTCATTAATGAATACATTATAACACGATTAACTAACATTTTTATTTATATATGTATATATTACATCTTGTTTATTTTTATCAATCTTTTTAATTAATCCTTTACTAATGGCAAGTTTATCTCATTGTTAAACATATACCTGAATAAGCATCTTCCATAGAGCAATCTAATATTTTCACATTTATCTTAATATAACGAAAAGAAACGTTAAGTAAATCAATAATACATCTATTATTTATTATTTCTAAAATTAATCTGTAAAATTATTTTTACAGATTAATTCGTAAAGTTATTTTTTGATAACATTTTTCTAAATATCAACGATAAACCATTATTTTTCACATAGGCTTCATTATTGATCATCTCTGTCATCATCTGTGATGCGTCGCATACATCGGAAAAGAGACATCTGCAAGGAGGACCGATATATTCGAGTGGTGGCTTCGTACCAAGCATCCCCGGCGGTCACGGCAATCATGCGTTGCATGATCACGGATATGGACCTGGGCCCGGATATGGACATGGACCTGGATATGGACATGGACCCGGATATGGGTCTGGATATACGCCTGGATATGGGCCGGGATATGCGCCTGGATATGGGTCTGGATATGGGCCTGGATATGGGGCTGGATATGGGCCTGGATATGGAAACGGAAACGGAATTCTGCATTCTGGTGTAGGAATCGGTCCTGGAGTCGGACTCAACGGAGGAAGCCATGGATTATATGGACCAAGTTATGGTATCGTTGCAGGACACGGACCCGTGCACATCCACAGAACTATCGTGAATCGGGTGGTCCCAGTGCCGGTCCCCGTGCCTCAGCCCGTTCACGTCACTCGTAAAATCCCCGTACCGGTACCGCATCCCGTACCCGTCGAAGTGAGACGTCCTGTTCCAGTTGCGGTGCCTCACCCGGTCCCGGTCTTCATCACCAAAGCTTACGCCGTTAACGTACCCCGTCCGGTACCAGTGCCAGTCCCTCAACCTGTGCACGTGCCGCAGTCAGTTCCAGTATCGATTTCACCGTCTTCTGTTCCTCAAACTATACCGCTCGATCCCGTTCTGCTACCCTCTCAAACTGTCCAACCAATTGGTCCCATTGGAATTGGAAACGCAGATGGAATAGTCGACCCCGCATTGGAAGGCGGACAGAGCTCCGGATTTGCCATATCCAGCGGTATCGTAAATGGTGGTGAACAATCTGCTGGTTTTGTGGGTCTACCAAATTCAGAACTTCAGTTGGGCGAGCAACCCAGCGAAGGATACTCGTATCCGATACCGGCGAAAAAATTCTTTTAAGCTAGACATTCAAAGAAATCTGTTATGAGCGACATTACGATTTGCGTGCTAATGTCATACATCTACCGTTTTCGAAATTTTGGGATATTCAGCATACAGCTGGCCCAAGTCACATACCCGTGTATCTCGCAATTCATTTGGTATTTATTGACTCGTACACAGTGCAAGGTTATGATTTTAATTAAAATTCTGCTTAAAACCGCTTAAAACGAAAAAAAATCAAGCCATATATGTATATCAATATTTACTTTCGGGCTTTTGACGATGACGAGGAAAAGGGAGAGTAATATATTTCAAGAGCGTGAAAGTAGTATAATGTTAAGCGAGATGCCGAAAAAATGAATAATTATGTAAAACGCGCGATAAAAATGAAAACTGCGAGAATCTATTCGATACTTTCTGTTATGGTAATTTGGCATAAGCTAACAAAAATTACCAATTTCTCAAAATGTGTAGTTTGTAAGTTTACACCTGACTCGCATTCCAAACGGAATGATACGACTAATTATTTGTAATTTTTTATGCGTCTTTTCATAAAAAAAATACCAAAAATATCTCCGTAGCATATTATACAGATATAATCATAAATATATTTATAAGTGCACACAAAACTCTTCTTATATATATGTGTATATATATATATATATATATATATTTTTTGTTTTGTATATTTGTAAAAAAAAAAATAAATCTTGAATTATCTGACTTGTTAATTTATAACTAGCTTTATTGTTTCTTCCCCGATATATAATACTCTTATATTTTCTCTAAAGTAAAGCAATAACTACACACCACATGATCCTGCGGGTTCGAGATACGCGAGTAGATTTACCTCGATTCAAAAGTGATTAAAGTTGCTACCTCCTTACCCGCATCGCATCCCAAATTGCCGAAACTTTGACCTTGTGCTTTACCAGGCTCGACAAGCACACATAACCGTTTTGTACCGCCTCCGGCTGTGATCTCAGGGCTCTACTCGAGTGTGTTTGATTCGCCCTTTCTAACTTTGCATTAGACTGGATTAGTCTTACAAAAAATATTGCAAAAAGATGAAATAATTGATAGAGAATATCAGCGATTATTGAGTGTGATATTAATAAGATAAAACACAAATATGCTTTTGTTTTTATATTTTAAGTAATCTTTTTATTTTTCTCTTTTCTAACGAGCTAAAGCTTTTTTCATGCAAATTAAGATTTTTAATTTAAGTTTTTTACCGTGAAAATGTATGTAGACAGAGAAAATATATTAACATCGTATTGACAACGTTTAGCAAACTGCGTCTTACATAAAAAAACCTAAACAGTTGTATGCTTTTTCAGTTGCCTTCCCGTCATCTTCGTAATGGTATCTGTAGTAGTCGTAGAAGATGTACGTGCTCACGGTAGAATCATGCCCTCCAAATCCACGGTAAGCTACTAGACTTTATGTATATAGGGTGTCTCAAAATCATCATATATAGTTTTGCACATTCATATATACATATATACACGTATACAAAAAATATAAATAATTTTTGAGTTTTATTAAATTTTAGTAAACTGACCAATACTAAAGAAAGTATAAATATAATAAATGACAAAATTTTACTCTTAATTTTAAAAGAATTCTATTTTAATAGAACTTGAACATAAAATTTGTAACCGAGATATTTAATAATAAAATTGAATTAGTGAGAAATAATAGATTATATAATTTTATTATTTTGTTAAAGACTGGTCTTTAAATAAATTAAAAAAAGATAATATAAATTAAAAAATGTTACTTTGAGACATTCAGTATATTCGTGGATATGTACAAATATTACAACGTACGTCGGTGTACGTAGGTTCCTCTAGGAAGGTCCACATGTTCCGCAAACACACCCGCATGTACTTATGTGCATCCTCTCCTTTTCTCGCAGGAAGACCGGTAGTCACGCACTATTTTACGACTTTCGCCGGGCCTCTGAATTAACCCGAGCTTTTCCGGGTACAAGAACGGTCGTTTATGCACCCGTCCAGAAATGAAGTGCATTCCTTCTATCTCTACGACTAGGGTTACAGTGTCGTTAAACCGCCGTCTCTGATATCATTCCAAAGTCCGTCTCTTTTCTGTTTTTTTTTTTTCAAAAAAGTAGCATGAATCATATAAAGATATTCCAAACAAAAAATACGGAGCTTATTTAATATATTACTCGCGACGCTTTAAATATTAAAAAATTTCAAGTACAAATCTTATATAATTTTTTAATAATAATAAAACAAATATTTTAGTTAGTTTTAGTAAATTTGTAAAAAAGTTTGCTCGCCTTTGATATTAATGTAGAAGTTATTTTGCGCAAATAGTACACAAAAAACTCGCACGTAGAGATAGTTAAATATTGAATGACCTAATTTACGTAGAGCTTGTTGATTACCACAGATTTATAATTAACGTTTGCTCGCATGTATGATAATTTAAGTAATAATTAATAGATACAGGTAAATATATCGCTAATAATACAGGGATACTCTAGCATGCAATATAGTATATATAACATTTGAAATATTATTTAATCACTAAAACACAAAACATTCTTCACAAATTCGAAATGCGCGCAGCACAGCAGGAGTGTAGCTAATTGTGAGCATTTATCTAATGTGAAGGATTTACAGACGATGTAAATTTATTCGCGAGACCCTCGCTTAATTACGCAGATTCCGAGGCATCTCTCGCAGCACCCCCTCTCGCGTTATGTAAGGCGCACCGGAGGAAAAACAGAAATTAGTCTCGTGTTGCCAAGATATTTGCAGTAAGTAATGTTTTCATAGAACGGTCTCGCTATCATTATCATTTACTGCTCGCCCTTTACGATCCATCATTAAACGTATCCTAGAGCGCGGAATTCTTTTCATGAGCTGTGCTTTATAGCACGCTCTCAGATATATATACGAAATAAGGCTTCGTATTTGCTGTTTACGGCCTCGCGCAGTCACGAACAATAAATGTCACGAAATTATTCGAGGAAAGGCAAACGAAAAACGTCGGTTCCTCGGACTCGCGGACGCAATGTGTCTTTTTTTAGCTGAAATATCGGCGAGACGATAAATCGCGTCCCGGTCCGGGATTCGGAGCTCGAGTCGCGTAATGTAGCAGAACGAAGTCGAAAAATTGTTGCCACAATGCCGTGCAATCTGGGCCGGCGAGTCGCATACCGTAAAATGTTAATGATACCAGATGAAAATGACTCGTCTAGCGGCAGTGAATCATCTTGACATACGAGACGAGCGTCGTCTATTTAATTGCAATAACGTAACACTATCTACTCGCGTCGCGTATAATCGACGCGACGCTCGTATTCCGTGTGTCAAATTCTTTTTCCTTGGATTTTATATCGGTAGTTAACGTGTCTGATATATGCGCATAACGTTTATAAAGCCATGCGCACTGCTGTTTTTTTTTTTTTTTTTTTTTTCCTAAACGGCTATCTACCTTAAGCTCGGTCGGCTCGTTCGGGTTTTATGCTCGGGGCGCGAACTCGCTATTTACGATCGCCATTTCACAGCATCGGACGCAGCGTTTCCTTCCTCGGTCCCAGTCAGATGAATCGGCAGTTAATGTCGATATTTTTGAACTAACCGACCCCGACAACCCGCCGGGTTCCCTTTTTATCGCGACGTCAACCTCAGATGCAGCTGATCACCGTCATTGCGCGGCCGCAGTTCTGGTTGCAGCGTCGTAGGCTACGCTCAACCATTGATACGCTCACTGCACGTGGCGAACAGCGTGCACAGAATTTTATTGGTTGTTTTGAAACGGTAAAATATACCGTAAACACGCTATCACTAAACTCGTAAACAATGAAACGACATCCGTATGAAAGTTATAGGATTAAGCACCCCAATCGATTAGAATTTATATAGTTATACATATATGAATATAGAATATTATGCCGGCGATGTTGAAATAATATATTTACGTTCTATAACAGCGATAAACATAAGTCAAAGAATGAATTGCGTGCTTCGTAATAATCGCAGATTATTTTTTACGAGGCTTTCAGTTAACAAACTAAAAAACACGAATATTCTGCTTTCTATTATTAGTTGTTATTGAGCATCTATATTTAAATGTGAGATAAATATATATGTATATTGTACATATACATACCAATAAATTACAAATTCTTGCTAGCGTCGTGTCTTGTCGACACACTGATTAAAGATAAGCCGAGTACCTAACCAGAATCTAGCAGGACCCTATGTTTATTCTGCTTTGTATGCAGTAACCGTTTTCTCATAAGTCATGTTTTATCATGTTTAATAGACAATCGTCGGAATACTAATTTTCTCCATCCTTATTTATAAAATTAATGATCTGTTAATAATTTGATTTATACATTATTTATATAGATACAAACTTTTATTTGTAAACATTTAGTTGCAAATATTGTAAAATAACGTTACTACAATTTTACGCGTCGTATACAGCTTTAGGTTTCCCTCCAAAAATATTTTCGTGAATATGCGCGCGAGTATGATCTCTGATCATTATGAAAATGTCTGTGAGTTACGATAATGCATCCACAAAATTTCGTTGATGTAGAATATTTTAATGGAATCCACCATGTCATTGACTTCAATAACGAACTCAAAGAGATCTTTATAATATCGTTAGTCCCGTATAATCTGGAGTATCCGAATATCGCTAAAATTTGTTATACGATTATAAATATTTGGAACGTATGAAGCAATTAGCGCACTATAAAAGCTTGATTTCGCCGCTTCATAATAATTTGCGGAATTGCGGAAACGAGTTAATATATTGACAGGTGACTCGTCTTCCGATCTCATCCCTCTGCTTCGAAAGCAAATTACTCGACCAAAGCGAGGAAATAGCGAGGGTTGCATTGAAAGGGTCCTTCCTGTCCACGACACGCGATGTCATATCACGTTATTGAGAGCTACTTGTCACTCCCTGCTTTGCCGTCATAGCAGGACGGGTACGTCCATGCCGATCATTCAATTAATTCGGACCTCACGCATATATCGGTGATCATCGTTCGCACAAGCTCCACACGACTAGCATTGTCATTTAATAGAGATTTTACGTGGTCGCTATCGGTTTTCGCGTTCATTTTTAAAAAAGTGAATGCGGTAGATGTTTTTTGTGCAAGTAATGAAAAACATACTGCAAATTTAGTCAAATAAACATACAATTATATAAACAATAATAACTATGTTATTTTATCGTCCAACGATCATAATGATCTTATAATACTCGAATATCATATTGTAGTAAATATCATAATATTGTATATTACGAAAATACTAAGAGCGAATTTCACATTATGTTTCCAAGAATATAATTCTAAATATAACTTTAAAATTACTCGATAAAATATTTGTAGAATCAATCACTTGTCCGATATATAAATAAATAATAATGTTTTAAGAATTATTTATAAAAATGTTAGGAATCTATTTTCACACTGTTCTATTATAATTTAGTTTAAAAATTGCACATTATTATAAAATTCTACAGAAAATAAAGACAAAATAATAATAATAATAAATAATAATATGCAATCTCGAATTAGAGGTAAATTTGTGTGATGATTTTCAGTTATATTTCCATAAAAAAAAATACACACTTGATTCTTATTCTATATATAATAGACAAATTAGTATCTTTTGATATTATCCGATATATGTATGTAAGTGCATCCATGATCGCCTTACATCATTGATTTTAAGGGAAGCTGCCCTACGAGGATACTCGATTCTTGCCTGAAAGAAGGGAAAGAAGTGGCCATCTATAGTGACCCTCGAACTATCGCCACTCCTATCGCATTTACCCGATGCAGTCCAGTTTCGTTCGAGCGTAATATAATAGCATATAGAGCTAGCATGCCGGTCATTTGAGTGGCAGCGAATTGCTGATTATTTGCCTCGTGGGTCACAGGTCTCGTACAATTGCCGTTAGGCGTTCATTTATAAATGCCACAATTCTGACAAAGGCACTGATTACGATTCTCTCAGATAATCATCGATACTAACTTTCCTTCAACGACCGTGGTGCCTTCTGAGTGATCACGCAACGCGAACGTTATAAGGAAACTAATATTCATCCATTTTTCCCTTCCATTGTGAATTCACGTGAAACGTTACCGTTTTAATGCGGAAACCGAATGCGATAAGAATTTCGCGTAATTTTTATTAAAATATGTATCTTTAATATAATATTCTTACTTAACAAAAGTAAAAAAAAATTGAAATATACGTAATAAAATTTAATATTTTGTGAAATTCTTATATAAAACACAATTTTTATCAACGTATTTTAAAAGGTTAAAAAAAGATGCAAATGTAAAAGAACTTTCTATAAATATCTTTTAAAATGTTAAAAATATTTAAAAACGAAATATATTTCCTTGCATATATTTTTCTCAAATATCAATAAAAATTATAATTATTATTATTATTATTGAAAGATTCCAGAAGAATGAGATGGAATTTTTAGTATGCAAATTTTGTTTCGTCTTTCTCTTTCTTTTTTCTTAGGCTTACAGTTAAGATTAGTTTTTCAAGAAAACTTGTGAAATTCTCTCCAGCCAAATGTCAAATTACGCCGGAAGATTTGCGAAGAGCAGAGTTTCCCCACAGGATACTCGCCGTCGTGTCAAGACCGACGGCTGTTGCGTCCTGACACAGCGGCGCATCGCCGATGCTCTCGTCGGCACGTCGCGCGAACGACTGGAGGGGGGATCAAGAAGTCTGTTGGTGGGGAGAAGGACGGGTGAGAGGTGAGACTCGCGGCGGTGGGGAAGCTCGTGAAGAGCGCAGTCGAGTGGGGCTCCCTCTGGTGTGTGTCTCGTGTCAGTCGAGCCGTGTGCCGCGTCGCGTTAGTGTCGTGCGGTAGTGCTGCGTTGTCGCGTGTCTCGTCGAGCATCGACGATGACGTCTTCCTCGTTCTGACTATGAGCGGCGAACGCTCCTTACGAAGATCACCGGCCACGTTCTCCCTGTCGCTCTCCTTGTCATCATCGTCGCCGTCGTCGTCGCCGTCGTCGTCGTCGTCGCCGTCGCCGTCGCCGTCGCCGTCGCCGTCGTTTTATTCGATTTTTATTTGCACGCGAACCGATCGGAGAAACAGCGCGTCAGGGCTACCAACGAATCTTCGTCGTACGTTGTCGCCTTGTTTCGACCCCACGAAATCGCGACATTGTACGCTGCCGGCCGAGCGATCGTTTACAAATCCGTGTACCGGTTCCGTTCGTGAGTCCGTGTATAAAAGGGGAAACTTCAACGCGTGGAATAGCCGACCGTTACCGTCGCGAGTGACTACATGATTCTCTGGAGAACATCGAGCATTTTCGAGCGAAAAGTGTTGTCTCTTCGGAACAAGTCGTCGGCGAATAAACGCGCCCGAGTTTGTTTTCCATAACGTTCGCCGTGTTCGTTTTGTTCAGTGTACGTTTATCGAGGGTGAATAACTAAAGCAGACTCGTCGAATGTAACTCGTGAGTATATACCTAGCTGAGTGACAGTGTGTCGCGAGAGTTTTTCATAATCGTTATAGAAAGCAGGAAGGAAGGATCGTTCGTGGATTTTATTTCGCCGACGTTGCCAAGTTTCGTATTTTCAACGGAAGGACCTTTCGCCCTTCGTCCATCGTCACGAAGATCTCACGTGATCTATAATCGTCTTCCGCTGAAAAACCGCGGATTCTACCGGATTCTACGGATTTTCGAACGATCGGACAACGTCACTTGTGGACTTTGCGACGACAACGTAAGTCGTCTAGATTTGTCCTTGTCGGACAATTCTCAAGCTTCTTGGAATAGTGGACGGAATTGCCGGTCTGTTTCAGTTTATCACGTAGTGCGTGAAGCGTGTCTCTCTCTCTCTCTTGGTGTGAAAATTACGTGATATTTTCTCATCGATTATCGATCTCGCTGTCTGAACTTCAGTGACACGAATTATTGATTCGTCGCGAGCGCGCGGTAAAGTGAAATTATTTTAACGCAAAGTGTCGAAATTCCAGATTTATATATATTCAAATTACAAACTTATCTTTTGTTACGTAATTAACTGGCCATTCACAGTCATTCTAAAATTATATTATCAAATAGCAGAGTATGCCGAATTTGTGAAACACTAAAGTGCACGAAGAAATAGAAGCAAAACTCGGCAGAATTCATCAAGATATACTTGAAGCTGTTGCACGTACATTAGAAAAAGTTGAATAAATAATCCATCTAAATTTTCTCTGCTTTTCGCTTTCGTTCTTTCGCGTCGCGTGAAAAACAAGAAAACGAGATTTGATTGTCAACTTTTTGAACAGCTGCTTCGCCTTTGCTTTTTTTCCGAGACTCGGCAATATTTCGAAGCGGACTAGAGGCGTATAAAAACTTGGCGATAAGGAAAGAAAGAGAGAGAGAGAGAGAGCAGCAATATACTGATCTTATATCTCTCTACTACTCATATATCTCGTAATGCGCCGAAGAGTGGTACATGTCAAGCGACGAACGTGACCATCGCAAACCATCACTTTCCCCCCTTCCTCCTCCCGCGTGTTCTAAAGTCGTCGCCGAGACGACCCTCGTTAGTAGCGGCCAATCGTGGAGGAGAATGTCACTTTGAAACGTGAGAACGGATACGATTTATACGCTGAATCGTCTGAATCGAATTTCGACGCTCCTCGATGGACGTTACATCGTCTGGAAGGCGACCTCGCGAGATGGTAGCCGCCAAGTACAGCGGATAAAGAGACGCAACAGCGTACAGGATCGTCGGACGAGGAGCAGCGCGGAGGAAAAAGGCCAACGGTGGAAAAGAACAGGCGGGCGAAAGCCCAGGAACAGAAGATTTAAAAAGAGCAAACGAGCGGGGGCGTAACCGGGCCTACGCGTACACAACGAGAGTGCCGAGATGACCATGACGAGTAACATCGTGGTCGAGTGGCTGCGCTCGCTCCACCTCGGCCAATACTCGGAGTCGTTCATCGACAATGGCTACGACGACCTTGAGATCTGCAAGCAGATCGGCGATCCGGATCTCGACGCGATCGGCGTCTTCAATCAGAAGCACCGCTCTCGCTTGCTGCAGTCGGTCAAGACCCTCCGCGAGGAGGGCGCCGCGAGTGTATACTTCACGCTGGAGGAGACCAACGACAGTAACTGCGACAACATCAGCTCCAAGTCCTCGAGGACGTCGTCCGAGAGGCCACCCAGCGACAAAGAGGCGCAACGAGCGTCGCCTACGGCAAGTTCCTCCAGTGGCGGTCAAGAGTTGACCAAGTTTGCGGACGAATACGAGGAGGGCAAGGCCGAGCTGGTGAGAATTCCAAGGATGCAACTGAGGATGCTGCTGCAAGAGAAGCTGAGACACGACGGCATCAGGCTAGCCTGTCAACCATACACCACACCGGTAAGTTAATTTACTTTGGAGAGTAACTTTGTTGCGCGCACGTAGAAGTTACCGGAAATTAATACGAGTATCGATGATTTATTTTCATTTAATCAAATTAAAATTTTAAGAAAATGTACGATGTAGGTGACAAAACAATAATCTCGAGTAAAGAAAAAGGAAAGAAAAGTTGGTTTAGATAAAAATACATTAGAATTGTCAAAAAGTGTAAGAATAAAAATTATATGCAAATTATTAAACTATTATATGTAGTGTTGAGAAATTTAAAAAAAAAAAGCATATAATAGGTATAGAGTTATATGTTATTAAATTGATATTGATTTAAATTATAATTTTGTTCGTATATCACGTTAATACATAATTGAGATAAAAAATCACAAAATTACATTTCTATTTTCGAATATGGAATAATTTCTATTCAATTAGTTTTATATATTATAAAAGTAAACATGTGATTTTTTTGAAGCATGTAGTAAAAAGTATATAGATATCATTTATTATTTATTACACATATTCTGCATTTCTAAAAATGTAACGTACATCAGGTGTTTTATACTTTTAACTTTTTATTAATTTAAACTGATTTTTTTATAACTAATTATTATTTTTATATAAATTATATTAATTATATAAATAGTTTTCGATAAAATTTTTAAAAGTTAACGTCCCTGTATTAAACGTATATATATATATATATATATATATATATATATACACGTATGTGAATATCAAAATAACACATGTCTAAAACATACAATATTAATTTTATTGTACGTCAAGTTATTGTCAATTAAATTGCAAATGACAAGAACAATATGGCACTGTGATACAATATATAATTTAAATGATTTTCTAATAAATGTGCTGTTTTGATATTCAAGAAAGTAGTTTGCATATATTTTGCACTTTTTACAGTTATGTTAAATAGATAACGCGTTACGTGTACTAATTAATTTTGACTTTATAATCCCGACGTTGTTACTCTACTTTCGTCGACAATATGTCACGAACATTATGCGTTTCCATTTTCCTCATGTTAGTCACGTCGACGAGCGTGCATCATCTTTAATACATTATGATACGTGCTACGATTAGCTACGACAATGATACTCAAATTATCGAGTCATCGAGCAAGTACTCAGGTGTACCAGTGGCAATGGGGGTATCTGAGACGAAGATAATGCTGAAAACTTGTAGCCCTCACACATGGCACGCCCACGAGCGTAGATAATCTCCTGATTCATTATTTCGTTACATTAGCCACTAGTTCGAGATAAGAAGAAACTTGCCATGTTTTACCATGCACGTTCTTATCCTCTAGTAACCTTCGGCCGAAATGTCTGATCGTGTATTACATTTTCACTTTCTAATTATTATTTTTCTTTCTCTTTTTTGATCAACTTTTTTATTAATTTCTTGAAAAATTGAATAATAACTTGAAGCTATGAAAATTAAATTATGTGACATTTATCTTGATTTCAAAATATTATTCCAATTTTCAATGTAGCTTTAACGTGTCAACTTTATTACGTGTCAGCAGTGCATGCAAAGTTTCAAATACATCCTTGCATTCTAGTTTATTTACATCTATAATACAGTGTAAAACATTTGCCAATGACCTAATTAAGATACAGATACATATAACAGTAACAAGCTTGCTAAAAGATTTTCTGTCAGATGAAATACATTTTCTTCTTTCATATGTTATTGTGGAACTAGTCAGGGATATAAGGCAAGGGATATAATAAAAATTAACGGGATTACTTTCTGTAAAATTACAGAGAATATATAAATCGCAAATGTAGAAAATAAAAATATATACAATAATTATATAGTTAGATTAAAATAAATAAATAATAAAGAAATGAGAAAATACTTTTTTATTTTTCGTTTTTTTCTGTTGTAATCCAGTGCGATCAAGAAAGTTAGCATAGAATGGGTATCAGGTAGAAATAACGTCGTACGCTTAAGTTCAAAAAAATGGGTCTTTGATACGGTATACTAAAAAATTTTCGAAAAAGTATAAGTATCTTAAAAGAAAAGGAAAAAAGACTAAATAGGAGAGAAAAATTTGAAGGAGTTGCATAACTATACGTTTTACGATATATTAATAATTAAAATTAAAATTATTTTACAAATTAAAAACATGAATCACTCATGTAATGTAAAAATTTAATATAAAAATGCACATACTTTGTATGTTAAATGTTCAAACTTTATATAATTTGTGTGGAATTTTTTTACCTAATTTATTAATGTAATTTGACATACAGTGCAAACAATGTAGTTAAATCTCATGTGTGAGCACATGAGATTTAACTACATTAATTGAAAATAATAAAAAACGCGTCGAGTGACAATTTCTAGAATAATTAATTATATGCTCATTATCAAAATTATAAAAGCGAAGTGTTTTAATATTTAAGAAACAAGTTTAAAATCTCTGTTTCACCGCTAATGAATCGGAGAAAACAGTTATGCCTGATGATGTCCTTGCGTATTCCACGTTTATTAATTAACCGTAGTTACTTGTCTTAATCGTTATTAATTAACGGAGAGATGAATAGACTCTTGATATTTGATGAAAAGATAGACTCTTTATATTTGAAAGCATGGTGGGCTTTTATCGCGCGGATAAGTCTGGCATTATTACTCATGCAACATATTAAACTAACGTTTGTGTCACTTGTCATGATTCTTATGATAAATATCGAGCTTATAGTTTCTGTAATGTTTAAACATATTGCTAAAGTATACAAAGACATAATGAGAAATTTAATATAGAATAGAATCATCATTAAATCTATTGGAATTTTATAAGGAAATAATTTACATGTGTGCATCAATTTATTCCATCCAATAAAAATTATCATCTTGTACAAATAAGGTGAAATAACTAACATTCATATCAGACAAAATTATATTGTTTAGATATTGCATTAATATAATTGTGTTAAAAATTGCAAAAATACAAATGTGCTTCTGCATGGTTGTATGTTGAATGTATTACATTCACGGAAACTTTTAAATATGGCAAAAACTATGAAATAATACATATGCATATTATATTATCTTTTTAATATCATAATACAATTACAGTTTATCCATTGTTTCGAAATAGCTATAACACCAACAAGTGTTTTGTTAAAAAAATTTGTAATATGATTGTTTTTTATACTGAAACTCTTCATAGTTACTGTAAATTGACGCGTAACTGGAATTCACGATTGAAATGCATCACGAATTTACGACACGTGACAGTTTTTATTTTTATACACACATCGCCGATGTCCATTTAAATTAGTTCGCAAGCTTTAATTTATTCCTTTCGTGGTACGCATGATTCTACAACTGTTCTATAAACTAGCTCTACCCATTTGACAATGGAGATTATGGTATGACAAGCGCTTTTGTTGTACGAAAAGCTGTTACGGAAAAACGGTAGATTTTTAAATTACAAATATCGGTACATCTGTCAGCTTACATTTGAATTATGAAGAAAGAATTGTGTATTGCATTTTTCCTACATATTAGGAATAATCACGGTTGTTTCCAAAATATGACTATATTTTTTCCTAAATTTTTTTTAAATTATATTATTTATATTATAAATTAAAATTTTTTTGCATTAAGTTTAACAGAATCTGAGCAGATAAATATTATTTTTGTGAATAATTTCACTTAAATTTTAATAAATTTTAAAAATAAATCCATTAAAACTTTTTTTATTTGATTATTACAATATTTGCTTGCTGTTATGTACAGGAATTTTCGTTTTAATGTTTTAAAATTTTTAGAAATGTCCACGTTACAGAAAAATGTATCCAAAAATATTTCAGGACAAAATTTTTTAATGGTTTATATAAAAAGAGAAATTTAATATTGAAGTTTAATTAGAGGAAAAAAATATTAAATGTTATTTGATCAAAAAGAGAAATTATGAAATGAATATTTCGAATTTTTGGTAATAAGTTTTTTTATTAAGAAATTAATTTGTCACAATTTATGACGGAAAATACAATAATTCCATGTGATTTTCATTCTTATAATTTTTTTGACATAATATTATATGTGTATAAAGAATATGCGATATTATATACAATTTCATGTATTTTTTCCCTTTTATAAGAACATATTTTATAGTTAATAGCAGATAAAATAGGCATTAGTGTTTGAAACAATGAAAAGGAAGTAATACACTTTTCTCGTGATATCGCGATCGATCGGTTGAGCAACTATAAAAATTGCAAATTGAAAATGCAGAAAAGTTTCTGCGAATTGCAAGAAAAATAGCATTCGAGCACGCGATTACTCATATGCGCCAATTTATTTATAAACTTTCGGGAGGACCAAATGATGCTTTCATTTATGTTTCCGTGTACCAATAAACGCGAATGCACTTTCCATTCTGTTTGTGAAATTTTAATGCGGTTTACCGACACAGACTAAAATGAGACAAACTCATCTTTTCCACTTTTGCTGTGCAATATATTCTCGCACCTACGATTTTATTATAAGGCGGTCGATTCTGTATTTAAAATGTAGTGAAAATGCGAAAAGTAAACAGCTCACGTGATTATTCTTGTATACTTTTAGATCTAAAGATGTACACTAATCAGGAATGGCGCGAGCTCCTAATTTTTCGCATTTTTATCTCGTTATAGATACAGAATCGTCTCTAAGATTTAAATGATATCAACTGACTCTTAAAAAAAAAACACGTAATTTTATATTAATACACATGGTTCTTTTAACTATTTTTTAATAATATTGGACTACTATAATTTAAGAAAGACACATAAAAGTTATTGAAAACTGATTGTTTGACTACGAAATATCTCCATGCGATATCTTCCTATCCGAATGAAAAGATAACAATGAAAGAGACAAAAAAGTCAACTTTTTCGATTTTTAAATTAAAATATTCTCAATTTAAAAATCTATTTTCTCTAGATTGTATTATGCAAATTATTATATTGTAATCATAACTCTCTTTGGTCCGAAACCAGCGGCAGTTGAACTAAATCATGGAGCGAAGTTTTCACATTTTTCACCATCCTTTTTGTAAATTCCCTAATTTTCGATCACGTGTAACTCGCATGTATTCAAAAGCGATTTATTTTATAATCAGCGAATAAAAAATTTTATAAAATTCACAGATTATCATTGTAAATCAAAATTGCGTATATATTACTCGTGATACGCAGTCTGCACATACTTCGGATTCGAACTATCACGTATTGTCGCTGTCGTCTCGTACCTTTGGCGATCAACATATGAATAACATGAATAATACGATTATACGATCGCGGTCGCGGCTAACTTTGTACTTCAGTCTTTACACGCCCATATGTTATCTCTTTTTCGCAAGAGAGCGCACGCAGCACGCGAACAAACTGACCGAACATGAAAACGAAGAAAAATAAAAAATCCTGTTTCTCTCAGAGCACGGTGGTCCGGTCGTCACCTGCGCCTTTCGCCTCCTTCTCCCTCTCCCTCTCCCACCGCTCTTCCGTTCTCGTATGTACACGCGAGAGCCGCGTTGGTGGCCGTTACGTTGTCAAAGTGATGCTTTCCGTCTCGAAACCGGACGCAACATGCATTTTCGTATTCATTGCTGGCAATCTCGAATCCCGTTCTCCTGCGGACGCGGAAGATTCGATTTGCGCGGCGCCTCGCGCCTCGGCCGGCGCGCGTGTATCTCGCCGATCAACATTTCAATCGTAGGGACTACGTAGCCAATTACGGTACTATCGCGATACTATCGCCGTAGCTACGCATTTATTTATCCGTCCGGTCGTTGCGTTGGAGCGATGGTACAACTAACACCTCGTGAAAATTGCACCGCTCGTCACGTCGCGCCTCGCGCCTCGCGCCGCGCTCGTCCAGCGGATTATGGAAAGCACCACCGTTTGCCAATTTCACGGCACGCTCTCGCGATCGGGAATTTATCGTAACTGTAGTTGTTTTTTTCTTTTATTTTGTTTCTTTTTTTTATTCTTTTGCTTACCGCTCATTATTCGCCACACCTCCTCGTAATTGTTGGCGGAACAGCTGCCTACCCGCGATAACTCCAAGTTTTAAAGATGTAATCTACGTTAAGCGAGTTTCTTATGTAGAAAGGAGTCTTGTGTGTTACAAACCTATTAAATTAATTAGATAAATACTACGCATGTGGCTAAGAGAAATAACATGTGGTTTATATAATATACAGTTTATAAATCGCTACAAGGAGCGTCATGTAATAAATTGATCAAAACTCCCTATACTTTATTATTTTAAAAGGAAGAAAAATTATATGTATATCTGCCGTTTACTAATTTTTTTTTAAACAGCATATCCGTACGTATATTTTCAACTATCTATACTCTGTATGTTTTTATTTAATATGCAATTAATTACAACAATGTTATCATATACTCGGTACATTATTTTTGGCGATTTATTTTTTGTGAAATCTATATTATACTCTGTGTGTCGGCATAAATTCAGTTATACGACAAACATATGTACGTCTCAAATCGATATGAAACACACCGCGTGCTTAAAGATATCCACGTAGAATACATTTTTCATTGCTTGCTATGTAATGTATAGACCGCTGCATGAGAGATTCTTTGAAATTAAGGTCACAACAAGTCGTTTAATTTCTCCGTAGCCTCGTTGAGCAAGAGGAATGGGACAAAAAGCACGAAAGCAAACAAATTAAGAATGCGAGAAATATTTGCGTGACTAAAGGCACAGCGATGCAAACTCTGCGCGATTGAAGCGCATTAGACGATATTCTTTAACGAGATAACTTGTCTATGAGCGCGATTAGGATTAAATATCCAGCCCTCACATGTGGCGTGCTTCTCGCACGTTTCCGACTCGACCTTGTAACGGGAGATAGGAAGAGTTCCGTGAGCGCCATAAAACGATCGAACAAGCACCTCTTCATCCTCGAGGCGTCTCTAACTTGTCTGGCGAATTTCCGTTATTCACGCCCACGGGAGTGGTCGTTACTCTCTCGGCAACAACGTGCTACTCTTTTACGCCGATGAGAGTTGAATTGCGCCAACTTCGATCGTAACCACGTCGCGTTCTGCCGTAATAGCAAGACAATCACTATTTCAAGAAATTTTTTTTCTCGTACAAATATCTAAATAAACGAAATGAATGGCGCTGCAAATCTTGTCAGTCTATTTATCAACGCTCTTTCCAGATTTGTTATCAAATTATTCAAATTATGTAATTAAGTTTTTACCTGAATTTTTTTTATAAAGCATGAATAATAATAATAATGATAATAATCGAATATTAATAATAATAGGAAGCAAAAATTAACCTTTACCTGAAACATTCACAATTGAAAGTCAATCAAATAGATAGCTAATAAAATTTATTAACATTTGAATTATTGGTTCTTATTGATTAATGATCGTCTCCATTATTAATCTAACAATTCTATCTCGTCAGTCGAATGTAGACACGTATCATACCTATGTATCTCCGTGTTTCTCATCTTTGCTCGATTTTCCTATTATAAGCACATGGATATAAGCTGGATCAAATCGACGGCGTTTAATATTTTGAGACAGACACTGGATAGAGCGACCGACCTTCCCGTTCCCGGTATAACTATAGCGTATCGGTTGTAATAGCTTTTAAATATTTGAACGAATGTTCAATCGATATACCTATCCCTTGGTCGAGCGTGTCGCGGTTCTTTCCCGAGCCTTCCCTGTTCCATTCCCTTCTAACCCATTCCTTTCCACCTAGCAGTTCGGCCTGCCGAGCACGTTTTCATGAAATATCGAACGCATGAAATGAGATTCTCTTATTCCGTAAGGGGAATAGAATCGTGTAGAGAGAAAGAGCGGTCGGACTAGTCGGACTAGAGCCCGGGGGAGCAAGAGTGTGGATCGAAGTACCAGATATTACGCGTCGCTCGCGACGACGCGGCCATATGATTGATGCAAGATGGTTATGCCAGTCGTGTGCGTTTGTATGCGCGCGCGTGTAGGTTCACGTACAGCTACATGTCTCTGTGTACGTGCGTGACGTGTGATTATTATTCAAATTTTCGCGATAGCTAGGGCCCGGTGGGCTTTCAGCGAGCGACGCCGATTGCCCACCGAGATTGCCTTTCTAGTGAATATTTATTAAGCGCGCCTATTTGTGTTAATCGTTGTCTCGCACCCGCGCATCGCGACCAGATACACGTCACTTCAGCGGCTTATCATCCTGGTTTTTTTTTCTCCTTTCCGTCCTGCCGCGCCGGATTCTCTCATCGTTCCTCGTAAACGGAACGTCAAGTCTGAGGATGTAATCAAGAAGAGTCTAGAAACATCATGGGACGCATCGAGCGTATGAACATGGAATTTATGGTTCTCGCGGCAACTACCATTAATAATCTCACCTTTGTCTCTCTGTCTTCAGCTTCCTTTTCCTATCCGTCTTGCGCGACCTTTCTATCTCTTTCTCTGTCCTTCGTTTTCTTCATCTTGACGCCAAGATTTCGTCTCTCAACATTAGCGTGTTCGTACGTTTTCCTCGTTTCTTCTAACCACTTTGGAACTCGACAAGAACGATACGCCGCGCTATCATATACCTGCAGGAAAGTGAGTTTGGAGTGGCATTAATGAAGAGACATCGTTGAGAGTCGCTGTGATAAAGCGAGGAGCCGTTACCGTCGCTTTTAATTAAGCTCCCGCTTTTAACGCGCCAATTATGAGAGCGAAGAATTTATACGTTTAACCTGAAAGTACCAAGTAGCCGTGACATCGATTACGCTACGATGCATCTGTGCAAACCAACTTTGTTGGATAATGTTCTATTTAAAGTGCACTTTATCTGTGCATTTACGTACAGAGAGAAAATCACACTTTCCTCGAGCAAAACTATCCTTGCATGTTTCGATCATTCATTTCCAAGACGCTCATCGTCTCGTAAACGCGCGTGTCTTACTAGCAAGTCGACTAATTTTGAATTTATTAATGTAGGTATATTGATACATTACTATGACGAGCAAGATTGGCAATTATATAGAGAGAGGCGAAAGTAAAACGTTGAGGATAAATGTAAAATTATAGCGAGACAGCTGTGCGCGCATATTTATCGAGTGTATTATCGCGATATAATAGCGACAGTGAAATATTCATCACGCGTGAGTGTTAATATATCGAACACGATCTAGTGCACCGTCACTTCCGTCTCCGTTTCTCGATCTCGATTTCGCTTCGTCGTGCATCGTACTTGTCGGCTTGTCGGTTAACTTCGGTGTCTGTCTCGTTTCGATTCAATTTGTACTTATGCCTTCTCCGCTACCCACACGCCATTGCAAATACGCCGACGATCGAATTAAGCAAGCACAAACAGATTCAATATCCGATTCTAGAAGGTAGTTCAAAATTTATGCTCACATTCACAGTTCTATAGTCAAAGTTCGATAAAGTATCTATTATATATCGTCTTTGTTATACAACAAATATTAATATTAAATTACTTAATAATTAACATTTCTTTTGAGAAATTTTTTTATTAATTTTATTTTTAATATTGATTATAACTCTGAAAAAAATTCAAAAAAAATATTTTTTATTAAATCCTTTCAGCTTAGAATTGAAATACAACTTATAATTAATCGCTGTGGTAGCTTTATTTAAAAAATTAGAACATACTCCATAGTTTTAAATAATAATATGTGATGTAACTTTTCTCTTTCTCTTTTACACAGAGATTACATACTCTTTAAGATTAATCGATTCACGGTTTTATTATACCGTTGTGCGAATAAATTATACCTTTGATAGTGCCAAAAAAATATATTCTAAAAATATCATTTTTTGTAGACTATCCTTATATGTTTATACTGACGGTTAACAGAATTTTCCATGTGACTGGTTCCATGGAAAATAATCGCTATTAATTACCTTATTACATACTCACGCGGCGTAATTTGCTGCAATCGAGCATTACGCACTTTGTATCCCCATGTCATTAATAATGGTGTATTTCGTTCGAGAAGACCATTAATCGTTGTCTTAGAGGACTAAGCTACTACGCCAATGCCGTGGATAGTTGGCAGTAGAGTCTGTCCCAAAGTCGCAAGAGAGCCCGCTTCGTTACGAGCGGATACACGCAGGATAGGATTTTCCTTTCTCAAGGATTTCACACAGGTCGCTCCTTTCTCTGCTTCTCTCTCTTTCTCTTTCTCCCTCGCTGTCTTGTTCACCGTTTTCTGCCCTCTCGGTGTACTTCCTCGATTGTATACAAGCCACATCGAACTGCCGCTCCCGAACTTTTCCAGGACGAGGGTTCGAGTCTCGATTAAGGGTGACTGTAGGTAGCCGTCTCTGAGCAGTAAGTAAACTGCTTTCTGCCTGGGATTTCCAGAATGGAGAGAATGCCCCATGACGTTGGTTTGACCTTATACATTTTTACATAAGAATGCTATTTTCAACGTGAAAAAAACCACGCGATACGATCTAGTTCTGAAGTTATAAAAAATAGTAAATAAACTATGTAGTGGAACTTTAGTATAATTAAATAAAATTTAAATTTAATATTAAACTATTAAATATTAATTGCATATTTTAAGAAGAAACAGAAAGGGTTTCGAAATAATCGATAAAAGCCCGTTCATTTATTTATATACTTTTGCATTATTTCTGTAGCTCCTAGTCCGGATATCGTTCTCTTTCCACTTCCTTGCACATGCATTGATTGTTTCCTGAAAATACTGTTGCGATCAGCGTATATGTATACACACCTACACACACGTACACGTGAAGCACAAACTAAAACGCGAAAGCATGAATATTTTCAGATATTGATGATATGAAAAAAAAATATTAGATAAAATTAAAGTATTTTAAAGGACACATTTTTCGAGTGTACTTACTTTTTCGTCATGAAGCCAATCAAGGGAATTACAGTCGCTTTATACTCCTCACTCTATAAAATACGTACGCACGCGTGAGCGGATCCGGCAGTTAAAGTAAACGCATTATCGCGCAATGTGTTCCCTCCTCGGCCAGGTTGGCACGCAACGCATGCCACGCGCTATCTAGCTCAGCATTAAGGACTCGCGCCGAGCTGTATTACGGCTGCCGGGTAATAAACATGTTTAATTGCAACGCTAATGGCAGGGCGGAGATGCTGCGCGTTGGTACAGCCCTTAGCTAGCGGGAACGCCATGGTCCAAAGCCGGCACCTCCGGCTTTCGTATCCGCACAATACTCGGCGTTGTTGTCGGCGCGACGAACGGCGCGGTGCGAATGGAAAGCGAGAGGAAAGGAGGAGAGAGCCGATAATTGATTACGTCGACGATTGGCCGGGATGGAAAATACGAATCGATCGATTCGCGTCCGATGATGCGCCTAAGAGAGCCACGGCCGTTCTGCATTCCGGCTGGCTTCTGTTATCGACGTTTATTACTCACCGGAGGCGCCTGCTGATACAGTATTGCGGCATGGCTGGTTAGCTGGCAGGCAGTCTACAGTATTTTGCGTACTCGCGCAGCGAATCGTGCGTCTTCCTTCTCATCTCTCTCACAAAGCTCCATTGAATCGATTACGCGCTTGTCTATCCGCGAACACAATTTGCGATTCGCCGATCTATTATAGCGCGGTACTTTGAATACATGCATCTCTTGCGGCTTGAATCTCAATACTAAATATTGATAAATAGTGATTAAATTTCCGAAAACATTCCATGCTTTTAGGTAATTTAATACCTAGATATTGTCTTCTTTAGAAAATAAATTTGGTAAATTTATTGCTGAAGATTAGATTATAAGAATATTATCAGTAAAAGTGCTTCTCAAAATCTTATCTATTACGAGTATATTTATTTTTCTCATGCGTACAACTAAAATTGTATTGTGGATTTTTGCTCTATCCTATATATTGATTCTTATAAATAACTAGGTATCTTGATATTAATAAAAATTGAAAACTAGCTGTTGTGACATTGATATATAGCACGAAATGGAACGCGATAATTTCTGTCGTATTACGAATATCACAACATCTACTCGCGCCATCAACGTATTATACGACGCATTTTGATTATAGCGACGATAAGACGTCTCAAACCACGCTACAGCAAATTCATCTTTTCTTCGAGGGTCGAAAAAAATGCGACTTCAAGTGATTTCGCGTTATCATAGCGTTATCGCGTCCGGTATATCGGTGGCGTCGCGCACCCCAGACTCGATAAAATCATGGGCAAGTCCGTCAGTCTTATCGGCTCCGACCGATCGATCGTTCGAGGGTGGCGTGTGGGTCACTGCCAGCCTCGTACTATGGTATGAAACAAAGGCACAGTCTCTCGTTACTGAGGATTAAGCAACGCCGACAGAGGCAGAAAGTTCCATGGGCCGATCGGTCGGAATTCCTTAGGGTAGCGAGAAATTGCCAGTTTAGGTTGTAGGTTAGACTCGTCGGAGACTTTTGATGTTCGCTCTCTGCGAGTAGTACGTTTGGAAATGAAATAATTTTTTTATTGTTAAAAAAACACGACACAATATTTTGCAATTCTATCTTTTATGATTGTATATCCGGAAGCAGTACGTCACTCACACGTGACTTTTAGCGTTATATATAGTCATCGGTTAAAAGCAATTATAGCTTTGCCAATAATTTGCTACCCTCTTTAATCTTCACATAACGGCTCAAAGGCTGCCCTCTCGAAATGTATCTTCAAACATATTTTGGAGTATCGGAGTGGCCAACTAATCGAGTGACCGAAGGCGTCGACCGAAAATCTCGATATCGGATATTCAACTCTGGCGTTAATCCAGCAGCTGGCTCGAGTATTCGGACCAACGCATTCACATCGCAAACTCGTATATTCCATCTCTGTGTGCGTCTGACAAAATTAGACAATGTACATGTCAAGCATAGGTCTGAAACGTAACAGTCTGTAGTAACATGGTTTAACTGTGCGTGTTAACGTTTGAGATGATTCTAAACTATAGGTGGTATGCAAATTGTAATTAATCAGAAATATCGTTCCCGACTATTTGGTTTCTAATTACTTGAAACATCTATTTCTACAAATTATTATTAAATATAATATTTAGACTTACTAATCTATCATTTTTTTTTTTTTTAATTTTATGTCAAGGATTTTAATAGAAAAATGTAGTAAATTCAAGTATTTAATTTGTATTTCAAGAATAATATTTTATATACACAAAATAAAGCTTAAAAATTATTAAACCTAATTTATTGGAAAAATATTATATTATATAAATCGCTGAACCTTATATTATACATGATCCTATTATATAACTTGTCATAAGAAAAGTGGTATTAAAGTTGTCGGAAAGGCATTTAACGTGAAAAAAAATCGATTACATGCTGTACACTCAACATAATAAAATCATCGGTATTAACATATAACGTAATCTCGACGTATATTCTGTTTGAATCGAGCGAAACAAATGTAGCCAGGTAGACACGAGACGACTTTCAAACATCAGGTTTGGAAGAGCGTCATGAAATTTCGACTGATGCACTGTGCCACATTGTAAAAGGTATAACGGCCTTATTACACGCGGGGCGGGTTGGCAGGTGGCGGTGTATAAGGATCGCCGTAAGTCAGGAATCTTTAATGCTGTCCCGTTATAGCTACACGACAGGCATAAATTATTATTACCGTATCCGGGTAACCGGGCGCGAAACGCGCGATATATCAACCGCTTTCGTTTTGCATACAGCAAGCGGTAGAAAGAATCACCGAAAAAGTCGCCTTATCCAGCCTCCCGACGATATCGATCTTTGAGAATCATTATTTCAATCATCGTTTGTAAATCAAAGGGAGATCTACTACGGGCACTTCGCGCTGACAAGATAGATTTACTTCCGCACACGAGTCGGAAAAATGCCGCAAAGAGCTTTGTTATCGGTAACCGTGTCGTCTTTACGAACGTGACTATGAATTCAGAGAAACGAAGTGAAATTATTACTCGACTTCTGGTGTATCGAGATATCTAATTATTTCCGAGAGTTTATCGTTCTCTGTTAAATCTCATTGTCGCGTCAATTCTCTCGCGCGATGTTCATTGTTCGCGTTTTTTCTTTTTTTTTTATCTTTATTATTATCGGAATCAGGCGAGCAAGCGTCGATGAAGGCGTATAAGAGACGATATTAACTTCGTAATGGTGGTAGAATGAACGGCATACCGTGTACCTTGTAACAATGGTATCCTGGTAACGATCGTAAGATCTTGTTTCGATCGATTCCGAACGTGCTCAACACACCGCGGCTTCTCTCCACAGGCTATCGGTGGCTCGATTATATTCAGCATCCGCTATCGCGTACTTGCGAGTATCTTTTTTACTCTCGTGAACGAATAATAAAAAAAATGGTCGATTCATTTCGCGCAGTCCACGTCGACAAATATATATATTTCGCGAAAGAAATAACGTACCGTAAACATCGCGATACTTTTGTGACATAAAAAGAGGCTTTTATATTGAAATAAATCGTGTCATATTGTATTAATTATTTATTTATCTCGACAAAGAAATTTAATATCTGTATTTCCGTATTTGCAATCGAAATCGTGTAGTATCTCGAATGGTTTTCAAGCAGAATTGTAACGCTGTTTTATGTTTAAAAGATTGTCACCCTTTATAATTATTTAATTATTTAGTCACAATGTGAAAAGCTATTGTGTATTTATGTACAATGGCATATTTGTTTTATAAATATTGATATGACAATCTACAGATTGTCATATTATATTTATGAATAATTATTTATACGAATAAATATATATATTTTTGCGTTATTAATTAAAGTATTGCAAGTCGAAATCGAAAATGTACAATTTGTAACTTGTAAGCGTGTCGCACTTCACATTACAATCAAGAACATAAATTAATACGAAATCTATGAGATTATTTTTAAATTTTTCATCAGGAAAACTTTTGTGGGACATTATGAAAATATAAAAAAATATTAATGACGCGACAGATGATATAATGGCGAATATTAAATTTCTTCAGTATCCAGTCAAGATCATATATTTCTTTGAAGCAGCATCAATATTGCAGAATCATATAACGCAGCTTGCTGAACAGAACGATTAGTAAACTCGTGACACATCGTTATATTACAACACTCATACAATATTCATATGCATATAAAGAAGCATAGTCTATTTAAAATTTTGTGCAAAATTTATATTCATTAAATATTGAAAAAATTAAACTATTTATAAAAACTATTTATAAATATATAAAGAGAGAAATTTTTGTTGTATATTTTACGATATTGTTGTTCATACAACATGCAATATTGCGTACTTGTCAAATTATGGGTGTAATTTTTTAAAATTATAATATGCAATGGAAATACGCATATAGTTTTAATATCAAATAATTAAATTTTCGCGTGATTAAAATAATCTGATTTTCAAAATTCTGGTATACATAAACATTTTTTTAAATTTTTAAATCTTATATTCACACAAAAAAAAATTCATAAAAATTCATAAAAAATTCATAAAAAATTTTCTTGAGATTTTTTTTTTTTTTAATATTGGCAAATCGTCAGAATGTTATTCTTGATTCTACCACCTTGCGTGAAATATCCATAGGTTTTCCAACAGTGTGGTTGGTCTCCCCGTAGTGATTCCGAAAAATCCTAACTGGGATTTACGCAGGGAAGTTTCCCAGACGAAAGGCCACAAAGCCTCTCGGTCGGGGGCGAATCGAGCGTTGTGTGCTCCCTATTCTTTGCTTTACGAACATGCGTCGGTATACCCAAAGGCACAATTATTTCTCGTGGAACGCTTTCACATTTCCTGGAGCGAATTGCCAAGCGACGCGCTTAGCACAGGCAATATGACGCAACGGGAATAACCAATTAACGACGGAAGTCGATAGGTCATTCTGCGAAAAACGGGAGACTGCGTCGCTTGCTATGCGACAATCAAGTCGCATATTTTTCACACCATTTTTCCGCCGGCAGATTTGATGTATAGGGTAAACATGTTCAATGTTTGCCACGAACAAATGCTTTGTTAAATTTGTAACTTATTATTAATTTTGTTAAATTTTATTTTATATAAACCTCTTTTAATAATTATGAATAAAAAATGAATATTATATTTTAAATTGAGTTTGATGCTCTTATGTAAATATTATAATAAAGCAATTAAGCTTAAAAGTACGAAGATTAAATTAAATTTAAATAAAGAGTATACTTTCATCGTCTATTATAGGTTTAAAGCTTGATTGCTCTACATATTTTATTTTTGAATTCATTAATTACAAGCCTGTTAATAGCTCGTTATTCAAACAAACACGGTATTCTACTTTAGTTCGACTTCTAGTATTCTGCAGTCGAGAGAAAGTACACCCTGGCACAAGCGATATCCCTGGGCACTCTCTGTATACAGGTGGAACGCGTCCATTCGCGGCAGGTGTTGATTGCGCTTACGGCAAGAGAAGGGAGAAACCCGGAGGCCGGTTTCACGCGGGTATTGTGCCCGCAAGGAGACGGTAATGGCCCTTTAACCTGTAACCCCAAGTAATTACGGAGTTAACCGATGCAAATTACAATAATTTGCGCCAAGGAAGTGGCCGCCTTTACCGCCCGCCTTAACCCCATCCCGGCTTCACCTTCCAACCCCGCGCCCGGTCATTCGTTTCGGCGTTAGTCGTTAAGCGCGAGTCGCTTCCGACTCGCGCCTAAACCGTTATCTGCATTTTTTTTATGTCGGTTTAAGCATCCGTTCGCGCCGATATCAACGTACACTCCTCGTATTTTGAGAATATATCGCGACTATAGAGATAGAGAGATACGCGCTTTCGCGCTATGACATTTTTATGTCGACTTGTCGAAGTGACGTTGATGATGCGAGAAAACATTTATCGACACTTTTCGTTGAACTGTCGTATAAGCGATGAGATACCTTATTTAGGAATATGGGGCGGATTTATCTTTAGAGCGAACATTATAGAATTCATTGCGCATTTCGTTGGAAAGTTATCGACAAACTATGTGTGTGATAGTTGCAACCAGTTTGCTGGATTTATTCTTATTTGGTGGTGAATGGAGACATAAAGTAGACGATATAATAATAATGCTTCAATATATTATCTTTCTACGCGTAGCGTATCAATGTAATAATCATATACAGGCGAGAACCGAATCGAGATATCCTGATACTTGTCGCAGTAAAAATAACTAGAATGACACGGACGTTAATCGTAAAATACTATGGTTGTAGCGATATATTTAGCATAAGAAAAAACACACGTATAAATAATTTATCGGAACGATAAAGAACGCATTTAATAGTCGGTATCTCAGCATGCGGCATAAACGTATCAACGGCAGTATATCTTTTAGAAATTTAACATCGGATATGCGTTTCGTGCGTTACAGTACGCTCAACTAACCGTTTGTACGTATTTTATACGTTCAATTATTTCCACCACTGACAATCCACCGTTTCATTGTGTCACGCACGCTCGATAACCGTATAAAGAGACGATGTTATCTAGATAACGCATTTTTAAAGGCGATAATTCGCGAGTCTGTCTTTTGCGAATAACGCATTTGCGATATTGTTATCTTTGAAACAATAGTCTAATGCATCTGCCGATTTATGCAGATACTTTTTTCTCTGATACTTAGCATGCGCGATATCACGCTCGCTCATACATATCGCAATAAATTGCATTTTATAGTCGACATATATAGGTATAACGCGATAGCTCCAGTGACGCGCCGATATTGCGAAAAATGTTTGCTAAATAGTTTGTTAGATCGATCGTAATGCCAGTGGGCGTGAAATAGTCGAGCTGAACGAACGCACGGGGAGAATTTATATATTTCTATTCGAATTTCGCTATATATCGTCTAATATTGTTATACGGTGTTGATAATTCCGTAATAGCCGCGATCAATCCATTTTTCTCAAAATCTCTTTTTATTCTGGTTTTACCTATTATTGAATTTTATATAATAATATAAAAAAATAAATTTGAAAAATTACAAACGATTTAAAAATATTATTATTTTTTTATTGTTACTCGGAAAAATAGTATATGATGTGATAAAATAATTATTTAAATATAAAATGGCTTGAATTGTCTTTAATATATTTGAATTCTTTAAGATAATTTGAGAGAAGAAAAGTTAAATATTATGTTATTGTTTTCTAGGAGTTTTGTGAATTTATTTAAAAAAATATATATGTGTGTTTATTTAAAAATGTATCATATATATACATTTTAATTAAAATATATGAAAAGAATAAAAATAAAACTTTTACAGATATTATAATAAGATGTGCATTCTTTTACATAAAAAAGCTTGTGCGACAAAAGCGCATATTATATTTTCAAAATAAAAGCATAACAGGAATTCTTTGATTGTGTGCAATTCTATTTGACAATCGATCCTCGAGGACACAAAATCGCGTCAAAGCTTCAATTTGAATGAGACCGTCGATCGTTTTTTGCCCTTGTGACGCTTCCTATATCAATTCCTTTTGTGCCTGTTTCGACCTCTCTCGGCGAGGAACGCGACAGAAAATGACATCACGTTTGATATGCGGCACGTAGCGTGCGACGCAACGCGCTTGCTGGAAGCAAAGTTTTCCGATGGCATGTGTCGAGAGGCAGGTCCTGATAGTTATGCAAAGGGGTCGTCGTGGGCGAAAGGGGAAGACCCCGGGCGCGCTATGACAAATGACAAACCCGTCAAGAATAGAGTGAGAGTGGGGCGAATATAGTAATGTTCGGGGAAGGGCGATGATGACAGGGGGACGGTTTTCGCAGGGTGTGCCGAACGCATCCGACGTTGTTTAAACTTTGCGGTTTACCTGCCCATTGAACTTTACACTTGCCGGCGCACCGACGCGACGCGGCGATAGATCAGGGAAGGGAGGGAAGAGGCAAGAGGGACGCGCCGGGTCAACGGAGGTAATTAGCGTATACGCTGGAATATAAATCATGCCGGAAAGGGGCCGCGAGATACCGCAGACCGTTTATTAATTTGTAATTGCGTACTCTCGATGTATAGCTTTTCGAAAATTGCAGACCTTGTGCCGGCGGCTCATTGCTACCATGGAGATTCAGTGCTAACTAGATTCTTTCTTTCGGTCGGTTCTTGTCTTCCTTCGCTGATTTTCGGTCTTTTTTGCGCCCTTGTGTTTTGTATATGTCATAATATCGAAGCGAAACCGTCGAGACTCCTACGTCAGTACTTTCGCACGGTTTCGTGGAAGCCTTTGTGGCTGCCCGTCGATCGCGTTCCCATGTCGTGAGCCGCGCTACATCATCGACGGGCTTTTAACCGAGCCGTTCAGACGTGACGATTTTCGTGCTTCCTGATTGTTACATTTCGACATGCTAGTATCCGGCGACGGTGAAACGAAAGAAAAGATTGCGGTTAAAATTATGAACCACCGGCGTATTATTTCTTTTCGTTAATTTTATCGTTTAAAGACAATGTACTAATTAATAATGTAAAGGCAAGTTAAATATGCTTTTAAAACGATAATTAATAAGACATCGTTAGTGGAAGTTATTTAAGTAGAAAACTCAAGCTGGAGATCCTCCAACCTCCAACTGTGGCTCTAATTGTGCAACTCAATAACGCCAATTAATTGCTGACATATATGCTGTAATTAAAGCTTCGGCAAATACTGCATGTATCTAAGATATGTTTTATCGACACAGAAAGTAACGTTTAAAGAGAGAGAGAGAGAGAGAGAGAGATAATGATATTGATATTAATTTTCATGACGAGGAATAGTAGAATGATAGAAAGGAATCTCGCGAAAGTGCAAGTCTTATCGTCCCTTTATCGTGCCCGGCCATTCGAGTAAACGAGGGTCTGCGATGAGTTTTGGAAACGAGGTCGTGCCAGGAGAGAACGCTATTAGCCCATCTGTCTTCCTGCTAATGATTGCGCGGCCACGTGACGCTGCGCAGTTTCGACACCGGACAACCTTGCACCGACCTACTCATCGTTTATTTTCGAAATCGGTGAGCTCCCACGTGGAGAGATGCCGATCCATCTGATAGAATTAATAGACATCGAAATCGGGCAAACTTTCACCACTTACCGGCTTGATCGGTTCTCCGTGTTTCTTCCGCGGCTTCTTCGCCCGTTATATAATCTATCAGCTTTCCGCACGACGGCGTTGACCTGCCTTAAGTCTCCTATGAGGAAGCTTCACTCCTTCGCCAGACCGACCTACCATAATTTATCGGTCCACGTGATGGAGCCTAGACGGAGAGGTTTCCATCTATCATTATCGTGAGCGAAGCCATCTCTTTTGCACCTTCAATCTCCTTTCCCATTTTACCTCCTTCATCCACGATCGCAAGAAAACACTCTTGTCAGTGTCTCAGCATCGATCTTGCTCCGTTTTAGATGTTTTCGTACAAGAAGCTGTTGTTGACTATACGTGGAATTATTCTTTGAGAGAGTTATTTCTCTTGTTTGTCACGGTGGTTACTATTTCAACAGAGCGTGTATGACAAAAACTTTTGCTAGCACTAGTGAAATAGTTTCTGTTTGTTTTTCACGATGAACACTATGATGAAGGTTTTATAATATAAATAAATGGAGTAGATACTGGCAAAGTAAATATACTCATAAATTAAAATTCAATTTTTTTCTCTTTTTCTTTTTAACACGTTTACAAAGAAACTTATGCTTGAAAATAATAATACTAGAGATTTTTAATTAATTTTAAAAATATACATAAAAGATAATAAATACAATAAAAATATGTAAAACTTAGATTTGATTTTTAATCCTCTTTTAATCTTTTGAATAGCAATATATATGTATATGTATATGTATATATACATACATATACATATATATTGCTTATCTCAAACATAAAAGATTAACAAAAATAAGTAATAAAAAATTATTTGTAGTGTGTTGTATATATATATATATATATATATATATATATATATATATATATATGTATGTATATTCTGCCAATTTATAAATTTATGAACAAAGCTTTAACAGCAAAGAGGGCTTTATCTTTATGAATGTATATTTTAATATAATATAACAATATTGTCGTATGTTATCAAGATAATAAACAGTACGGTCGTATTATTAGTAATATACGCAGATCCATGGATATTACTATAACATTATTATCACGGTAGAATACATCTCTATCAATTCTCTATTGAGAAATTTGGATACACAAGCAGCGGGTCAATGGATGACCCGAAATCAGCGAAGCGTGATACATAGAAGCCACGTGAAAGACCCTTCCACACACGTGTCTATATCGTAATTATGGATTCATTCACGCTAAGGTAGTAAGCGATGTCGATTGCCACAAGCCCCCTGACCAACGGTTCGCGTCGTGATATAATGACAGTTTGAGAATCATTTCGTCGCTCGCCGAGACCGCGCCGTATTACGATAACGCAATAGGATCGAGAAATTTAATTAAGGACCGGTATAATTTCTCGCCAGTTCTTGTACCGTTAACGACCTTCTCGCGGCGTTTTCGCCCTTTTATTATTTGACAGCGTATCAGCGCGAACGACTCGGGGGCGAAAATGTCGCTAGCAGCAGCAGCAGCAGCAGCAGCAGCAATAGCAGCGTCTTCTATCTCTCCGCCCACAGACTTCATCGCCGCATTTACTCGGTGTGTTAAACCGCGTTCGCGTCCTTAATTCCGTTACCAGCGCTCTTGTCACGTTATGCCGCGATAGCTGCGGGTCACCCAATTTAATAACTCGCTTACGGGAAGATGCCTATCGTTAAAGCCTGCTCATGATATCCGGTTGCCACTCCCTCCTCCGGTGCGGTTCTTTACGAAGAAAGTCAGATATCTTTGTTGAGGCAACCGATATCATTTCTGCTGGCTGTTATTCCTGGTAACGATACGAGCGAGAGCTGTCATTTCGATCTCGCATCAGACTCGCGAATTGGATGCGCGTTCCTTAACAGTGATGTTTTATTTAGAGTGCACGCGCGTGCCGTAGAAGCGGTAGAGAGATTTGTAGTCTCGTTGCACGTCATATAAAGATGCACATGCGCTCGAAGATAACATTCGCTTGTGAAATCGTAACGAAGGAGATTCTGCACAGCAACGCTGGTATTTGTTCCAATATAATGCAGAAAATGTTGTGTCATCTCTGTTGTATCATATTTTTGTGCGAGAACTCTTAGCTGCATAGAAAATATTCTGTTTATTCAAATGCATCATACATTTATTTCAATCCTCGGCTTACCATACGTTAAGTAGCCTCTTCCATCGCGAAAGTACTTTGCATTTAAATGCACTTCTCATTTCCTCGTTTAATGTCACTTAACATTCATATTTCGCATTTGACTCACATCGTCAAGCTTTTCAAATCCGTACTATTATATCTCTTTCATTGTATTTTTGTTTCTCTTTTCTTTTTTTATCAATTTATACTTTGTGTATGACATATAGATGTAAATTAATTACTATTCTTATTATACATTATATGTAATAAACTTCTATATAATTCAGATAGCATATTAATTATGTCATTTGTGTATGCATAGAACTTACTATGACGTGTAGTGAAACGGTATTTACACATGACATGCATACATCAACTTTCATTGCAATTTCTCGTTAATGTACCGAGCTCGTAATCGTTGACACATTGATATTTCGCGTTACTTCATAACGCTTGTACGGATTTCCCTCTACTAAATGCGCAGATCACTCGTCTGAGATAACTTTATCGATTAGATGTCCAACTATTCTAACGTACTTTGCTTCAACATTTGCGAAATGACGTGGCTGATAGATAGCTGTGTTTGTCTTAACATTAGGGTAATTGTGAAATCGATTGCCGTTTTAAAATAGCATGATCAGATATTATATTAGGCTGTTAATAAAATTTTACAGTAAAAGAATGTTTTTAAATCTAAACGTAAACAAAAAAAAATTATGTACAGACTTAAGTAGATTAAAAAATAAAATGTATAAAATTAATTTATGCAAAAATAATTTTCTCTTCATTTTATTATTTAAAATAATGTTTTAAACGCTTTTTTATTTATCTCTTATAGGAATTAATCTGCTTTCTTAAAAAATATAATTTAATTTATAAATCATTAAATTGCGTTATACTTCTTTAAACATATTTGATATTGATAACTTTAATGTTAACCGTACGATGTTGAAGCTTTACGTTTTGATAGCTCATCGAAATTAATGCCAGCTTTCCATTATATTCCTCGAGATTAGACTCTCCAATTCAATCTGCTCATGACGTAAGCGCAAGCAGCGAATTACGAAAGGTTATTCGCGGTTAAGCCTTGCTTATCAAGAAGAGACGAGAGATGCGCAGGCGTTGATTTACGATCACGCGTGCGATCTTTCAGGCATGACTTGAAGAAGAAGAAAGTTGCATTCTACGATCAAGTGCCCAGGGGTCGCGGGTACAGTAACGCAGGTGCAGGGTAACAGCTTGCTTGCTTCTTAGGTACACTGGACAGATGCCGTAGGTATGCAGCCGTCTGCTTCATCAAAGACCACCACTTGCATTATGACTGCATCATGTAAGGCAGAAATTACTTCCCGAAACTGACAGTTCTTTGTACTCTTGACATACCGACGACATAATGGACTATGTTATTGAAAGAGTATGGCGTTATTTTTTTATATTAAAAACTATATTTTAAAAAATTTTATATATTAAAAATATACCTCCCTTCGACATATATTTTTCTAATAATATACAACAATATCATATTTATTTATTGTAAGCAAACAATTTTTTTAAATTTATTACGAGAGATACTTTATCGAGAAAGAATGTACATCTGGGGTTAACTTATATCAATCCGTTTCTCTTTATTGTCCGAATATAGACTCAGACGACATTTGAGTTAAGTTCCACATGCAATAGTGATTGATGATTTTTTTTTTTAAGTGTGTATCGAGACCTCGTTTCCAAAGTGCGTTAATCCTCTCTAGAGCCGTTCAAGGTCGCATGAAAAGAAATCCCTGATTGTGAAACCAGACCATATCGCCCACCAAGGTTTTATCTTACAAAGCGATACAAATGATCGTTCTTTCAATATCCGCGTCACTTAATCAGAACAGATCGATAAAGTGTAATCAACCGTTTGACGTTCCGTGACCAATGATGTCTTTTCTTCCTGTACAAGCCACAGAATTTACATAGAGAAAAAAACATCGAATGCTTAGTTGTAAATGTAATGCTGACATGTATCATTTATTGATGTCACTATTTGATACGTATATCTTTTATTATTTTAAGAATATATATATATTTTGTAAATTTTACTTTTTTGTTCTCATACACACAATATTTGTTTAATTTACCAAAAATTTTATTAAAATGTGTATAGAATTATCAGAAAATGTTGAATGTGTAAAATTTTTATTCAACTCATACAGACCATGTACTTTTTCTACGAGAAGCAATTCTATTTTTCTTCAAAGCGTACCTAATAGTTTCATCGTTCCATCTTCGAAGAATGGTATTTTCCAGAAGCTAATTTTACCTTCCTTGGAAATATTCGTAGCGCCAAATATTATGCTATATTCCATTTTATTATACTATCATTCTTTGTTATATTTCCATAATTGAATTAACTTTTGTAAGAGAGAAAGGTGAATTCGCTTATCTATTTTATCATTATATGTTTAGTTAAAAGTTAAATTATAATTTTAATTTTTCGATTTCTTAAAATTTTAATAATTTCAATAACTTAAATTATTACAACTTATTTACAACTTTTTATAATTTTTAATGATTCTAATATTTTTTACTTTGAAATATTTTTTATATAATTTTAGTGTGGCTTCTATTTTCCTCTTCGTTAAGAATGAACCAATGAAATATATTGTAAATAAAAATAATGATCTTTACAATCCATGTTATCGTGTTTTATTTCTATTGTTATCTATTCTATTATTATTTTGGTCTATTCTCTAATCATCTTTTACAGAGATACATATATCTTTAAATATTTTTATTAGGAACATTTTAAAGCGTAAACAATGAAAAATTAAATTCTTTAATTTAAAAAGAAACCATTGCGCGTGAATATCAAATATAGAGCAAACTGTTAGTTTAATCTTAAACGGCTACATCATTCTTGTTGTAATCTTATTAATAATCTCCAGGTATCGAATGACAAACACAGCGTAAAAGTCTAATCGGACAGGTGAGAAAGAAACACCGGAAGATCCTTTCGAAAGGCCGCACGTGCGTAAGTGTTTGAGATGAACAGCATCTTATTGCGATTCTCGAAAACACCTGAGTCGTGAAATCGTCAGTTAGTGCATTAGTCATGTCTAAAAGGAATGCCGCAAGCTGTGTAATCTCAAATCTACCTTTGTCTCGACATGGTCTTTGTTCGGAGCAAACTGATATAGTTATTATCAGTCAGTAGTGACAACAGTTAATTTTCTGATATATCGATCCGTACAAAAATATGACAATAATACGGAATCCATCGATTGGGATGACGCTTAATATTACGCATACATTAATTTTTTTTTAAATATGGAATGCTAAATTTTATGCTCCAATTATTGTTATTCCAATATAAAGCTTTGTTATGTAAATAATTGAATATTTAAGAATTAACATTTAAATAATTAAACATTTAAAGTATAAGACAATTAAAGTATAAGAAATAATATATAAATGGATTTTTAAAATTAACATTGCTTGTATCTTGCGTCAAAAAGTTCTAAATAAAAATTTCATTTCAGCGTTAAAAGATTCACGTTGCTATTCACTTTTCACATACCTTTCGACTTTATTCGTAGGAAAAACTGTTGCGAAAAATGCGAAAGCGCATTAGTTTATAAGGTGGCGTAGTGATTTGCAGCCTTTCACGAACAAAATTCTTTCCTTCGAAGAACGACGTGCCGCACAGTAAAACGCGGGTACAATTGTAAACGTCGGAGAGAATCGTCTTGGGCGAGAAAATTTCAACTGCGAAATACTACTTCTAACGATGTAGTTGCGATTCGACCCGTCCCATCCCTCCCATGTACAGACTGACCCGTTTCCCTTCGGTTGAAAACTTGACTGCCGGTGCGATGCAAAGTTCCGTCTTAAAATAGCACGTTGCGCCCCGACATTTGAATAAAGACCAGAATTAAAGTCCGACCTTAATTTCGAGAACTGCAGCAGGACCAAGTAGCGAACGGAGGCCGCGCCACAAAGAAGCGCACGATTTGCGTTGCGCTTCGGGCTCGTACAAGCGCACGAGCCGCGTGCACACATACGTACACACGCATATAAGCGTAATATATAATTAAAATTCGCAAAATCATACTTATTAAAATTAATGCCGGCGCATTACAATAAAGTATACAATCTCGTTTGCTCGCTGCGTTACTTTACGTTACTTCACAACTCGCATACTTGCAGCGTACCGTGTAATTTTTCCATTCTGTTTCTTTTTACTCGTGATAGACGCTGATGCAAAGGAGGATTGCGTGCCGTGAGGATAGTTAGAGAATTAAGGGGCTTTACTTACCGTAGGAAGCGAATAAGGGTGCGGAGAAGAGGAAGCGGAGACCACGTGTATATAAGGAGTATGGAATGATATAGGAGACCTCTTGTGCGAGGGACCAGACCGGATCACACTAATTAAATCATACTCAGAGCCACCGTATTGCTCAAGCTCCCACGTATAGCATGTGCTCTCGCACGGTCTCGATAGGATCCGCTCCGTTCTGTTCCGTTCCGTTCCGTTCCGTATTTTATCGACGTACGAATTTGTAAACATGTCCTGCCGTGAAATATAGGTACCTGTACGTAAGTAACGTTTTGTTGGAAATTGTTCGGCTATCATTACAGCCGCTGTAAGACAAGCAAGTTTATTGAACAGCCTTCGAGGAGGCCTGAAATTACCGTCGTCATCGAGACGAGAAACGCGGCGTGCACTGCGGCCAGAAGGAGGTAGGAGTATACTTTATTCGCTGCGTCCATGCGTACGTCGTTCTGACTTTTTTAATTAAAACGTCGCTGCAGGTAGCGGCTGAACGACCTATGCATCCACTCTCTCCTGTATTCTGCGGACCGGCTTTTTTCCCCTGGCGTTGCAGTTGGCTAAAATCAAGTAACCCAAATTAATTAGTTTTAATAATTCATGAATCATGTTTGACTCGCGAAAGCGAGGCAGTTTGCTTCGTTTCTACGAGTAAATAACGCGCGGACAGTGGTACCGGAACATTTTTCTCTTGATTAAGCATTCATATCGCAAAACGAGTGATGCTCACCTTTTGCTGTATCTCTTATTTTCCCTCTCTCTCTCTCTCTCCCCCCCCCCCCTTTCTATTTCGTATATTTCCGTTTCATGCCATCTCGCTCGCGCCATAAGCGGGTTTAGCGTCGGTACTCTTCTGACTTCAAGTTTTAATGGGATTGCAGTCGCGGACGATCTCGACGAGCAAGGTAACACGGGAAAAACTAATCCCTTGAAAATCCTACTGCTGTGTAGTGCGAGAATTACGCGGTCAACGAAGCATGTCGAACGCACTCCACTCGTATTTCCATTCAACGTCAGAGCGCCAGTTCCAATTACGGACGCAATTGCACGCGCCAATTCGTGCTAAAGGGACTCTCGTCACTCGCCAAATCGACGATGTAATCAAGATGTATCCGTTCCTAGACACTTCTCGAGAACTTTCGAGACTCGAGACACGTATCGACGCGCGTATCGCGTTTTTAATATTGAAAACTGCTTTATCAACAATTTTCCTTTGTAAAAACTCTTTTTCAACGTAATACTTTAATGCTTGGGATGTAAGACAGAAATTTTGATAACTCTTCAATCAAAATATGATTTTTTATACTAATTGTAATTACTTATTTATTTGTTTTCATAAAGGAAAATAATTCACTTTTGTCTGTTGCCAGTTTAAATATTTTTAAATTTATTTCTATCTCGCGTTTATAAGTGGCTTGGAAATTATATTTAAGACATGATGTGACAAAAGGTCAAATCTTTTTAATTATTATTCATTCTATTTGATGAAATACAATGATTTAATCAGAATTAAAATTATAAGATATTACTTGATTAGGATTAAAGAGAATTACAAATTATATATATTAAAATTCTTGAATATTATTTATATCTTTTTTGTGTTACTGAAATATATTATACCTAGAACATTTTAAAATTTCTATTACATACATTTCTATTAAATTTCTATTAAACAGATTACATTAATTATTCTTTCCGTATAGAATATTTATAGATATGCATGAGCAAATATTTTAAAATATTATTTTATTTTGAATAATGTTTTAATTTTTGAATAAAAAAATTTCTCAATACATCCTTCATGATATATATTTTCACAATATGCACGAGTAATATATATTGTAACGTGACATAAAAAACTACATTCCACGACCTTATCGCGAAATATCAACGTTATAAACGTAAACCTAGTCACTCGTTGATATCAAAGTCAAGACACTCAGATATCGTTTAACACATGTCGCGGTCTATAGCCTTGTCGTGTATATTTATACATATACATATTTCCCAGAATGTCAAGGCGTGATGGCGTAGGTATCGGGGCATTCTATGACCTGGCGAAATGTCTGCCGTCAGTGACGTGCGCGAGGAACGCGCAAGAAAATGTGCGGTAAAGCGAGTGCAGGAAGCTGAAGATATAAAAGACGGTAGAGATTGTAGATCGTAATATGATAAAGGGGGAACAATAGAGAGAGAGAGAGAGAGAGAGAGAGAGAGAGAGAGAGAGAGCAAAAAAGGAAAAGCAGATGATATAAATTTGAGACGCGTGGAGGAACGCGCGATGTAAAGACATACATTACATACATACATGTACAGAGCGCGCACACGTGACAAAGTTACGAAGGAATTTTTTAATCACAGATTCCTGATGTAATTTTAAATTAGGTTGATATTTTTTATGACCTTTTATATTCTCTCGCTAATCTTTGTGACATTCGTGTGACAGTATATAAGCTAAGTCCAAGGGCGATGACCAGTAGTTTTTTTTACTATGTAACACTCTCAACTGAAAACTTTTAAACCACAAACTTGATTTGAATATAAACTTTAATTTTTCTCTTTATAATTAACAAAATAAAATAGAATTCTTATAATAAAAATATAAAAAATATCATTATACCATCTGGTGAGTAATTTCCTAAAACAATAAATTCGTTGACCATCTCTCCTGTATAACTATCACCTCCGAAATTATCCTACGTGTGTTTAAGATAAAAGTGTAGCCAACATTGTCAATTTGTAAATTACGATGTAAATTAATCGTCACCGAAAATGTATTTTCACGCGTCATTGTTTAAAGACGATCAATCCTGCCGCGCTATCTTATCTCGATATTTTTCCCGGCTTGCCTCGCTGGAATGCCCTGTGCGGGAACATCCACGACGCAATATTGTTTCTTTCGACGTTTTAATTGCTTTCCAGATGCCTGCGGCTAATCTGCGGTGGAATCCACCGCGCAGCCTCATCTCCGTCATCGTGCCATCGGCGGTAACGTCGTTCCGGTATCTGGGCGCGCCGAATTCCACCTGCGAACTCTTGTCTCGCCGTCTCTCCAGTGCACGTGTCCAAGCGAATCGCTTTCTCCCCGCTTATCCTCTAAGTGACTCTTTAATTGGTTCAGGATCTCTTTGTAAACCGGCGCGCATTTTCTCTGTGGAACTCGGTGATCGTTTCGATACGGACATTCTCTTTTTCTCGCTCCAGTTTCTTTCCTATCTCCTCGCCAGCTCCCTTTTATACCGCGCGACTCATCTCCCATGTACAAGGCATGCAACCGGCAACTGCGTGAGAAAGAACGGATTCCGTGACGCGTAGCGGTGCAGAGTACGGTACCGTGTAGTGGCTCTTATTACGGCTGATGTGGTTTCCTTAGATTTCTTAATCCTTTCGCCTTTAAGGAAAACGAAACGGTACAGACTTATAAAGTTGCGTTAGCAAAAGTCGTATCACAAAGAAGCTACGCTCGAGATTTCCGATAACGAATCTTTTGCGATTTTTACGAGATTATCTTAATTTGATCGAAGTTGCATAATTTTATTATTTAAAACTTTTTGCGCGAGGTGAGCGATATTTATGGATGTAATATAATTTAATAATATAAAGAATATACGGAATATAAATAATAATAAATATTCTAAATAAGATATAAACTAATAATGATTAATAAATTTTAAACGATAATAAATATATAATTCTTATATTTTTCAAGCCTGCAATAATTCCTTGATTACATTACTGTGCCTATTATAAATTACTTGGCTCGCAAGATGTATTAGACATTTCATTGTATGTATCATGTGTGTATGTGTGTGTACTGGAAAGAAACTACAATCGTTGATCGACATAAAGAGTGAATAAATACGCAAATTCTCTCGTCAATGCATCAAACTAAAAGGAGCCTGATCGGAACATTTTCCGCTGAGTCTAGCAATGTTTTCTTATCTTATTGACTGTGTCAGAGTCGCGGGCAACTTATTCGCTGATTCATCCGCTCGATACCAATTTTTCTAGAAACCGTATCGACGTCGTACGTGCCGGTACGTTGTGCATTTCACGAAGACTACGGTCACGCATCGTTCGTCGCGTCGCCAAATGTCACGGTAACGCTTGCACTTATTTTCAATTTACTTTCTCTCCGAAGGATTAGTTTGCGTCGTCGTCGTCATCGTCGTCGTCATCGTCGTCGTCGTCGTCGCTGTCGCGATCGAGCCCAGCCTCGTCGAGAACGTGGTACGCCGCAGTTACCTCCTCTCTTCCTTCTTTCCTTTGCACCCCTCGGTCATTGCACGCGGCGCCTGACTGAGGTTCCGAATAAATCACAAGGCCTAAAGGAATCTCGCTTGCGATCTCGTTTTAATGCAAACCGTCTCTCGCCCCCTCCGGCCCTTCATTTTCTCCTCTCTGCCGTACCGTCTGCCACCGTCCTCCCCTCTCGATCCTCTGTCTCTTCTTCTTTCGTTCTTCGCCTCTTTCACGACGCCCGGACACACCGTCTATATTTCACAAGTCGGCTGGGAAAGAAAGATAAGGTGCTAATGTCAGATACTATTTCAATATAACTGCGTATTCGCGCGCAGTCGTGTGGGAGGAGCGAGGGAGGAAAAAATCACCGACAGAAAGCTCTATATCGGTGCTCAAGATACCACCGCGAACGTGCGCATTTCTTCGCCATTGTAAATGCAAGGGGAGGGGGGACGCTATACCGAGGTGGGCGAACAGACGACGACGACGACGACGACAATATCAGGTTTTGCGCGTATACGCACACGCGCGTATACGCATTGCCGTCGTCCCGATCGTCCGTCTCCCTCTTCCTTTCCTCTCTTTTGTCTTTGTCCTTTACCTTGTCCTCTTCGTCTTCTTCCTCCTCTTCTCTTTCTTTTTCTTTTCCTTCGTTCGCTGCCCCCTCGACTCGTTTCTCACGCTCGCCATAGGCCGATCGCAACATCGGCCGATTTAGTCCTTCTTCGTATACCTACCTACCTATTTCCGATCTACTTCGTCGTGCGAGGACAGGGGAAGCCGGACTTAAGCCCGTTAAATGGAATTAATAAGCTTTACTATGCATGCACCAGCTCGTGAAATACGATACCGACTGGCGGGCTCGTTAGGACAACGGGGGAAAGGCTTTGTGCCTTCAAGGCTAAACTCCCTACCCCCGTAGGTCATTCCTCTCTCATCCCTCTTCTATCCGCACGTATATATTTATCAATGCGGATGACTGTAATTTCACCTTGTATCGTCTATTACGTTAATAATTATTTTTTTATTTACATTATTAATATTTCTTTCTTATGCATTTGAATAATCGTGGAGAAATAAAACTTATGGTTGACTTTTTATACGACATCGCAGCAAGTGATTGTACTTAAGCACTTATATATAAAATAATTCGTGAAATATCCAAAGAATTAAATTGTTTAACGAAAAAGACCTTGTGTGTTTTTCAAGCTTAAATTTCTTTTATACTCTCCTCTATTTTTATCGGATTTCTCTTCTCTTTTACTCTCAGATGTCCCTTCTTTCCCGATACTATTAATCTCACTTGTGTTGTTTATTAGAAATAATGACACCACTATTCTTATAATCTTTTGTTATATTTGAGTGATTATGAAGAATTGAATTTGTTAATTAGTTTTTTTACGTAGCATCAAAAAATGAAATATTTTGCAGCGTTGGACAATAATCAACCAACATGCGAATGTGAAATAATTCATTGGATATACAAGTCGGGTTGTTTGCAGAAAAACTTTGTCCGAGAGGTTAAACTTTCTACCCTCATCCAGCGTTCCCTCTATTTCTCTTTTTTTCTCTCTTTTTAATTCTCGCTTATACTTTCCTTTCTCAATGCGTACACATGACCATAATTTCACTTACATAGCCTATTAACATTGATAACTACTTTCCTTACCTACATTAATTACTTTTCTTATTTTGGTGCAGTTATAATGGCGCAGAATAAAATTTACGTTGACTATTTTTATATAGTGTCGAAAATGGAATATTTCATAGGAATAGAGAGGAATCAATCATCGCATACAAGTGTTCTATGAAATATTTGTCAAGTTCCGATAATATTAACGCTTTGTAAAAAAAAAAAAAAAAAAAAAAAAAAAACGCGCATGTTGTCAGAGTTTCGTCATTTTCCAAAGCCCATCTTTTTTTATAATAGCATATATTTTACTTTTTTTTTTTTTTTTTTTTTTTTGTAAAAGTTTTACGTTCGCGTACGCATGTGCGCATATGTACACACGATGGTTTTTTGACATTGACTGCTCATACTCGGCCGTAATACGATCTCACGTTGTCCATTACAAGTGAATCGCTTTTTTTTTTAGCAATATTAAATTTATCCGTCACAAAATCGTGCCAAGCTAACAAAAGGTAATCCGTTCTTATTCGATTCTGTTAAGTCGTGCGAATTTTTTTAACACAGTCGTATCGACTTCAGAGAAAGAAATCCAAGATAGCACAAGTCAAGTACGAGACACGCCAGTGATTCGCATTACTGCGAGATTACGGACAGTCCGAACAAATGTCCGAACAAATGTCTTTTGAGTCTAAACCAGCTTAGAAAGTTTTCTCATTCCATAGCGCGGCGTACCGCGAACTTTCCTGAGCTTCCCAACCTCGTCCGAGTTTCATTCGCTATGCAGTCGGCGTATTTCAGTTATCCGCGTGACTTCGGCGGTACCGCCCGTCAGGCCGCCGTCGATTGGCAGCCACGTGGATTTTCATGCCCTTCCGAGGGAAAGCCGAGGGAAACCGACCTAACTTCAACCGAATTCACGCAATCCGGCCTCGGAAGTTCGCTCGCGCCAGCGATTCGAAGTCACGTCGCTATTTCATCTCACCGAGAGACGAATCGTTTTCTGTGCTTTTTGCGCGACGACCCACCTCGTCTCGACTCCCCTTTCCGTCTCCTTTGTACCTCCCCCCCCCCATTTCTCGCTTTTTATCGGTTCCTCGCGCATTTCTGCGCTCTTTGCTGTTCTCTCGATTGCCCGCGTAACCTCCACCGCTTCCTCAGACCTTGTAGACTCTACAGTTTTTCTGCGGTCCCTCGCGTTACGATTCGTGCCACGATCTGGCGCGCTGCGCATGAAAATAAAAAGGAGTAGAAAAATAAAAAAGACATATGAAAATATTCCGGGTGAAAATGAGAGGATTTTTTGGCGGATATGCGAAGTGAGCTGTCACCGAATCGATAAACTTGAGATATTAGTGTTTTCACAATTTGCAAGTGTATATGTGTATGCGACTTTTACAAAATTGTTGCATTTGCGAAAAACGTGCGCGCAATGGAGTTACAAACGCTGCGACATATTTCAGAGTCCCCGATGTTGTTTATGTTGTTTCCGCTCACGAGAAAAGCTGTTCCGTTTTTTAAACAAGTAACTTGCTATTTACCGCGATTCAATACAGAATTTATCTTCTTTCGAGAGTGTATTTTTAACTTTACATCGCAAACGAAAATGCGATATGGAAATATCTCATTTTTTTCAAATATCACGATATTGCTTTTGAAATGTTTGAGTAACAAAAAATTATCTGTTTTCATAACTTTTGCATTGTATTTTTTTATGTAATTCTGTAATTCGCGACTGTCGAACTTTGTTCTGGTAATGACAGAATGCAATAATTGTAATTCGCAGCAATATAAAATATAAGAAATTCTATATCAAATTGACATAAATACATTTTTTGAAATCGCGCATATCCGTATTTCCTTCTAACAACCATGATTTAAATGCAAAAAGAATTTGAATTTAAGATTTTTTTTAGTAAACTCTGTGAATTTTTGAATGGCTTTATATACACATATATAAATTTTCCGACGCTTATATACGTATATATGTGTATACGATGCACATATATATACGTATATATACGTAGAAGCTTTACGTATTTCCAACGTGATAAACATCCAATAGATTACAAGCTTCTTCTTGCGTAAAAGTACGAAACTACGTGAAACGAGTCTGCGATAAAAATACAGGAAAAGACAGTAATGTTCCAAAAATACTGCTGATTCCTGTTACATTACTCCGCATTGCTTGATATTATTGGTCTCAGTTTTGTTGTTGATTATATCATTTATATTTCTAGTTTTTTTTCCATCTTTCCAAGCTCTTCTGTCTTTCTCTCTCTTTCTCTTTTTCTATGTCTGTTTTGAAATTATTTTTTGTGATATGTTTGAATATTCTTTTTCTTTCTGCCCCGCCCTTTCTCTCTCTCTCTTTCTCTCTTTCTCTTTGATCAAATTGTATTGAAGTGATTAAGAATCGTAATTATACATATATGTATAAAGAGAAATGGAGAATTCTTTTAAACTAGATTTTTAAATTTTAAACTTTTTTAAACTAAAAAATAAATAAAAAATCAGCACGTATAAAATACATAACATTATGATAATTTTTTTATGATTCAAAATATTAATAATTAAAGCTAGTTTCACATATATACGCCAATATTGACTAAAACTTTAATCGTAGTTTTATTTACTCTTATACATATACATATAATTTTACTTTCAAAAAGAGCTAAATAAATTCGAATAAAAATTTTACTTCTAAAAAGAGATATAAATATAATTCTATTAGAAATTAAATTTGTCTAATGTTACATATTAATATTGATTTGATATCAACTGCACGAGATATGGAGTGCATATATGCGTGTAATCAGATCTTTCGTGCATCTTGTGTTTCCATCACAGGAGAGAGGTATATCGTGACGGTGGACCGTTTGCCGAATCCGATAACCCTTTCAGCGAATCGAAAGACTTAATCAGTTGTCCGTGGAGATACGGGACGAGATACGGATGCTTTGCTTTCGATATATACATGTACCGAGCTCGAGATTGAAAATTCGCAGTCTTTGATGCAAGACGGTCGAGTCGAGTCGCGTGTCCGAGCAAGCGCGAGCACCGGTAAAGCAACGTACCGCTACGTGTCTACCAATAACAATAACTCGGATTCCGGTTATTTTGCATACTCGAATAATCGGATGCCACTTCTGTCTCCCCTCCTTCTCCCATCTCTATCCCAGGTTTCCCGTCGCGGTGGCGCACCACCTCCACAGCCAGCTTGGAGTTGGCTCACACGCTTCGTCTTGGAACCGACGCATCTCGCTTCGCTTGGCAAGTTACCAGAAATTTATTTGCTTGCCAACGAACTCGTCTAAGTCCATTGATTCCTCCTCCGAAGCTCCTTCAAGAGCTTCGAAGAGATTTACTTACCCGCCGTTTACTTGGAGCTGCTTTTGATGTTGCTACTATCGATCTGCCTCGCAGCCGAATGACCTTCAAAGCGCGAATAGCACGAGTAATAATAATTTTATCTTTATTGTGGATATCAATAACTTCAAGCGTAGTTTTAAAACATCGAATCGTAGCCTGCGGTAAGAGTAAGAAGAAGAAGATGTTAAACTTAGAGCGTACGTTTTTCACTTTTTATTTCAATTCAACGAAAGATGTAGAAGTTATATAGATTGCTAGATTGAAAGAATTATTGCTGTTTACTCAGTGTTTTAATTGCACCTTTAAATAAAAAGCTTTTCAATATTAGATAACTTAATTGACCGAGACAATAGCATCGATAATGATATCGATTTTATACTTCTTTAAGATTTAATAGACATTTTTAAATTAATAATTTATAAAGACATTCACGGGGAGGAGAAACAATGTTCTTTATATTTTATAATTTGAAAACTATTTTTACTCTTTTTAGGTCGATAGTCCTAAAATTCTCATAATATTTCTGTAGTGATCGATATTCTAACAATAGATAATTCTTTCTTTACAAATAGCAGAAATAACAAGGTGGACTGTAATTAGAGTATTAGGTATGAGAGAGAGAGAGAGAGAGAGAGAGAGAGAGAGAGAGAGAGTATATTCTAAAGTTCTCATTTTATGGTGTAATGTACACATATATATTCCGTATGCATCGCATACGGAAAATCCTTGCGAGAACTTTGAAATGAAATAATTTCAGCTGTTATTCCCTGTTCTGATGTTCTCGAATATTATTCTAGATCTAGATACAGAAGTTGGAGATTTTTGCGCTATGTGCTCACATTCCACAAAACTTTTTCTGCGTTCTTAATTAAGACTTTTAATTAATTTCTTCTCATGAATGAATTGGTATTGTGATTTTGTACACAAAAAATAAGTGGCGCTATCGTAAATCTTCCTTTTATAATGACAAATTTATCAGAGTTATTTTTAGATAAATATTTCTCCGCTTCGCCGAACAAAATGAAAACACTCAGCTGACAGTCCAGTTTTCGGAGTAAACGCACGTAAATGCATGCTCGAGAACGCTATGCGACACACAATTCTATTCCCACGCAATTGCGCGACTAAGCGCACACTGCTAATTACTGTACTGACAACAACTCGCACGAATTGTAATTAAAATTTCGTTTTGCAGCGAAGCTACGCGTAATAACGTCGGCGGATCTGGTATTGCCGCTGCGTTTTTTAATCCAACGAACTACCGTGCGATGCCGCGGCAGCTGCCGACTCGAACTAATTAAGCTCTCATTTGGCCGCAAATACGGCCGACGTTTTAAGCGATTACTCGCCGTTTTGACATTTCGCCGCGGAATCTCTCAAATTATCGAGCCCGATCCTTTGGTTTCTCGCGCGATAGAGCCGCGAGAATTTTACACTTGTTCAGGCTGTATTGCGATAGTATTGAACAAATATTGAGTTTTAAATTATGCAATATTGTAATGTGTTTGTAATATGCGCTCCTTGAGAGAGAGCCGCTCGATCGTACGATATTTAACCATCTCTATGGAACATAGATAAATGGGAATGTGCGAGGTGGCCGTTAATGATCTATTACGATAAACCGCTTATTACGGCTTTCCGGAATGGGAATCGATACCCTTCTTTGTCGAGCTTGGAAATTCTGCCGAAATCCTAAATGTACCGCTTCGTGCTTCCTGTACAAATTGCTGAGACGGAAGGAAGATATCTTTCATAAATATAGAAGAGAAACAGAGAGAGAGAGAGAGAGAGACAGAGAGAGAGAAAGATAATATTTACATCTATGTTGTGTTTTGTCAGTAGCATCGATGCAGTGATAGGTTTGCACACGTAAATAATGTCGAACGATATATCAGTATTTTACACAAATATGAAAGACAGAGTTTTTGATTTTATGGATTAATGTACCGAGAAAGAGAATGTGATATAGACTTGAATATTATTATTTTTAAATATATTTGTAAATATTTATAATAAATGTCGTTATTTGCTATTATTTAATATATTATTATTTAATATAATTGATATTTCATACATCATGATATACTTTTAACATGTAAATTATTTTACAATTTTATTTCTTTTTTCTAAATAACAGAATTTTTAAATAACAAAAGAATTGTGTAAAATAACACGTAACAATTTTTTAAGAATATAATTACAATACGTTTTTATTACGTGACTGACATTGTGTAAAAACATTAATCTCTCTTTACCTGAAATATCGCAAAATATTACGCCATATTTCAAGAGGTATTGCAATGAAAATGAACATCGCAATGTAACGCAAAATTCGTCCCACTTAGCGTGATCGCTCGCTATTCATTTTGAAAGAGGGTTTATATCGTCCCGGGGCTTATATTTATAAAATGCCGTACCTTTCTTAAAGTGTCAAAACACAGTCTGCGGAGTCCCAATAAAACGACGAGTCGTAATGAGATTAACGTTTCCGCACGTACCCAGGAATGGCGGGGAACTGCGGACCGGGATGCGAGATTCGGTCTCGGGGTTTTTTGACAACGATAAATAATCGGATCAGGAGCGCGATCGGGGACTTTGTGAGTCATTCCACCGGGGACAATCAAGCGCCCGGACCATTGTGTGCCGAGTCGTTTTTCCTTCGCTGCATTCTCGCCCCGTTTGATCTTGCCTCTCATACGCAGGGAAAAATAATAATGAAGCCGCACGTGTCCCGATCTATCTGTGACTTTGGTGGACGACGGTGCGTCCCGTCGAAGGGTGGTGCGCTTTCGACGAAATGACAGACGGCGCGCGGCGCGGCGGTTAGTCTAATTGCGCGCGTTTATTTATTGCGTGCCAATTAGACGCTGTCCCGACTCCCGACGTTGTTTTCTTTTTCAAAACAAAATGCGTTGTAAAATGTAATTAAGTACATTATATAGAAATTTCTCAAGTATCTAATAAGCTAAGTTATATTTTCTTTTAAACATTAACGCACAGAACAAATCGTTGACAACAAAAGTACATATAAAAGAGCTATTCAATCACTGAAATTGTATTTTATTAATTGATAATTAATTATTAAAATATATTAATTGATAAGTAATTATTAAAAAGGATTAAGAAGCGTTATTGAAAGAATGATTTACGGCAATTTACATAGCTTTAATAAGAAGATGCAACATACAGCAGTTATTTTACTTCGTTAAGCAATTAATACTTAAGATTTGCACGATTTGCAATTAAAAACGAAAATTTTTATTTTCCGTTATTTAATGAAAGAATTTTTCTTTAAATTATTTCCCTTGTCACGGAAAGTCATTAAATACAATGCGAGCAATTGTTGCAAAGAAATGAACAGAATAAAGTGAATTAAACGACGAGAAATAAGTAGCGTAGACATTGTGCTATTAATTGCTACAATCTGATAGTGCGTAATTAATTGCCGTGGTTCGGTCACGAGATGTTATCTATTAAGGTACGTATATATACATACAGTTTTATAGTGTGTACAGTTTTATCCAGTTTTATACAGTTTCTCGAAATTCTTGTCGTGTTATAAAGAGACCAAAATCTTTTTTAATAAAATGTACGCATATTTATAATATTTTTGTTGTCAGAGATATTTTAAACGTAGTTTTTTCTTTTCATTAGCATAAGTAATATAAGTTCATAAATATAAGCGTTAAGCGGCTTACAAGTTAAACTTTAATGCCGTGATTAAGTAAATTCTAGTTTTTTAAATTAATTTGAAGCAAAATGTATATTAACCAACCATTTTAATGTATGACACTTAATATGATTGAAAATTAATATTCCCGATTAGGAAATTACAGTTGGATAGTTCTATAATAAAATTAAACTCGTAAAGCAAAGTTGATGGTAACTTTATCAGAAGAATCGGCGATTGGAAAGTAGTGTGTTTGCGCGGAATCATTTTGTATAATTAAGTAGTCTCACGTTCTGAGGGAATGAGGCTTATCTCTGGGAATGAATCGGGCATTAAAACTGAACGGACTCTTACATTAATGCATTTATTATTTCTTTTACGAATGTCATTGCCGCGATCAACCTGGATTAATCGACGTAATCGCGTATCGATTTTATTTCAACGGCGCTCTCTCTTTTTCTCTCTTATTCTCTCATTCTTTTATACAGTATCCACTTGGAGCGTGCACCAAGTGCACGCTCGATGCTCACGCTGAATTGTTATGTCTCGTAGACAATGGGAGCGGGTCGAGAACGAATTATCTATCTGGGTCAGTGACGTTTGTGCGATGGCCGATGCTGTGCTTTGAGCCGATATCAATGATGCTTACCGTGTGGATTTTGTTAAATAGAAAGCACTTTGTTTTAATCGAGAGACTGATATGCGCGACGTGGGAACATTTATATGAAACGTTCGAATATATTGATAATTAATACGGATACAAAACCGCTTTACCGTTCAGAAAAATATATGTATATTTATAAAATAGTAAGTGCATCTATGCACGAGTGCGATATATCAAATGCTTTACAAGTAAATAATAAATTCGTTATTTTTTTCTCTATCTTTTCGTTCTTTTTATCACTTGATTTTTTTTACCTTAGATTCCACGGAATTATTAGTTACGTCATTGCCAATGATATTGTGCGTGTATTAGGTTTTATAAAGATTTAGTCATACACACACACACACACACACATACACATCCTTAAAATATACGATAATAAAAAGAATGAACAAAAAGATACAAATCATATATTGATAACTTCGCTAATAAAAGCGACTCCAGCAATATCAACAGATAGCGGAGGAGCGCGATGCGCATCGTCATTCCGTTGTCTTTATTAAGTCGCAGCTATCGACAGAATGATTTATCTTCACCTGCCGCCACTATTCACGCACACAATGTGTGTTACGTGCTACATAAATGTCATCAACGTAACAGCATCGTTGAATCTTTATCGATATTCTGTAAAATGTGCCACAGCTTTCGCGACTAAGTTTTAAAAAAAAAAAAACCTATATATCCGTCATAATTCGCGAAATGGCCTATGCGGGACAAGCTGATATCCACGATCGTTTGACACAGTCGCGATACAGCGACAGGAGAGAATTGTGAGAGGATAGAAAAAGATAGGAAACCAGTTCTGCAAAGGGGCGAGAGAGAATGGGAGACGGGGTCGGGGGCAAGGGAGTACGATGTGAGGTTATATGGGGTGTCGTCGAATCGTCGCGTCAGTGCTGCGTGTTTTAATTTGACGTCACTCAGCGCGTCAGTTCCATCTGGTGTTGCGAGGACTCTCTCCTCTTCTCTCGTCTCGTCCAGGACACGCCAGTCACCAGGATTTAATATCAAACCACCCCGATCGTTCTCGCTAGCGTTCGATTCTTTCTATTCCCTCTCCCGCCCCTGTATTCCCCTTCGAAGATCTCGACGATGGATTTTCCACTCGTGCGAACTGATGATGCGCTAGTTGTCATCGTCCAGTAAGTCGTAGCGTATATAATCGTCTATTCAGAGGGAGAAATTGTTCGCAAAAAGGTATAATGAGTCTTTCCATTGTGTTCTTATATAAAATATCAAGTCTTGCTTGTGGAAATTTCAAATTGCTCACTGTCATTGTGATTTATTCATGAGGACGATGCAAATTGATCTTAAAGGTTAACAAGAAAGATAGAAGAGTTCAATTAGAAAATACTAGCTCTTAATTAAGATTATATCAAATAATTTTAGCAGAGATTATGAAACTTCCATCTAAGATATAATTATCTCAGCCTTATAATTTATTACATTACTGATTCAGCGCGCTACTACAGTATTATAATAATTATAAACAATTATTCATAATATATTCAATCTCCAGAGAATCTTCATAATATATTCAAAGATACGGAAATTTTTGCAGTTAAACACGAAAAAATTTCATTATTTAATTTTATGCTTTTGACAGTTAATTGTGTCATGTTACTCATTTGCACTGTTGATACAACGATACGTTTATTCTTATTCTATCTTTTGGATTCATATATTAAATTATTTTTTGTTTTAATCACCAGTGTTTGGCTCTTTCATGCCTTTGTACATGCCTTATTTATTTAATAGAGAGCCTTATTCAATAAACGTAATTAATTGTATCAATCAACATTTGCAGATGAAATATTCGATAGCATATTTAAATATTTTATTATGTAAATTGTTATGCAAAAATAAATTTTCTCTTTCGTACTATTATTAAATACCAAGACACAAAATGGCACAAATTCTTCTCTGGACAATAGTATATCAAATATTCACGAAAATAAATTCGTGACGTATATAATCAAATTTCAAAAGAGGAAACCGATACCGAATACGCACGATGGTATTCACGTGTGTGCATGTCAGTTGGACTTTTCGATCCAATAACGATCTCTCTTTATCTCATGCGTGTTATACGTATTCTTTTAACGTTCGCGTCCATGGTCGAATTGGCCTAAATGCCTCACTCTTTTCGCGTGAACGGCAACGAACTTTAGTATCGCGGTCGAGTTGACGCACGTTTACCATCATGCTTTTATTTACCAGCGCGGCGCTTCTATTTTCGCTTATACGTGGCATTTTTCGCTTTGCCGTCACCGGACGTCCAGAAATGTTTCGAGCGTAGCAACCGCTGCTCCGTTTTATTCCGGGAGACGCAAAATGCGCGCGAGGGAAGATGAGGGGATTATTATTTATATCGCGGTTAAGCCCGAATTCTACCGAGCTCTAAGCTCAGGTCTTAACGTAACCAACCCTATGATATCCCCAAGTCGTCACGCATCCGTCGCGCGTTTTTCCTTTCACTTGCAACATCGCCTCTTTGCTCTTATTCAAGACGGATAATGCGAGGTTTTCGAGAAACTAAAGTCTGTAATCTGGAGAGCAGCTTTTGCTTCTTTTCTTTTTTCAAAGATGTAAAGATGCACCACGGTGTAATGCGCAAGCGGCTACGCGATCTCAAGTATCTTTCCGCAAAAGACTCGTATGCACACGTGTGTCACTAAAGTAATGTGTACTTGCATCGTCTCTCTCTAATTATCTTAAAGTCTTTAAAATTATAAGTGTAGTGTAAATATTTGTTAAATATACTGTCTCTGATGAAATATTTTTAACCGTGTTTTTTTTATCATACACAGGTGATATTTACTTCACACACAAAACATCTTGATGTTCAGCAACTTTTTTTGACAAATATGATACTTGAGCTGGGTTATTTTTTATACAAAGAAGTTAATAATTAATAATTACCTTATATCAATACATATATATGTATACTCTAAATTAAAAAAGAAGAGTAGAAAAATGTGGCATTCTGTTTTAATTACACAGTGCGCCATCGGGCAGTTACGTTTAAAAGCGATCGAATCTCGTGTATGGATGGGCTTAATTCGAAGCGGAAACGAGCCACTTCATTTATCGCGGTAATTACGGCGTGAAATAACGTGCCGTTTCTGCATGGGTGTGACAATTTCGCCGTAACCCATGCGAGTTTGCACGTAAAATCGACTCGTAAAAATCTTTGAATCAGATGTATCGAGCGCAAACGCGCACTTTCCTTTCCATCAACGAGTGCGCGCTCGTATGCATATATGTATAGGTACGTATGTACACGCGAGCCAATATATCGAAATCGCGTGTACGAAGTCGTACTCGTAGGATGCAACGGGACATCGATGGACGTGTTCTTATGCGATGACGCGGGTGGGCGCGCGCATAAAATGTGGGTGGTAATCGAGCAGAATGGGTGAGGGGGTGGAAGAGGGGAACCGGACGGCCGTAACGAATGAAGTGCGCAGCTGTAAAAATGTGGTTTTATAGAAGCAGCTTCACATAACGTCCAAGTAACTGAGACGAGGGACCGTCCGAAAGCCGGAAGAACGGAGCGACGCGACGGCGAGCGTGTAAGACGTGTTCACCAAGCTGCTGCGGGCAGGGGGCAGGGGGCAGGGGAAAGGGCTGGGAGTTGGGGGACACGGGTCGTGTGGGTGCGCCCGTAAAAAGGAACATCATGCACGCGCCTGCACGTCGTAATATCTGGCTCTCGTGCGTCCATACACTTGGCCGAGCTCTTTTTATTCCGCCAGCCTTATCCTTGGCTCGCCGTCTTACACCATCAGCTTCTCTGGTTCCCTCCTTATCCTTTCTCCCTCTAGATCCTTTACCCCTTCTTCCCTTTTTGCCACGCGGCCTTTTTGCCGCGTCTTGACTCTGTAAACCTCCATAAAGCCCTGACGACAGGCTGGAATCCCTGGCGTCACGATTTCACCAGGCGATATCGATCACGATTCTTGGCAGCAGGATAAGTGGCTGATCGTCATGTCGCGATACCGCTATTTTTGACGCTCTGGATACGCCGCTTCTCGAACATCGCGCGAATGAGAGACTCTGCCGATTCACTCGATCCTCTTTGATGAAAGAGGATCCGGAGGCAAAATACGACGGTATCGGCGAAACACGTACGCGAAAATAAATTCATCGCCGCGTTGGATTAAAAATAGCGGAAGTTCCGCTAAACGAAATTATTCATCTTCGATAGCGACGCAATGCGCAATTGCGTTTCAGCAAGTAACCGAACAAATCATGAGCGGCAATCGTTGCTGAGAAAACATTAACTGTTATCGTTGCACCGCCACTAATATTATTCTCTTGATATTGAGCGGAATATATGATGCGAATGAAAAAGCGCACAGCAATAGTTTTCTTCATTGCGTATCTGTATAATGAATGTAAGTGATTATACGGTAAAATCGTAATTTGAAAGCCATTATGTTAATCATAATTTTATATAATTCGACGATTATAATTATTGTAATAATCTAGAAAAATATTATTATATTTGAACAATGTACGAACAATATATTTCATATACAAACAATTGTTTATGAAAACCTCTATGTTGATTCTTTATAGTACACTGCACTTTTCATTATCTCTGCTTTATGATAATTATATTATAAATATATAAAAAATACAAATTTTTATGTATGTGCTCACTTTTATATATTTTCTATTTTAAAATTTAAAATAATAAGTAAACAAAACATTTACAACACACATGTATAAATATAGAAAACAAAGAATATTTTTCTATAAGGATGTAGCTAAAAAATCTATATATATATAGTAGTATTTATTTTGAAATATAATATATATATATATTATATTTCAAAATAAATACTGCTATTTGCTTTTCTTCTTTTACTCTAAGCGGTTGATTTGATACAACTTTTAATTAGTTGTTTTTATAAAGTCGATGTTAAACAAAGTATGTTTTGCATTTTTTACAGATTATATAAAGTTTGTTAGTTTTTAATTGCTTTTTACAAAAATCTGAATTGTGAATTATCATAAATGGTATTCGTAAATCTTTTCACATACAACACACAAATAGGAAAAATATTATTTACAATATTAATATGAATATTAAATTATAAAGTTGGCATTGAGATAATTTATTTCTGAAATTTTAAAATTATAATACATTTGTGACGAAAAATCTGACGAAAAGAATTAACATATTTTATGCCAAGTTTATTTTTCTTTTATTCGCACGGAATTTGTTATATTATTTTTGATAGCTCTCATCTACACATCTCTTTGAACAGTTGCACTATTCCAATCTTTTGTTCAACAATTGACACGTCAAGGCGATGCTATCGACATGCAAGCTCAGTGCTCTGTAAGGATAGACTCCGTGAATAATTCAAGTAGGATTTTGTGGAAGGATTTCGTCGCGGTTTCGCGGATTTTGTTCATAGATCCTCGTATGCAGATCTTGAAGCGGACCGGAGTTGTATAGCATCCACTGCTTGTGCATTATAATGCTTAAATTTGTGAATGACAATATTGCAAGTGCTAAATAAATGATAATAATGGTTTTACAGAGCTGTTTCCTGGAAAAACATAGAAAACCTGGAACTCTCAGAGATTTCTTTTGTATTTCTGAAAAAAATCAGGGAACTCTCATAGAATTTCATTAGGATTTAGGGAATTTTTTCGAAAATTTTCTTTTTGATAATTTTTCTCTCATCTTGTAAGAAACAGTCAGCCATGTGTGTGAAACTGGCGTCTCACATTCCACGATTACAAACATTATATATTCTAATTTTTATTATTATATTTGCTTCGTGTAGCAAAGAATTACTATTATATTATTTCATCGCGGAATAAAGAATACAAAGAATTAACACGCGCAGCACGAAGCGTATTAAGCGGAGAAAAAAACATCGCGGACGATGTTTTTTTCACGTAGTCGCCGAGCAGAGCTGAGTCGAGCTGACAATGAGTCGGGTCGTGATTGCCCTGCGTCGTCATTTTCGTCAATTTTAGGCAAATATCGCGTAAATCGGGACTTAGAGACGGACCATAGTCTCGAGACATATATTTGTTCCGCACGTATTTGTCACAACTAGTGACGTTTCGCGTTCTTCGGGAACATTAGATCTTGGAACTTCGTCGTTTCGCCACCGTGTTTCCATACGCTGTTGCTATGCACGTATTTCTGCGTGGTTATTTGCTTGACCGAAGAAGTTCACGAGTTCTGTAACATTTCGAGAAATACTCAAGTGTTGACGGATATCCGCAAATATCAAGGAACATGTATAATAATTGCAAATTCATCGAAAACAGTGATTCGAACTCCAGAGTGAGAGGGAGAGAGAGTAAGCAATAATGATAAATAGAGTGTGAACGAGAGTCGGGAGTGTCGAATTAAAAGACGGATGTTTATTTCATACACATATCTACATATTAATCCGCGAAAAAGTATACCGAATTTTTTGTGTGGATAAAACGCGGTGATTTTGTTTTCATTCGTGCGATACGTAAGCTGGTAGATAACGAATCTACATAGATTTCGTGCATCAATAAACGTAATATGTATCGAAATCGGGAGTGTCGTACAAAATGTCACGCGAGTGTTTTGTGAGTATTTTCGAAAATGTATCGACAAAATTAGGAGAAAATGAACAGGTCTGAGATGAGGATTTTGAGGCAGCAATTAGATAGTTTATTATACGTTTGAGGTCATTTATTTTTACGTATTAATCGCGGAATAAATTTTTTTTGTCACGATTTTCGCATGACGTATTTCATGCAATTCTATTTGTATGTGAAGCTGACGTCCCACTTCATAGAAATTCATTAATTGTTGAATTTTACCTTTATTTTTAATAGTTCTAAAATTCTTAATATAGATTAAATATTAAACAAATAAAATAATGCCGGTCATTAAAATTTGATCATTTTTTTAAACATTTTTACTCTATTTTAAGCACTTGAAAATGCTACAATAATTCTACAAAGAATTCTATGCGTAAAATTAATTAGAATATTAATTATACAAATTAGATCGCTCAAGACGCTGGACGTAAATGAGATTTTGATGAATATTAATAATTAATCTAAATTATATCATGCTTTTATCGCAGGCAGCTTTTTTTTTACCAAATATTTTTCTAAACAACTAACTTCTATATATTTATTTTCCAAATATTTATCAATATCACCCATTATATTTTCTATTTTTTTCTGTGTGTATCCATGTGCGTGCCTCTGTGTGTGTGTGTGTGTGTGTGTGTGTGTGTGTGTGTGTGTGTGTGTGTGTGTGTAGTAATAAATGTTTGTAACGTTAATAAATATTTGGAATATTAATAAATAAGTATACATATGTCTAGAAAAATATGCACATTATAAGAAACCTAAATAAAAAATATATTTAAGTAATAATATCAATGCGATAATTTTCTTCGACTTAGCTGAATGTTGTTATCAAACATTACGCACAATTTCTGTCATTATTGTAATTTCGACATAAATTTTGTAACGGATGTGTATGACGTATGGTTAATATATATGCTTTCTCATACATATCGCTAATAATACAGAATTTATCCGTGGTTCAATGATATACGATTTCTGAAATAGCTGACTTGTTGCTATCAATAATATATTTATTAAAGTTACAAAATGGATACATTACATCTGCATTAATGGATTTATTTAAATTTTGTAGATATATATAGTAAGAAAGTCTTTAGTAAATACGATCTTTTTATCTTGATTTTTTTTTACATCGACTTTAGATTAATTAGGTCAGAAAAAATTTTATTTAATCAAATAATTATATTTTACTAAACTTATTAAATTTTAATGTAAACGAGACAACTGAATAAAAAATGTTATCTAATATTATAACTTAATACATAATTTGTCTGTTACAGGTACATAAATATTTATATCAAATTATAGTTAAAATTATATATGCGTTCAATAAGGAGATTATTTGTATGTGTATAATATTTATCAAATAATCGATGCAACTTCCACATACCTTGCAATATCAGATGCTTACCTATTACATTGATGTAATCGCAAATCGATTGCAATTGGGCGCGTGAGTAACTGAGAGGAACGGACGAGCACTTTGCTGCGTATTACGTGAGACACGTTTGTTGCGACACATGTTACTTGCAGTTCGTAGACGCTGGTCGTACGTAGTAACCGCTTGTGTAGCAAACGTGCGTATAATTACGCATTCAGGGGGAATTTGAATAACCTACGCTTGCTCGGCCACACACAGCCGCGAATTTCTACGTAATGAGACGTGTAACGCACACAGTTCGCAGACTATAGAATAAATAGGATAGCGCAGTGTAATTAATCGCGATATCTATTAATGTAGACTTGTTATATTTATTGATACGTTTATCATAGGAATCGCAATTTGGAACATCCAGCACACACACACACACACACACACACACACACACACACACAATGCTTGATATATTTTTCTTTTTTTCCTTCTAAAATGTAAAGAACAGCAATATTATATTTTTTTTATTGATATTGAGATTTACAGCTTGAATATTAAAAAAGAAAAAAAATTGTAAAGATAAATGATAGGAAGGGAAAATAATTTCTAATATGGTTCTTATGCGGCTTCATTATTTTAGATGTTATTAAATGTGATATTACCATGGATATTAGATATGTAAGAATAATGATGTAAACATTTAGAAACTTTGAAAATTAGTATGTTAGTCATCAGCCCGTTACGACGCTTAGATAATGTTAGTTTTCAAGTAACCTTGTCATCAAGAAAACAAATTGCTAAAGTTAGAAGTTATTTAGTAAATAAATTACCAACTTTGGCAAACGTAGGAAAGTTAGCATGTTTGTGGCATATGCTTGATATTATATATACTTGGTACAATGAAGTTCTTGGAGAGTTCTCATTGTATCTGTATCTACTTTCATTGGCAATGTTTTACGTTTATACGAGTTAAATGTATAAAAAAAAAGTTTTATTTCATTATTAACTATTTTTACTGCATTTTTATTACTTATTTCAAATTTTTAATTTTATATGTTTACACGTTACATATGTTATACAAAATATGAGATAATTTTTATAATAAATATATTTTAGGAATATTTTAGAAATTGTAAATTTTACGACTTTAGAGTACTTATTTAGACAAATAATTTTATATAAATTATATATGTGTATATATACATACATATATATAAATCTTTTAATATTTTTGCTACAATGTTTCTCAAGATTTTTAATATGGTAAAAAAAATTCAGAGAGAAAAATAGAGATTTCCACACAAAAGAGCAAAACGCGCAAAGTTATCGTAAATTCGCAATTTTATTGGTGCGAAACAAGCTTTAGTAATTTGCCGTTTTTATTAAAAGTTTAATATATGCGACAGGTTCAATTAACGTCAATGAAATTGTCACGCTCGTTATTTTTCGTTATTTTTTTCAATGCAATGAATATTAATTATTCCCTCTCTTTTTCTCTCTCTCTCTCTCTCACACACACACGCACACACAATAGGCATAAACTTGAACGGGATTTGGGAATAGTTGTATATTCTATTTAAATAGTATTTTATAATCTAACCCATATTTGAAACATATTTTTATACACATTGATTGCAATAAACAAACTTTCTCTCTTTCTTTAATATAGGATTTAATAAATTACTTAAATAAGTATATATATTAATTTTTCTCTCTTTATTTTGTTTCAGGTGAGTGTCAGTTTCTCTAAGTAGTCACTCCATTTTGAAATATTGGTGAGTAATATAGCAAATATTTGAAATGTGTTAGATAATAGTCTTTTTTAATCAAATTTTTAATATATAAAATTGAAAAAAATATATATTTATTACTATCTGAAATATAAACAGAACAATAAAATGACATTTATGTGTAAACGAATAGGAGGAAAAAAGAAAGAAATATATACATCGTTGTTTCTGCTTTAAAAGCAAATTACCACTTTTGTACAATGATTTTTTTAATGGAAAGTTAGATGAAATTGTTGTACAAGTAACCTAACAGAAGTTAGCGAGAAAGATAAAAACCACATGTCGTATTTGATATTCATGCTTATGAGAAGTTTATGTGTCTAGTTTATCGAGTTTTGGTCTAATTGTCACCACTGTCTCTTTCTTTCTTTCTGTTTTTCTGAAGAATGTGAGATTTTATAGCTGCCGTTTTCAAGGAAATAACCGTGAGTGTGAAATAGAAGTCGGTCGTGATGGAATGCTTCATATTTTATAATTTGTCACTTTATGTGCGCATGAATCTGTCGTCATTCTGCTTTTCTAACGACCAAAATCTTATCCGCCGAATCATATAATCTCGGAATGTTTAATTAATATTCATGATTTTACGCGCAAAGGATATTGCACTTAATATGAATATAATGAATATTTGATTGGGGGCAGTTTAATACTGGACGCGCAAGCTTTTGTTAGAAGAATCATTCGTTCGAATAACTCGCATATTATCATCTATAAATTATGCATTTTGCGTGAATAGCAGCAAGACCGTAACATAACTATTACCGTGTCTTGCTAAATAATTAGCTCTTAATAAACAAAGACAAACACGTTTGTGTTAGAAAAAAAGATAACATTATGCAAATTTTTAATACTGAAGTATTTGCAATAAATATTTAGCATTATATATATATATATATATATATATATAATCTATCGTAGAATGCAATAAAATGTAATTAAATCACATAAAAACTTGAAATAAAATATAAAATGACAGATTTATTTTAAAAATATTTTAGTTTTGAAATTTTTGTATGTTTATATTAAAGTATCTTTTATCTTTATTATTTTGTTTTTTAATTAAATAATTTAACAACCAAGAGATCAATACTGCTCTAAACAATTCAAGTTGTGTAATTTTTTACTGTTATTTATTTATTTAATAATTAATACATAGTGATTTATTTGTCATTAATGCAATTTCTCCTCTTTTTCTCTTTCTCTCTCTCTCTCTCTCTCTCACTCTCCTTCCCTCTCTATTATGTATACTGTTTTAAATGATAATTCTAAACAGAGTCTTTCAAACTGTATTCCTTATAACGCTTAGTTTCTGCGGAAGCCTGCTAGACTTCCGCTCAGTATTTCGCAAGGGAAATTACCTTCGTATGCATTTGTGAGATTCTTGAATTTTACAACAGTTTCTGATATGATGTGTATGTATGTATGTGTGTATGTATGTATGTGTGTATGTATGTATGTATGTATGTATGTATGTATGTATGTATGTATGTATGTATGTATGTATGTATGTATGTACGTACACGCAATGATACGTATCAAGACCTTGACAATATTTTGTTTTTCAAATATCAAAAAAAGATGCATTTTTCAAACAATAGTTTGAAGCATTATTTTATATTAATAAATTTGCGACAATTTATATTCTTTATAATAATTATTAGAGGTATTCTAAAAAATAAAAATATACGTCCAAAAATTAATTTTTTCAAATACCGCTCAAATATTCTCTTCTTATGTGTATCATTTTTTAATAAAATTTTATTAAGTATAATATATAACTTATCAATAACGGTCCCCAATAATTTTAACAACACTTACGTTAGTCATTAGATCAATCTAAATCCATAAATTTTTAAGCTATTTCTTTGTTTATATATTTAATTTGTTTTTAGTTGCAAATGTTGAATTTTTTTATTAATAATCTTTTACCGAGATATTCACATTTTGTTCGAATATCAAGCATTTTTTGTCCAAATGCATATACATGAAAATTATATTGGTTTGATGTTGACTTATATCGAATTTTGTGTCATGCGATATTTTTATCGCATGTCTAACAAAATCTAAACGATAAGATAGAACAGTAAAAGACCACATTTATTGAATAGCATAATTTAAAGTGACAAAATTTACTGAATTTTTGTTGCAGAAAGCTGTAAAACTTGATATAAACAGTTTTTTTTAAATACACAAGCATACATACATCTTAAAATACATACATATGACTACACATTAAAATACATAAATATATACATACATATATCATGGTAATATCTTACAATGATATTATGTGTGATTGAAATTAAAATACATAAAAAATTAGTTATAATTTTATTATAACAAAATAATAGTATTTATTATGATACGTCTAAAAATAAAGTGTAAATGTAAGTGAATATTTTTTGTCTTTATTGAGTTTTTACATTGTACGTATATTAAAAATAAATTCAGCATATGATGCGTATAAAAATTACAATGTTTCCGCAATGTTTGCAAAAGTGCAGGAGAATAGGTCGTTTGCATGGAGTCAATTGAGCGAAATCTATTATAGGACGTTATTCGACACGCTTGACTTGAATAGAAGAATCGCTAGCTATATGTAATCGTATGGTGCAGCGATTGCTGCGGCCGAGAGATGAAATTCATAGGATTATTACCGAGAATATTCTCATTGCCCGCTTTTAATTCCCTGCTACCGCAGAATTTCAGAAACAGGCGAAATTTCTCTCGTGCATGATTCTTTAGCGAAGTTAACATTTTATACGCATATCGATTTAGTATTTCGTATTTAATATTGCAATTTAATATTGTTGTCAATATTATATATTGAATATACATCTTTTTCATCATTATGTATATACAAATTTTTTTATTATATTTGTAAAAGTAAATTAGAGAGAGAGAGAGAGAGAGATTAATGTGAAAAAGATAAATTTTTCTCTAACAAAAGCTCTCGACATGAAAGCAGATTTACTGTTTTCATTCGAGACCATAATTTGTGTAAATTTTATATAGGAACAAATTAATTTATTATTGCCAGCATTATGTGCGTACTGCAAAATTGAACATATCAGTAATACACGCAGAAAGATAGTATAATAAATTTTTGAATTTAACTCGATATTCACGCAGTTGAAAAATTAACCGAGCTATCCGCGCTACGAAATAATATAAATTTCTCGCTCAGCTGAGGCGTTAAACCAGTTTTCACGCCTGAAACGAGCTTTAATTAAAGAGCACCCGCCGTAAATGCAGCTACATCATATTTTTTCGAATGCGCCTTCGGGTATCAGATATTACGTAACTTGCAATCTAGTTTATTTCGTTCGCGAGAGCCGCCGGCCTGTGCGCTCTTTTATTTGCGCGATCTCGCGCGAGAAAAACGGGAGTGGCGGTCCGTCGAGAGGGCTTCGCGTGGAAGGGGGTGCGAATCTAGCCGCGGCTCTTAGGGTTCTCGAAAAACGATGAGCTGTCGAAAAAGCATGACCGGTTTGTTACGCGGATTATTGCGCTACTGCTGTCTCTCCCACCTCCCACTCAAACGCGAGCTCTTCAGTCTCGCTTTATTGTCGGCATTTTCACTCGCGCTGAGTTGGGCACACATTGAGCGGTTACTTCACCGTCGCCGTCGCCGCTCATCGTCTTCTTTTAATTTCTACGTCATGCATCAACGTCAGCATCACTCGTTGGCGTTATCCGCCACAGCTGCTGCTGCTGCTGCCGCTCCTCCTGTTGCTGCTGCTCCTGCCGTTGCTGTTCCTTCCATCCGGTCCGTTCGCCTACTCGCGCGCCTCTTCGCGTCTCTTCGGATGGACCGGCTGGTCTGCCCGCATGCCATCCTAATAACGGGACTCGCCAAGGGCTAACGACACGATTCTGGATCTCATCGTCGGTGTATCGTGAATCGATTCGAAACGGTGTTCGCTGAAAGACTGGAATTTTCATCGACGAAGATAGTATCGTTTAACACGCATTATTGGAGGCTTCGTACTTCAAAATTTAAATGCGTATGAAAATTTCGTCGCAAGCATATTATTCTTAAATATAAAATCTTATGTATTTCTTTCGTCTATTTTTTATTTTTTATCTTTTAATATTCCTTAAAATTATTTTGAAAGGAAATATTTATCTCGAAATTTATATATGTATACACGCTAGATGAAAAGAAATCGAATTATGACTCTGAATTATTACGTTGCAAATTGCGGGAGGAAAGAAGATAAAACACAAATTGCAGAGAGTTAATTATATTCGCAAAAGAAATAACGAAAGATGCACGAGGCATACGTGGGAATAATTCAATCAATGACATGACATAACCCAATACACTGTAATCAGTAACGCTTCTAATCGGAACCGTCTATCCCAATGTTCGTGTTATTACACGTCAGTTTAGTGTAAAGAGGTTGCTATAACGACGAGGTAATTAGTGAATTGCAGAACATACAATCAAACAAAAGCTTACGGTTCATGAAAGGGTCGAGACCATAAAGGGGATTTTAGTATAGGGTTATTATGCAGGAGAGCATATGTGTACAATGTAAATGTTTGCAGAAAGAAAAAATCTAAAGTAAAAAAGAGAGAGGGGGGTGGGGAGAGAGAGAGAGAGAGAGAGAGAGAGAAAATTATACACACATGCACAGGCACACGTAAAATGTATTTATATCATCATCTTATTTTACACGAAACAGTATCAGTTATATCATAACACCGTTGTCAAGAACAATATTACAAATATTTTTAATAGACATAAAAGAGCGATGTTGAAATCTTACTTTTTAAAATTTGTAAAGAAAATGGAAGAGAATAAAGTGTCACTTTACAAAAGTTTTCCGCTGGATGAGACTAGTAAAAAAAATCTAAAACGCATCATATACAATCACGTAATGCATATTAAAGATGCGAATTACATTGATAAAAGACTAGTGAAATCTAAATGAATATATTTACGACTTGTCAGTGAGATTATATATTTGTCGAGCTAATTCTTGACATCGTTTAATGGGCAAATTATCGTTTGGTCGGAGAGCCACGCGGAGAAAAGAGCTAGAGAAGGAAATTTCAAGCAATTTCTACCGAGGAACGAGGTAATCGCATTATTGGTCGTTGAAAGGAACGTTGGCGACGACGACGACGACGACGACGACGACGACGACGACGACGACGAAAACGACAGAGTCGGCGAAGATGACGGCACGGCTCCGCCGAGAAACTCATTAGACGCATCATGCTTCGCGGACGCCGGGAATAATGTGGTGGCACCGCGACTGGTTTTTGTTAACCTGCCTTGGCACTTAAATAATGGGAAATAAAACGACAATGTGGCTTGAGAGAACCCATAAAATACGCCGTACTCCTCCTCTCGGTTCGAAGAGAGTCCCCTGTTCCGTCTTTCTCTCACTTTTATCTCTGTCTCTGTTCCTGCCGCGGCTACTCTACATCTCTATTCTCTTCGTCTCACACTTGGTCTCCAAAGGAGCCTGCTCTGCCCGCTGACCGGCCACGCGGGTGGCACTGCGGTTCTCCCAATGGCTCTCGACCGCAAACCGATATGAGATCGACGGCCACTTTCGTTTTCGCAAGATTATATCGGCGTTGCAAATCGAGAAGCATCAAACGGACGTATAGAACTTGCATGCCAATTCGGCATGCATCGGCTGAAAATGCAAAGCTCGTGATCAATTATTTTGCCATCTGTCGTAATTGAGTCAACGAAAAGATTCAAATCAAATATATTATTTAGACAAAATAAACATAATGAGTATTCAAACATTGTTATATTTATATAGGCATTTCATTGCTTCATATACATATATATATTATTATTAATTTTTATAAATATTTGCATTTTGTGCCTAATGTAATTAATGTACTTGAATTTATCTCGAATCTTATCGAACGATATTCCATTATCCATTATTTCTTTTTTATATTATTATTTTTCAATGGTATTTTTTTCAGTTCACCTAGTTCAGGCGGGAAATTGAATACGCCGTCGCATATTACGCTAGATTCTTGCCAGTGTGAAATTTCAACGACACAATGGTCCGTGATCTTTAGTATCTCTCGCCTTCTCTCTCTCTCTCTCTCTCTCTCTCTCTCTCTCTCTTTCTTCCATTTTTATACGATATAGAATTCTGTTCCACAATAGTAGCCCATCTACGAATTCGCCGCTGCGTGAAATACGAACATAAACGACCGTTATGTGAGACCGTGCGTTTCGTCGTTTCCTGAATTTCCCGGAAATCCGTCCTCTCTTCTCTTCATTCGTTCATCCATCCATCCATCTTTTCACTATCATCAGGATACTCGATTGGTTCATTTTCCGCTGAACTTGAAACTTTTCTCTTCTATGTTTCCTTTCCACATTAAAACGATTTTATTTAGATATTTTTATACAGATACACATATTGTTTTACATGTTACGTAACTCTATATATTTTGTAGATTTCATTTTTATACTAGTCTAAATATTCTTATAATACATTTTTTGTGTATTCTATTTGTTATTTTTCATTCATTTTATTTTATTTTGTGAGCGAAAGATTTAAAAAGCAATATATCTCTTTATGAAAGTAAATTTTACATATGACGAGAAAAAATGATAAAATAAATGATAAAGTGACATTTTCGAGAACAGAACGAAGATAATTGGATAGCTGTACGAACCGTATGCCACGTTGTTAGAGATGGCCTTGTCACATAAAACGTGCGACACAAATTGATTCTGTGTTGAATGGTGACAGAAAATCAAATTTTCGAAAAAAATGGGGATATGGCCTTTCTGACACAACTGATCTAATTCTTTCACTATATTAGAGTCAAATTTCAGACTAGCGTGAATATAAAACATGTCAAAAAGGAATTACTTGTTAACTGATTAGTTGTACATATTCGTTATACATATTCTCTTAAAATTTCATGTATATTATTTTATTTTGTTTTTTTCAATATGTTGAAAACATATGAAATATAATATCTTTTATTCATTAAGGTTATAGAATGGCTCGTATCACATTTATTATTTACATTAAATTTAATAAAGATTATTGATTTAAAAGACTTAATTTAAATTTTATAATCGCATTACACACTTGTTATTGCAGCTTAATGCATAATGGAATGTTCAGTCTTTATTGAATTATTCGTGCTATATTATTTATTATTATTTTTACTTTAAATTTTATTTTTTTCTTTTCCTATATTCTCTGCGCGTTAAGTAGCTGATGTATAGCTGCTATCAGAAATCTCTTACAAAAGTCGTCAAATACAAGTAACGAAGGAATTTGCACATTTGAATTCTGGAGGCGACTACCTCTTGATAAATAACATACGCGTTTCTTAAACCTCGCGGGATCTCACCGGGCTCCTAATTCCGAGAGTACACACGCACGACTCTCTAGAGATCTCGAGCTTTATCCGGTCAAACAATTTATGGCGCGATGTATTTTTTTTTTTTTTTTTTTTTTTTTTTTTATTTATTTCATCTTTTATCTATGTCAATTTCGTTTTGTTTCTTTACTTTCTGAATTCATCGTTCATAATGATTTTACTGTTAAATTTTAATCCTCATTTTAATCTTCTCAGTTTAATTTTATTTATTTATTTTATTTGATTATTATTTAATTTTTAGGTTATCGTATTAATACATAATGGAAAGCTTAATATTGTAATAGTAATTTGGTGTAACAAAATTTTTATTGGTAAAAGAATGTTTTTTTTAACAAGTTAATTTGATTTATTTTTTTATTTAGTTATCTCATGAAATGCGGTCTAAAAAGTATGCATGTATATTTTAAAATTCCATAATGTCAACGGACGAAATGCAAAAAGTTAACGTGTATTATCATCATAATATTTACTGCGCGAAAAATGTGGAAACTTTGAATATAAAATATCTGTTTTATTTGATAACATTTTTGTCGATATCTTTTTTACCGTTTTGGGATTGAAAAATAAACAAAATGACAAAAAACGTAACATCTTTACGAGCGGGTTGCTGCATGATTTTCCTAAAAGCGCATTAAGTAGGAAAATATTAAATATTTTTCTGTCAATGTTTAGATTGTCGTTTGCGGAAGCAATCCAGCTAGTTAATCGCACAGAGTATTTGCACTCGCGGATCAAACATGGGATTTTGCGTACAGCTAAAAATAAACGTGCGGTTTTCACACCGCTGCTTTGTAATATTTGCATGGAGCACACGCCGCATACACTCGAACGATATATCTATCGTGTCGTTACTGTGCAGTCGGTTATATATATATACATATTTAACACGGTTGTACCACAAGCCGTAATTACGTTGCGATGTGTAATTCGTCCACAGTCATTCTCTTGTCTCTCTTCCTTGTGTTTTGTCCCACCCACGTTTTTCTCGTATGCGTAATAGTCTTTACGCTCCTATAATTGCGTTGGCAAGCCGATAGAACCGAGGTACCCATAATCACAATGGCGCTGTCGCAAAGAGACAGAGACCAAACGAAGACCCTTTCATTAAAGGGACAACCAGGTCTTCTCTTTGACCTGCCGTATCGAGCGTGCAAGAAGAGTCCCGCGGCTCTATTCCATTCTTTTTCTACAAAAGAAATTAAGAAGTTTATCCTGAAGACGATTGCAGAAGCGAGGTTGCGTTGCGATCCGGGATATCCGAGACAGAAAACCAGAAATGTGACCAACAACAATTGTGATCGTAATAATTGATTGATAAAAAGCAAGAAAAGAACAATTTTATTTTTTCTTCAAACTTAGAATCAAATTTAAAAAAATACACAGATCTATATTTTTTAGATTATTCCATTTGACGATTTATGTGACTTTTTCTTAACAAACTTTTTTTTTAAATTATTTAATATATGTGTAATGAAGAGATATATGTCTTTGTAATGTATCTGGGTATTGCATTGATAAAACTATTAAATATTGTACGATCCATGATATAGTGCATATAATATTCCTATACACTTCCATATTCTATTCTTGAAGTTAGTGACATCCGATGATTTTTACGAACTCATAGAATATTGGTTTCTTGAGAAACAGCTACGTCACGAATATTCCCTCGTGAGAACCTCAAGAAAATGTAAGTGCATCCCTAAAATACACATTGTCTCCATCGTGACACTTCAGTTTCGAAACAAGAGTATCATTTTCAGAATAAGTTACGACATATTTCACGTGCATTTAAAAATAGAAAAATGTTAGAAGAAATAGCATCGTATATTTCTCTAGTTGATGGCTAGTAGAGAATTGAATTCTAATTTGGATTAATAATTTTTAAAATTGTTCAGATATTTACAACATACGAACAGGAGAAATTCTAATTATAATAAAAGAAATGATAATTTCTGCATCTGTTCAAATAATTTTTTAAAGTACAATTTTTTACGCAATTGAATTAAGAATATAATATGTTACATTATATCTATAAATATATTTACGCTACACAAATGCTGATATTAAAAGAAATTAAAAATGTAAATTAATGTAAAATTGTAAATAAATGTGTTTTTATGCAATAGATAGGTGTATAAAAACTATTAGTCAATTTATAGAATTTATTCTTTTATAAGTAAGGAAAATCACACACAAATGTATAATTATATTAATTAGTAACATTTAATTAGTAAAGTAGAGATATTCTAATTAAATTAAATTAATGATTAGAATTAAACAAATTACAAAAAACTAATTATTATTTTTTTTCATTAATTATGAGACATATTTGTCATGTATCGTCTTATAAACATATATAAAATTCAACTAATACCTCTGTGCTTTTAATCTAGCTCGATAAACTCGTTTTGTAACTACGTAAAGTATAAAAGCATACGTTTTCACTCTGCTGTAAAACGTGGTTTGATGGCTCGCGATCTCGTTGAAAAATAAAAAAAAAACATTAAAACGTCCTTTCACGTACAGATCCTCTTGATGAACTGAAATATTACAAACGGATTAAAATCTGTAGAATTAACCAAACGATATTGATTGATGCGAATTTTGCAGGAAAATCAGCCTATACCTGGGAGGCTTTAGTTTTGTATGATCAGAGTTTTTATTTAATATGAAATTTTACGAGTAATCTATAATGGCGAGCTCCGCTCGTTTATCTAAATCTCCTTACGATGGATAGATGGTTTCCAGCGACCACCACGAATGACCACCACAAATGACCACTGTGACTAGGTCGTGTGGATCAAGCTGGGATGGATGGCGTGGGTGGCTAGGATCTACCTAAGTTCACGTGTTCTCTTAAAGGTACGAGATCTTCCTCTCCGTAAATGGCTTTCTGTGTACGAGAGCGTACCAACTATCTCGCGCCGGTATATGATCGTCTATATACGTTCTTATCCGTATATACATGTTGGCTGTGTGTTGTACGAAGTGATGTGTCGACATGTCTGTATATAGACAAGCAAATTCGCTAGTGTTTGTTAACCCTTCGTGCACTGAGATACATTGCTACAAAGGTTCTTCTTAGTAATAGACCTTTTAGTAAGTGTGCGTTTCTCATTCCTCAGAGAGACATTTCGTTACACAAATATATATAGATACGATATCTATTTAGCTCTCTTAAGCTGGCAGGACCAAATTAGCAAAATCAAATGGGACCTAATGGATTATTTAGTACTTATTTTGTACTATTTTGTATCACCAAAAATAATTTTGTACCCCATGCCAATTCAGAAAAAATCGTGGCGCTGCTAACTTAATATTAAGCTAGCAAGACCAAAAGAAAAAATTTAAAAAATAAATAAAACAAAACAGATACAATTTGTACAAACTTGTACCACCGAAAATAATTTTGTACCACTGAAAATAAATTTGTACCCCGTGCAAATTAATAAAAAATTGTGGTCCTGCTAACTTAATATTCAACTATCGTAATAAAAACCATTAAAAAATGAAAAATAAAAATTGATCTGATTAATACAGCATTTGTACTAATTTGTACCACCGAAAATAATTTTATATCCTGTGCCGATTAAAAAAAAATTGTGGTCCTGCTAACTTAATATTCAACTATCGTAATAAAACCCATTTTTTAATTGGCACGGGGTACAAATTTATTTTCGGTGGTACAAATTAGTACAAATGCTGTATTAATCAGATAAATTTTTATTTTTCATGTTTTAATGGTTTTTATTACGATAGTTGAATGTCGCCGTACATATGACAAGAGCAACAGTGCGCTACGTCTGTAAAGGTCGAGCGCCGAACACTGTGTGACGATGTAAGATAACAAATTCGTTATGCCTATAAAATAATATACGTAAGTATGCCAAATATCTAATTTGTATATTATTATACGTTTAATCTGAAAATGATTGGAAAATTATATTTGCATGCAAATCGGAGGAAATCTGAAAACGTATGATGCTAAGTATGTTTAATTTTTATGACTTTCATCATATCTAGTATCTAGTTGCGATTCTTATTTCGAACATATCATAGCAATACTTCTCGTGATTTCCATTTAACATTATTAACTATTAATTTTATTATTTTATTACGGGCGATACATATTTCTCTAATAATAATCTTTAAATATACCTTACATGCTTTTTCGCACTTTGAATTTTTCGCGGATTGAGATGATGTAATATATTAATCATTTTCAGATTGAGATAATACGAATCGCAGGATCGAATGATGAAGCGAAAAAATGTAATACACTCATTTATTAATAAAATTAATTTGAAACTCGAGAACGAAAGGTGTTGTAAGTAAAACTAGTTTTACAAAAGAATCAGATAGATCGTATATCGAAAGCTACTGACAATGAGGTAGAAAAATTTTATTGATATAAACGACATATGTATGTCGAATACGTACTTGTTAACTCTCGAGTGTTGGCTGAATAATAATAATTTTTTCGTCTCTCTGCTTTCTACGCGACGCGGCGGTCCTTTCCCCCACTTGCCTTCCCCCACTATGTCCTATGCCGTGTCTTGCTACGTCACGCATACCAAGGATACAAACAAGGACGCGTCACTATTTTTTACAAAGGATATTCGGCATACCTACGTATATTATTTTATAGGCATAAGGAATTTGTTATCTTACATCGTCACACAGTGTTCGGCGCTCGACCTTTACAGACGTAGCGCGCTGTTGCTCTTGTCATATGTACGGCGACATTCGAAGGAAAAGGTATGCGTACTTCATATATACCGTATTATTCTTTAATTACGATTAGCTAATTATAATCTTTATAATTAGCAATTGTTAACATAATTGATTAACTCTTATGATAAACTACACGTAAGAATATCAGCTCTCTTAAGCTGGCAGGACCAAATCAGCAAAATCAAATGGGACCTAATGGATTATTTAGTACTTATTTTGTACTATTTTGTACCGCCAAAAATAATTTTGTACTCCATGCCAATTCAGAAAAAATCGTGGCGCTGCTAACTTAATATTAAGCTAGCAGGGCCAAAAGAAAAAATTAAAAAAATAAATAAAACAAAACAGATACAATTAGTACTGAATTTGTACAAATTTGTACCACCGAAAATAAATTTGTACCCCGTGCCAATTAAAAAAAATTGTGGTCCTGCTAACTTAATATTCAACTATCGTAATAAAAACCATTAAAAATGAAAAATAAAAACTGATCTGATTAGTACTGAATTTGTACTAATTTGTATCACCGAAAATAACTTTGTACCACCAAAAATAAATTTGTACTTCGTGCCAATTAAAAAAAATGGTGTTCCTGCTAACTTAATATTCAACTATCGTAATAAAACCCATTTTTTAATTGGCACGGGGTACAAATTTGTACAAATTCAATACTAATTGTATCTAATTCATTCTGGCGACACTGATCTCCTTGAAGTTACTAATTGTATCTGTTTTGTTTTATTTATTTTTCAAATTTTTTCTTTTGGTCCTGCTAGCTTAATATTAAGTTAACAGCGCCATGATTTTTTCTGAATTGACGTAAGGTACAAAATTATTTTTGGTGGTACAAAACAGTAAAAAATAAGTACTAAATAATCCATTAGGTCCCATTTGATTTTGCTCATTTGGTCCTGCCAGCTTAAGAGAGCTTATCTATTTGCATATATAGAATGAGTAAAATCACTAGTTATCCTTTCGTAGAAGGATACATTTTCACTGCAAAATCAACAGCTTATACGAGTAAATTTATAAACAAACACGTATACACATATATAAATTGCGATTGTATGCATTGCTTTTTCTATCACACACTGACGATATATATGGAGAAAGGTGACCTGTCTCCAAAGACCAAGGGTTGTTTTAGAAAGCCTCTCTATTATGTATAATAGAAACACTTTGCGACTCCTGAGACGATTGTTTGCTGTTTATCTGTCTGGCATTTCAGTCGGTAGAAAATGTTGCTGTTTATTGTTCTCTCACACAATAGTAACGCTAGTCGTTTAGTCGCACGTGAATACATCAACTGATGGTTTTATTATGAATGTCACGTATTCTTTTACCATTAATGTCGTCATTATCGTTGAAGAATCGAAACGAGCACGTCATCTATCCATTGAAACGCGATAGAGATCTATCGAAATGCGAGAAGGGATCTTTCCTCCGCCTTTTAACGCGAAATGCTTTCCGCTTCTTCCGCTTTTCGCCAGCGATACGATCCGATTCATTTTTCAGCAGAACAACTCGTAAAGGCGTCGGTGCTTTTAGTACGCTTCTTCTTCTTTTTCTCCGTATTACCTTATTAGTTTTTAAAGCTTCCACGAAACTTTTGGCCGGTTTTTTATATATGGTATAAAGCTGCAGGGAAACGTCTATGTGCTTTCTAGCTAATTGACAAGTACGGAAACGCGAATTAAGCTAAGGAGATTATATAATTTTCGAAAATGACACGTATATAAAACTATTCAGATTTAAGAAATGTAAATTTATATAATTTATAATATATAATATTTGTGAAAAAAATAATACAAGTTTGATAGAGTTTGAGAGAAACAAATGTTTTAATATTTGATATTTAATTAATTTTTATGTGCACTGTATGACATATGTAACAAAGTTTATTAATTATTATTATAGTTATTAATTATTATTGTCACAAACAATACTTTGTTACTTAATTACAATTACTGAAACTTAAATTGTGCAAATTTGATTTATTATATTAATTTATATTCTACTAAAATTTGTCATAAAATGTTTATGACCTCCTAAATGCTTCGTATATAATAATATTTGTAAATTACATAAGTATTAAAAAAAAGCTGAAAGTTACATATAAAAGAATTAATATTTTGAACAGAAATTAAATTGCATTTTATTAATATATATATATATATATATATATATATATATATATATAATATATAATTACACTAATTTATTTATTATAACTACTCGTATAATAAACTCGTGGTCAATTCATTATCGCATACATATTCACATTACATACTCATATTACAGCATCAGGAATGTTAATAAATCCAATGTCCATTTCTAGAAGAGTAATTTTCCGGTCGATCAACTTTTCTCGCCGTCGCCACTGATACATCTATCGCATCTCGATAAAAGACATTATCGTCTTTTCACACTCGTCGCAATTATAGCGACACGCTTATCAAATCAATTAAAGCGGAGCGCGCGACTCTTTTGTCCGAAACAGCTGATTCGTTTAGGTCGATTATTTCTCTGAAATTGTAACCGCGCTTTTATGATCATTCTATCCAGCCTCAGTAATGATGCACGATGGCCGGTAGTTTCTTTCCGCTTAATATAACGCCTATCCCCTCAAAACAGAATGATTCGCACCAGTGGAGAAGGGCCGGCTTACGTTTCGCAGAAATCAATAGTTCCGCGAAGAACGACAAATACGAGGGATCGGACCTTTTGCCTTTATATCTCTTCACTGGTAAAGTTAGTCGAACAATTGTGAGCCGTGTGAAAAGCGTTAAAATGTGAGGAACATTTGGTTTCTCGATGGATAGAAAGTATCGAGCAGGAGCGGTATCGGACACGTTGACAAATTTACAATCGTACGTGGAATTTCAAACTACGGCATATCTCATCGACTTTCGTTCGCCCACGTACGTATGTTTCGTAAAAGGAAATATTCACGTGGAAAAAGCTTTGTGGCCGCGCTGGAATGCGAGATGCTGCGCGTGTAAAAGTGAAAGCATCGAAACTCGATAATTAAAAGCGATGGCCCCTTGCTCGGTCGTTTACAAACTGTGATAAATTGAACATTTGTGTAATATATTAAATACTCCGAGTATCAAATTCCCTTGTGTAGTGGTTATACTTTATTCATCTTAAGAATGATTTTAAATTCTTTACGAGCTTTAGGTACGTCGTATTTCTCTTAAGTAAAGAATTTAAGAAAAAATATATTCTCACACATATTCTCTTTTAGATATTTATCTCTAAATGTGACAGTGAAACAGAATTCTTTTATGAAAAATATATTTAATTTTATCTAAATAATGCAACAAAAAAAATTGATTATATATATATATACTATTTATGTGGCAGCACACAATGTGTGCAAGGGAAAATTCTTATACTAACGCTAATAAAAACGCCTTTTTGCATCAGATTTACTTTATTTGAGATAATTTTCCAGCAAAACTTTGCATCTACTTCATTAAAAGATTAGTATAGTTTCTTGTCTTCGCACTGAACCCCTTCAGTAAGATACAGTTAATGATGTTTAAACTTTTCTAACTGCCATCCGAACTTTATATTAGAGAAAAACGGGAGAAAGAGAGAGGTCTTTAATTAAACTTTCTAAAAGACGAAATACCTCGAGTTAAAATTAGCGTATGAAAACTCGATCAGATAACTAAACGTTCAGAAAAATCTGTGTCAAATAATTAGCTCTCCTGAATGTTAAACTTTATACTCTCTTGAATGTTAAACTTTTATATCTTCTGCGTTTATTATGAATTATCAGTGGAAATTATGTTGACTTATATTTTTGCATGCCAATTTTAGCATTGAATACAATCTATTGATCTCTCTGTATATCGAATATCTATACTTGTTCTATAAATCATTGTTTTATATTTAATAATGACGTAAGGTTAATAGATTAAGAATTTTAATGTCAATTTTTCATATTTGTAGATGTGAGATTTCTTTAATCAATTTCTCTATCTTCATATATTATCTTCTCGTTAATGAATGCATTAACTGGTCAAATTATGGTCTGTAAGTCGCACGATATTGTATAGTGTCTGTCAAGCAATTTTCAGAAAGCGACATGACAATGGCGAAGGCGTAGGCACGAACGTATTCGCGTATCGTCGTTGCACAGGACCACACCGCCTGTCCTATCCTCGTTTCTTTTTAAACCCGATGGAAAGGAACCCACGGATACGAAACGTGTGTTTCTCTCGGACATCTGAATACAATGTCGACGGTACATAAATTTTTTACCATAAATTAAAAGACAGGGCAACGCGCTCATCTCTCGTTCGCCATTCTCCTCGCCGCGCTCCAACATATATTCAAGAAATAATTGTCACCCGAGAAGACCAACGACGGTCTATCTCATCTTCTCTCTCTCTGTAAACATCATCTGTGTCTCTCGTGTCTTTCTCGAGCTTCCCTTCTAATATAGAATGAGGAATATATGTTAATGCATGCTTTTTTTATTTCCACTCCTTTACTTCTCTCTTCATCCTTTTGTGGCATTTCGACGCTTTTCTTTTCACTGTAGGTTGGATGTTCTTTGGCCATAGTCTTTGAGGTGTGACTCCGCTTTAATTTATGTCGCTTAGACGTAATTAATTAATTCTACCAGTTTTCAGTTGCTTCTCGAACAGGTAGATACATTCACTCGAGGATGTCGTGTAGACACACTCACTTCATTATTTTCAAGTGCGGTGCATTTTGCTTTAAGCCGACACTTTCAATTTGTTTATAACGTTTATTTCATTAATTTGCGAGTATTATTAAAAAAATTAAATAAATAAAACTTTACTAGAAACTGTTAAATATTTTACAAATTATATTCAAGAGAATGGAGTGAATAATAAATTTATATTTTTTAACTTATAGAATTTTAATATCTGATATTTCTTTAATGATAAAAATTAAAATGTAATTATAGTCAGTAAAAGTCAATGTCTCTCAGATTGTTACTTACAAATATTTTTTTTTTAAATTTGCGAAAACTATTAAAAAAATGAATCCGATACATTTCTCTCTCTTTCTCTTGCGTATCAGAAAATATAGGTATATATGTATATATAGACTAGAGAAATCGAGAAATCAATAATACCATATGTTTCTATTACAAATGACATCTGGCATTTGCACCTGTTGCCGTAATGCAATTCAAAAAAGTAATTGATCTGTTATAGACGCGATTATTACATTAAAATTGAAAAATTGGAAAATTCTTCGGCAAAAGATATCTTAATTGCACCTTTACTTTTGTCAGAATGTACGTGGTAGCATTTTTAGAGAACATAACAATTTCAAAAAAGATTTTTTTTTTGTTTCATATATTATATTAACATTTATTAGCGAAATATGACCGAATTGCATAATCACAATGGAATAGCGAGGATTTTTAAGCGAATATGGATGTGATAAGCTGAACAAATACGCTTATCGATAAATACATGCTAGACCGACAGGATAACATGCAAGCGGAATTTCGCATCGTTGAAATAAAATTCTTCTCTCCGGTGCGATCTGCATTTCGCGGATCGCGACATAAACGCGCCGAGCGTAGAGAATCCCACCATTTCCCACCGTTTTTCGACACACCGCTGAAATTCTCGCCGGAAAAATCGGATTTTTTTCCTCAGCTCTTTTCGCCTCTGTTATTTGATTCACACCGCGCTATGCGGTCGTTTTCGACGGAGAAAAAGAGGGGTAGAAAGTAGGGTAGGGCCAAATCCGAGCGGCGCTATGCTTTATTACAATAACTTTCTCTAGAAATAGATATATATGGAGACTGGCAGGCGAGCTAAATCCACGAGGAAAAATTCTACGACACACCGTCGTGTTCGTCTCTCCCTTTCTTGGACGGGGTATGTATACGCGCACTTGTATTATGCGACTCGAGTCGCAAAATGGAGTTTTTCTCCGGCAAAAGATTTCATGATATGTCTTAGGGCAAACAATTTGACGTAAAGAGTTGTATAAACGTAACGGAGATGAAAGTTTTGCCCGAGAACATTTTCACATTCTGTTATTTACCAGACTTATTAGCGGTTACATTCATATGATAATTATTTTCGATTTAAAATCGTGGAATAAAATGAAGAGATGAAAATGTTACTTTAGCTCTTTTATATACTAATGTTTTTATGTACTAACTGTTAATGAATGGTATCAGCAAATCTTGCATATAAAGATACGTATATAAAATGAAATGATTTCTGAATTAGAATAGGTCTATCTTTGTTCTAATTCTTAAAATTTACGTAAGCGCGCTTTGATTAAAATTTTCATTACTATATATGTAATTTTATTCCCCGAATTTAATTTTCATTCGACTAAAATTTTTGTTAAATATTAAAATGAATAATTCAAGATATATCTCGTACAGAATAATCTTTCGCGAGAATTTTAAATCAACATTTACTAATGACAAAATGTGAACGAAAGTACGCGAGATTAGGCAAAATTTACGTGAACTCACGATTATACGCGTACTCATGGTCGAACAAATTCGTTCAACTCGAGAGAATCCGCCTTGTGGTGGAGCATCGTCGAATCTCCAAAATCTTTTAGCTGCTCATCGAGCGTTTCGTGTGTTATTCCTTCCCAGAAAAACAACAAGAACGCGTACCTCGACCGGTTACCATGAGGGGTGGCCATTTCCTGTGATGGCAAGTCGCGCGTACGAGGATGTTTTGCGAATGCAGGACCCATCCGTAGGATTTCAATAACCATTCCATAAATAGCTCGCGGGATTTCGCGGCCCCTCCGCTCGGAAACTCTCTCCGTTCACCCTCCCCCCTCCCCTCCTCCCCTTGGGCTTCCTCGTGTCCCTCTACCCATCGGGCGTTCGTCTCCCCCCTTCCCTCGACTTCCCATTCTGGCAGTGCGCCCATGTAAATGAAAACAAATACTTTCCCTGTGCACGCCGCTTTTATTGCCTTCTTGATGCATGCCTTTATAAGCGGAACGAATGGTTATTACTTGGCCAACTAGGTCTATACATATACAGTGCGCATTTATACGGCGAATTCGTATGCTGCGACGACTTCATCACGATACGTTCGCGATTCCGTTGCTCAAAGCAAATCGCGGATAAGCAACAGTCGGAAATATTTTGTAAACGATAAAATTATCTCTGCTAGTTAGTAATTGTATCAAAATGCTTCAAAAGTATGTTAACGATTGATATGAAATAATGTGAGAGTAACGTTAGATCGATTAAGTGTACATTAATTTCTTATAATTACATATCTCTTTTACTTTATATAAGATAAAAGATATTGAATTTTTAAATTTATAACAATAGAAAACTTTTAAAGCCAATGGTATATTTTTTTAAATATCGAAGTCGATTATCAAATTGCGATAGCTCTTCTCGATATAATTCTAATAGAGCAGTATAGTAATTTTTTGAACCAACATCAGGAACAGAGTCGAATTATCAAAGTACCGAATAAAATTTTAGTGGAAAGTGTGCGGAGCAGCGTGAGATATGGGCTACGGATCCATGGATGCCTTCCGCAGATTCTCCCCCAATTTTCCTGTAGAGGTTTATGTACTTCCCGGTACATTAGACTTAATGGCTTCCCTCAATCGAAATTTTCGAGTTATAAGTGAGCTTTCTGTTGGAGTTTGCGCATGTGAAATCTCATTCTTGCGAATGGCACGCTTTTTTCTTTAATTGTTTTCTCTAGTTGGTGATTGAGTATTCTACTCTGACAATGAGAGAAAAAAATATTGTGTATAAAGTTATATATTATAATTATTTTTGGCGGCAATTATATTTAAAATTATTATTATTATAGTTGTTGTTATTATTAGCATTATAGTAATAATAACTATAAAATTAAGAATCTCAACTAAATTTTTTTACTATGCAATTATAGTTGATCCTTTTTTTCAGTGTACTGTTTATTATTTATTTTGTTGAAAATTTGATGATTTGATCTCAGATTTGGATTGGGTACTATTAATTTTTTTGTAGCTTTATAATGTGTGTGTGTATCTTTGAAAATTTTGAGAGAATCGAATATCATATTAATTTTATTAAAATAAATATTCAGTAAAAGAACAAAGCTTTTTTCAGACATTTCTATTTAATATGTCGTTTTGTTCATATTCTTGTTATTATTTGTAATAATAGCACTTGTTATACTTTCAAATATATTCTGCTATGCATGGCAATAGCATAGCAGAATATTCTGTTATTCAGTATTATCAAACACGAATACTAATATATTGCGACGGTATCGATATTTCTCTAGTCCGTTTTTATTCGTGATATTTTTTGCATACTATTCTAAAGTTGCGTTATTTCCACTTTATTTACGATTTTTTTTATCAATTTTCAAGATTGCGCTTTATTTCTTAACTAAAATTTATTAGATTCTTTTTTACAATTAAAAAAAAATTAAGTCAGTTTTAAATATTCTTGACACTATAGGTTTAAATTAAAATTTTGTTATATTTGCTACAATTAAGTAAGAAGTAGATTTTGTTTTCAATTTATATTTCTAAAAAGATTCATAAGTATTTGGATATTTAATTGCTAATAATTTAAGTACTATCGATACTGCAACATCTTTTTTGTAAAAATACCAATTTTATACTGATCAAAAAAATCCATAGATAAAAGAACGCACGATAAATTGAAACACCGCTGTCACAGTTCTTCGCTTCACGTGGATAACAATAATGTTGGAAGAACAAGCAAATGCTTTTATAGGTTTATTTCTGCCTCAGAAAATAGATCTAGGATAGCGCCGCTCGTTTCGAATCGTTCGAGCCGAACTGTATCTGGGAATGTCCGCATAAAGAGAGCACGCTTGGAAGAACTAAAGCGCGGAAGAAACACGGCCGACATTTGTATGCCGCGGCGGGTAAGCATATTTAGTGCATTGTCCTATTTCGCAAAGCCTCCTCCCTCGTAAAGTAATGTTATACGGACGCCTGTCGAGAGACGTGTGGCCGAGGTCGAATAAGGACGGGGGTAGGGAATAAGTTACGGCTGTGTACATTATATCTCCGCTGGTTGTGCAAGCGGATTTGAAGACATCTTGGGACACCTTAGACTCGAGAATTATGCGTTATCGCTATATACTACCATTGTTGCATCGTTGTCGCGGTTAAGAAATAATGCAAAGCTGCCGGAAGTTCGCTATATAATTGCGCCTGATGCATCACGAGCGTCGTTTGTGTCAGGAAGAAACCGCGAAACACATATTAGTCTTTTATATTTATGTATGCTAAAAATTAAAATATATTTGTACTGTACGATTTTTCTTTAAACCTATTATGGTTATTATTGTAAGTTTAATTTTGTAAAAAATAGCAAAAACTAAGCAAACTTTGCAAAATGAAATTATAAAGTAAAACGTATCGATTGTTATAATCATAATCAGCATATCCATGCATGTGTATATATTTATTATCTGATTAAAATCATGTAAATAATTGTGTTATAAATAGGATGCAAATGAGACGCATCTTACGATGACAAGTTATTGCAAACAAGAAGAAACAAAACCGCAATTTGTTGAAGTTTTCGGTAAATTACTGTCAGGCGGTTCTCTCTCTCTCTCTCTCTCTCTCTCTCTCTCTCTCTCTCTCTCTCTCTCTCTCTCTCTCTCTCTCTTTCTTCTTTGTTTCACACCATTTATAGTTACAGGCTTTTGTTTTGTGGATCAACCGCAGATGTTTTCACTCTAAAAATAAAATAAAAAATAGTGACGTTTAATGCTTTTGTCTTTGATGAATTTTTATTTGACAGAGTGTAGTTAACTCACTAAGAGAGTGTCGGATTATTTTTTCAACTCTGTATATCAAGCAAACTCATTCAATGGTTTTCATTTCTATTTTAACATTGACGTGACATTTGATTACTAATAATAAAAAATACTTGCAATTAAACAATAACTTTATTTTTATAATATATATATATATATATATATATATATATATATATATATACCTTTTTCATATATTTAATTGGTAACTTTAACTGTTAATTTCATCTACGAATTTATATTAAACTTATAAATGCCAATATTTAAATAATAGTATTTAACTACCAAATAACTGTATTTATTGAGTTAATAAATATTACTTTTTAAATTTTAGTAAAAGTAGAAGTGTGTATATAATATACACACAACACACTTTTACTTAATTACTAAACTAAATAATAATATATTAATATGTATATATAAATATATGCACACACATGTACGTATGTATATATTAGCTGATGCTATCAAATTAAATATAATTTTTGCTTGTAAATATTTTTATTTATATATTAATTAAAAAAGCAATTTATGTATGCAATTATTTACGCAATTTTTTTAAATTGATTTGTTATATTAAATATATATTACAACACTTTTTGCGCTGATATCAATAAGGTACATTTACTTTCTGAGTTCTCGGAAGCTGAAATTTAATATCACGAAGACTTCGTATACTTTATACTTACTTCTTGTTAGTAAATGATTGGAACAGGAGTATCCGTTAACCTCTGAGACTTCTACCACTATATATTATTCTGAGCAGCTTTTCTCGGTACATCGTGAATTCTATATTTTTATCAAGAGAAAAAGAATAAATATAAGCAGAAAATGAAGAATTTGTACGTGCCAACGTTTTAAAAATGTTCTAAAAAGACAATTTCTGATTTATTCTATAGAAGCCGCTCAGAAACTTCGTATTTAAATGGCGTAACAAAGAAATAAGATTCGTTATAATAATAAGAAAAGAACAAATATATTGTATTTTGACAAGATTTATTGTTCTCATTCTAATTCATGCAAAACTGAATTTTACTTCGCGTTTGTATTTATTTTTCTATCTGTTAAACTCGAAGCGCGTTTGACTGATTTCTTGTCTATCTTCGAAGTCTTTATCCGATAAGTATTTATCCGATTATGTGAATTAAATAAAATAAATTGCGAGAAATAGAGAAAATTTTATTTGATCCACGCACTATCGGATGCCTTGACGTATTTTCCCCTTTCCCGCATTTGGTATCTTTTTCTCTCTCATTCTCTCTCTCCCTCTCTCTCTCTCTCTCTCTCTCTCTCTCTCTCTCTCTCTCTCTCTCTCTCTCTTTATTATTTTCCTCGAACTCGTTTTTAATATTGCTCTACCCTGAGTTCGTTTATACATATGTATGAAGAGATTTTAATGTTCTTCCAACGTACAGGCTGCCGACGCGGCACACCAACATTATTGCACCTAACGTGCTTCGGTCTGATGCACGTGGCGCACGGTTGTCCTCTCTCTCCCGAAGAGATCCCACACATAAGTATGTACTTCTACGGTCCCCTCGACCTTATTATACCGTAGCAGCATAGATTGAAAACTGATCTTTTGACATAACTGGCAACGAAGCTGCGACTTTCTGAATAATTAATGAGTGATTCTTAATATTTCAAAAGAAGCATCAGATATGCAATAAATTTAAAAAGCAAAATTGCAGATAATTACACGCACACACTCTCAATACATGCGAATATTTTTTCATTCTAACTTTACATTTTTCAAATTAAATTTAAAAAAAATAGAATTGCAGATAATTATTCATAACACATACGCACAATCTTAATACATATTATCTTTTATTATAATTTTACATTTTTTAATTTGAATTTTTAAAATTTATTATAAAACATAGATTTATATACTATATGTATATTGTTTATATGTATTAGGCTATAAATACAATAAAAACCATAAAATGATTTGAATAAAATTTGATTTAATCTCAGTTTATTTCAGAGATAATAATTTTGTGGTATGTACACATGTATATGTTTATAAGTCACAAAAGTTATTTGTGAATTCCAGCTCAATAATTGTACAAGAGATAGCGTACAAACCGAGGTACAAACGAAAACGGAACGCATAAAGTTCTACGTTGAAACTTCTGCACGAATGCGACTTTCAGATTGCGCAACTCGCGTGTATTCACTTTCATATTGATGATCATATTTCATTCTTTATGCTATCAACGCTAGCAACGTATTCATGAATCACAGTTTTATATGATTGCATTTTAAATGTTAATTCGCGCTAATTGGAGATATCGCAAAGACCGTGAATTTTTTTACGAAACACTCTGAAACGAGATTTATATATATTTCTTATTTAACAGTATTTTATTAGTCAAAATATGTGTGTTTGCACCGAGTTAAAGTAGCTGTGACATTATGTCTGTTCTCGTATTTTTGCGTGTATAAATAAAACATTACAGTCTTACACGAGATATACAAGATATTTACTGATTGTATATAATATCGTATTTAATAATATTATTTTACATGTACATTTAGTATACATACATAATGTAGAGAGCAAAATTCTGAATCTTAAGTTTATATATTTAGTGTACTTTACAGAACTAATTGTAAGACAATTATTTAGATAATTATGGAATTAATCATTTTAAAAATGTATTATTTAATTCATGTTAAGTTTAAACTGATTATAAATTTTCTTTCGTTCTTAATAAAATATATGTTTTTAAATATAAAAATATAATAATATATAATATATGTATAATTTTTTAAATTATTTTATTATATTAATTTTTATTAATTTTGACGAAATTTGTATATATCGTTATGATAAAGCTTAAAAAATGCAATTAGCATCCTTTTATTACATCTTCAGTTTTAACACGATAACAATTGCAGTCATATCGTAACTTAATTTAGCGTGCATCGACACGTTAAATCTATCGTAATTTATCGTAGGGAGGTACACGAGGGAGAAGTGGGAAAATGCATTTCCGGACGAAGTTTCGGAATACGGGAAAAGCGACGGCGTACGCGCACATGTAGGCGGTAATGGTGGCGAATAGGCACGGCAAAGATACGAATACATAGTACGGTTAAGCGGTGTCACGCGTCGCGTGATTTATGCAACGGCATAAGTCGTCGGGTATTATGTAATTAGCGGTAAATCTGGTAATGCGCGCTGTGCGCGCCGGCAACAGCCGAGTGCCGCCGTGGTCGCTCCAATTCCTGAGCCGCGAACCAATCGCATTAATGCCGTGTACGGCGGTGCCGTGTACTGCATCCGCATGGTTAGGTTTCTGCTACCGATTCCACCATGCACCGAAGATATTTAAGTGGTTAACCAGCTAACTAATCAGTCCAATCCTAAACCGCCCGCGTAACCCTCGAGTGCACTCTCGATGGATCGACATCTCGACGATCCTCTCGAGCGGTTGAATTCCTCGAATTCATTAATATTTTATTTTCTCGCTTAGGTCAATGGTAAAGAATCACAAATTCGGTCCACGATCTTCGCCATCCACGAGCTTACCACTCCTTTCGCTTCGTGTTCTTCGTCCTTTACCTCTCGCGCTTTTTTCCGCAGCTAACACTCTTTCTCTCTCTCTTTTCTCCCTTTTCTCCCTTTTACGATCGTGCACCGCCATCCCTCTATACATCCCCATCAATTTTCTCACGCGTAGACGATTTATTGGATTCTCATTGGTCGAACATATCTCTGCGAGAACCGCCGTCTAATTCGAATCGCTTCCAACGCACGAACGGGCGTCAGGATTAATCGTTTTTATGAACAGGTGGATGCGGTTGCCATCGAAGCCATCACAAACTCGACTGCGCTCGCCTTGCTTTCTCTTTTTCTCTCCTTTTGATGCGAATGTCGCGTCGCGTTGCGTCGCCTTCTCAGTTCTCGCTCGTTTCAATGGAATTGTCTGTCGACACGTTTATTGGCCAAGTCGCGACAGCTCGGATCGTATCAGAGAAAAAAAAACGATTATCCTGACTCGCCAGAAAAATGCATCTGCAGCAAAACAGCGCGTTATACAATTGAAGCGGCGGGTGATTTGTTGCGCTCGATGGTACAATAGTCGCGAAATATATATATATATATATATATATATTTTTTTTTTTTTTTTTTTTTTTTTTTTTTTTTTATTATTATTATTATAGTATAATCGTCGATACGCATTTGCTGTAAAATATATAGTATATTTTGTATGTGTATAATTTCAATGTATTTTTAATATTTGTTATGTGCTTCTCTCTTTCTTTCTCTTCTCTTTTTTATTTTTATGTTTATTCTTTTCAACATAACTTTAGCGAAGAAAGACGTTTGAACCTATATTTTTATAGGATTATATTAGAGAATTAAGTCAGATATTAACAATTGTTAATTATTGTTTTTATAAATAGTGAATATTTCTTAGCGCAAAATTTATTCAGCATTGCACAAATTGTTACATCTTATTTGCGATTAGGCTTTGTCAAACGTATTTAACGACATGCTTAGTAGTAGAGTCTATTGTAGCTCTTACATTCAGTAAATAACTCCGTTTATTATAGTTCCCATTACACCGTTTCCGTACGTGTTAACGCGATGTGCCGCACAATGGATGTTCTTCTCGAGCGCTACTGTAGCGCTTGGAGCACAAAGGATTCTTCAACTCTTTTCCTCTCCTGAGTGGTAACTCACTGTGTTCTTATGCAGCACCAGAAATTACAAAGGATAGCTGATGAACTTGGATACAGACTGCCGTCTTCCTTCAGAGACAGGAATGCTCTCTCCTCGCGTAGTAGAAATAGTAATGCACAGGCGTGCGTCATCCCTTATCTCCGCTTAATGACATAGAACTTAATTGGTGCAGCACTCAACACTCTCGAATTTATAGAGATCCCCGTCGGTGTCATCATTAATATGATGCATTACCCGCTCCCTCCCGCCTCAGACTTCTCCACTTCAACTCAGCACAACTCCACTTCATTCCGCTCCGTGTCGTTCCGCATATACAGGGTGTTCAAAGATTATCGCCGCTTCTTCAATCTGCGAATTTTATTTAATCGAAAATTCACTTTTTTCCAAACGGTCACAGTAAATTGCCCGAGATGAAAAATTTTTGTAAATTCAATTTCGAGGAGTAGCATAATTGTGTGTATTTCAATTTATATATAATTTTACATTGATTTCAACAGAATGTTACAAGACTTGAGATTAAGAAGTTCAATATTGATATTTTCAAAATTATAATTGATATATAATCAAATTTTTATTTAAAAGTTCTTAAATTGTTGCATGAATTAATTAGAAAAGAGAAGGTTACACGTAAAGAAATTGTATGGTTATAGAACACCAGATATATTTGTTGGTACCTACTCGACCCTCGTTTACAATGAGAACACGATCTCTCCAGAAGGTTGTCTCACTACCAATCGTGTCACCCTATTCGTATCATCCCTTGTCAAAGGGTTTATTCCTTGGTGTTGGCAGGTACAATGAACAGACGAAGATCAATTCAAGTCACGTCTGATTATCCAATAAAATATATAGGTATAATATTAATACAATGTGTACGATAATACTGCTAACAATATATTTTTAGAATTATATATGAATCTTTATACAAGTGAAAACTATCACAATATATATATATATATATATTTTTACAAACTACAAAAATGTTTTTCAAACTACAAACTGTTATCTTGTAATAGTAAAATATCTCTTACAATGTGTCTATAAAATAAGGAAGAGCGGAGGAAAGTCGAGCGAGATAAGTCGTAAGGAAATGAGATCGGTGTGTGAATTAACTTTTTCGACCCTCTTGTCGTAATTCCTAAACTTTTAAATCTACGCCTCGATAAATCCTTGAAACTTTAGCAAAGATGTACTGTCGCGAGAATGGTGCTGGAAAAAGTCGAAACTTTCCTGGACTTGGAAATTATGAGGAATTAAGAATTTGGACTTAAGAATTTAGGTAATTAACCTATTTACGTATACTTCAAGATTTTAAGAACAGAATATTTAAATAGTTATAAAAAGAGTTTCAACGTGAGAGTTTTTTTTTTACAACGTAATAATTGTACTTGTGTGTATAAAATTATACGATAATTATTTAAATACCCAAAAATATTTTACATATGTATATACTTTCTGTTCCTATAAACCGTATTGTTTATTAATTTACGTCATTTCGATTGCCAAAATATTTGATGAACAATTCATATTCTTGAAATTCATGTCAGGGTAAATATAGGTTTAATGAGAATTCGCTTTTGTCGATAATATACATTAATATGTCGACCATTATTTGAGCTGATTCACACTCGCGATTGCATCATCGTTCAAACCCGCCCTCTATCGATTTGGCAAAAGCCGTCTAGATACGTATTGTAGCCAGATTTGCGGTTTACCGCGAAGACCGCAGTTCCATCATGATTTTTATGGTGACAATAGCCACACTTCGCGGTGTTTAATTATCCTTTAAAGCGAACCGTCGCAATATACGAATTTACGGCCGTTATTCGACACACATATGTAACGTGTATTCCTTATGTATCTTATTCTATCATATATTTTCGTACAACTGCTAATGTGTCAAACAAAATATCATTGATATTTACATTTTCTCGTAGTAGATAGATTAAATTTTTCAACTTATTTAATTAGTTTTATTCTATTAAGGATATTTAATAAAAATTATGCATAATCGATTAAAAAAATTGCCATTAGTTAATAGCATTCGCAACTGTTTTAATTAATAGCTCTTTTAAAAATGCGATAAATCGATAATAAAATTCAATTTATTGCTATATATGTATATGTATTAGTTCGGATATGGCATATAATATAATTTATAATTATATGTATAATAATTTTATATATATATATATATATATATATATATATAGATGATGTAATTCAAGCATAAAATATAATTATCTATATTTGCATAAAAATAAAAATTTAATGAAATACATTGTATACACATATATCTATAGAAAAACAGTATTGAATTTACAAGAAAATACAAGAAAATGTTGCATATTTTTTAATATACTTTATAATTTATTAATTTTTTAGACAATTTATTTGCAACTGTGTATTTTGATAAAGATTACTGATAATTGGTGTCCCTAAGTGTTGTTCCACTGTCGATTTCTTAAGATCGATTATCTAATCTTTCTAATATCATTGAATTCTATTCTTGTCAGAACGAACTCATCCTCGGAATGTGAGATGAATTTATACGACGAATGTCTATTCAATCTCTTTCTCACTCTCCAATTCTCTCTCTCTCTCTCTCTCTCTCTCTCACACACACACACACTCACTCACTTCCGCGTTTCACTCCTTAGTAACTTGAAGGATCGAGCTGTCTTCCGGAATTTCTCCTTCACCCTGACAGCAATGCTTGTTTGTCTGCTTGTCACGAGAAATGGACAGACCATGTCGGTAGCTACTCGACGGCTATGGAATTTGTACTGGTCCTCAATTTTAGACGATAGAGCAATGTTACATAGTGGACCTTTTCCTCTCTCCCAAGTGCACTTTGTTGCATTCGAAAGCAACCGCAAGTTTTACAAAATGTAGATGTGTGCGGGTCACGTACGATGTTGTTTTATGATATACATTATTCTGTGTTTGAATTAAACAGCGTGACATGAGATAGTTTTTACTCTCCAAACGACTCACAAAATAAATATTTCTGGACTTTTCAAATCCACTGGACATCTCGTAAATTGTTATAAGATGTATCGTTATAGTACGAAAATATAAGATTTAATTCGAGTATATTTTGGTTTCATAAATTATTATATAAATATTATATAAATAAATAACTGTGTACAACATAAATATTACATAAATAAATGACTGTATACACACAAAATTCTCTTATTAAAAAAAGCAAAATATTATTTTTTATAATAAGAATTTATTAATTCACTAACATATATCTTTATACGCGTATAACACTGCTTTTATTTGAAAAAATACTCATAGAACAATGAATCACTAATTGACTGTTCTGACAAAAATCACGATATAAAATAATGATTTTCTTTTCTGAATATATAATAATTATTTTAAAATTTCGTTTAAAAAAAGAATGTTAAATATTTGTGTCTACTGCTAAATATTTTAATCATACGAATTTTTTAGTATATTAGGACGTTGTAAGAATATTTAGTACCTACGTATCTTAAAAGTCAAAGATATGTCTCACACATTTAATATGACAGTACTGTTATAACCTTTTGTACTGACATAAATTATGTCTTATCTCAAATAATATCTTATATTCATCTTAAAGATGAAAACAAAATCTTTTGTATTCAAAAGACACATGGACCGCTAAGAACACTATGCCAACATAATATAGACGCTGTTGTTTCGTAGATAGAATGCGGAAGAAAGTTTGCGACACGTTTAAATGAAACTCGAGCGCGAATGGTGCGGTGCCCTTTTCGGGAGAGAGTTACGTGTATTTTACGAGGACCAACAACGTGTGCACGCTCGGTTGGATATCAGATCGAAAGTTCGTGTCTCTCCTATTTTCCGCGAGAATTTTCGGCACAGCGCCCGCCCGCGAAATCCTCAGAGATTTTGGAGGCGGAGTTACGAAGCTCCAGCTATCTCGAGCGGAAAATTCGACACGGTTGCTCGATCAAGCGGGTCGGCCGTAGACGATTAGGGGAAGCTCCCAGAAGCGAACTCTAAGGGCAATCAAGCTCTCCGCGATATGGCGTCTATTATATGCGTTTCAATTCGCGTCGCGAATCGTTTAAACAGGATTTTCTCGAAAGTGATCTTTTCAAAATGACCTAGCATTAACGCCGGGATTTATAGGTCAATGAACATTGAATGCGGGAAGTATTATTATGCGCTAGAAGACCTTATTAGATTGTTGCATAATTAAATTATGATGAATTACCGTGAATAACGATTATACAAATTGCGTGTCGACTAATCAACCTAGAACCACAGATTAATAATTTTTTTTCTTTCTTATATATTAATTGCTGAAAGTAATAAAGTTTATAAGTCATGTATTTTTAAACTAACTCATAACGCTTTGTATTAAAAATATCTGATCATTTAGTGAGCGAAACATATTTGATATTCTTTTATAGTAAGTTTTTTTTACTGTATTTTATTTTAAATACGCGAAAACATTCGGTTTTTATCATGTTGAAACATAAATTAAGTTTGCACATGACGTGTAATTTCTTTCAACGCAAAACTCTGCGAAAAATCTATACTGTGATATTCTTTTCTCGTGTGCTTTTTTCCTTTTGAAACATTTCTGTCTTTATTAAGAAGAAGCCCACTCCTGCCATCCAGCGATAACAATACACAGATTAACCTTCTTTCTAGTTTCTCAAGACTTGATGACACAGTTGAAGAAAATGCGGACGTAACTTGACGCGAAAAGTTTTCTCGCGACGATCGCACCGTCTCCGATGCAGTGCAAAGAGAACAAATTGTCCCGCGGACGCGCGTTGACAGGTCTGCAGCCAAGAACTCTCGCCGGGAGATAACGGAGCGAGAATCAACCAAGTAAGAAATGACCGTGCCAAGTCACTCGACTCGACATTGCGGTCGAGGGAGAATTAGGCGAGTTTATTACCAGGAAGGGAACTTGCCGCGAGATAGCGAGAGCGAGTTCCGTTATCGTGGATTTGTGCAACGGGGTGATACATGTTTCGCTCAGCTTCATCTATTCCTTCGTCACTTTTTCCTCCTTTTCGTTTCACCATCAAATATTGCCAATTTCGAAAAATCGAATTCTAAGTCAATATATTGTAACAATATGACACGTCTGATTGTATTATGTTAATTTTTACATGTTCTTGTTTATTTTTTTAATAGTGTAGTTTATATATAAATCATTTATTACATATAATATAATGAAATTATACAAACTAAAAGAGAATGTAATTCGAATATACATAACATTATTATATCACAATGTTGTTTGCAATATAATATGTATTTTTGCGTCTTTTCGGACGGATAACATACTGAAAAAGAAGGAAAATGATGTGGAGATTATGGCGAGAAACGTAAAGATGAACGACGAAAGGGAAGAACGAGCCAAGTATAATATTACGAGCGACGTAAAACTATTCAAGACTCATCGCCGTCACGGCAATGTGTGTGTGTGTGTGTGTTTGTGTGTGTGTGTTTTGTGTGTTTGTGTGTGTGTGTGTCTTCGAACTTTGAAACTACTCTTGTTCATGACCGACGGAAACATTTACGTCCGCAATTCGCGTATTTTGCATTGAGAGAACGATGACTCGCGGAAATAATTCGAGTATCTCCATGAGACGGATTTCCGCAATGTGACGAATGAATACAGACGAAAGGGAAAGCGATATATAATATGTGTACGATGTCTCTTTCGCGTGTATTTCCATCAAAACGTAAAAGTTTATTAATGTCATTTCTGACAGTTTGTCTGTTATTTCACGAAAGATTAACCTAAACACAAGACTTTTTAAAATATGTTTCGATAATATAATATTCCAATTTAATTTATATTTTGAAATTTTAAAATTCTATTTCAGATACATCCTCAAGATATTGAGGATAGCATCTTAATTAATGATATACAAGTGTCGATTATTTAAAGATGTGATTGATAAAAAAGCACTCGTGTAGATTATTTTCCTTTTTCGCGCAACGATATTAATGCATTCTTATGAATCGAATTACGATAACAGTTTTATTAAATCTACATTTTATAATTTCATGGAAATTGTCTTAATATATTTAGCACATTTAATAAAATGTGAAACCAAGTACTAGAATAAAACAAGATTTTTTATTTGTATGTTTCATATTTTGTTGAAAAATTATATTAATAACGATGAATTTGACGATAATACTGCAACAAATAATATATGTATATAAATACTGTAAAAATGATTTTTTTTCCAAATTTTGATTATATTATTAATATCTATTTATATGACAATAATTAATGACGATTTGTATAATTTTATGTTTCAGGTAAGTGCTTATCTGATTTTACTGCTCGTGAAATCTTTCTGCGTACACGTGTAATTCTTGCTAAACGTGCGGGCTCGAACTACGCATCTTCAGTCTTGGAATTTGACAACTGTTTAACCTTCTGCTTGTATGTACACCAATAACGAGGTAACGATCTTTAAATTAAAAATTCAAGCGAAACGATTGCGATACGGATGCGATAAAAACGTGTAATTTCATTTTATTTGTCAAAGTCAAATTCGCGTATTGTTATCTAATATGCGGAACAATCTTTTCTACATCCAAGATAGGTTCCCCTGAAATTCCGGTGACACGTCATTATTAATAAAATTGTACCAGGTACAAATATCATCCTCCAACTCTCCTGAGAACGGAGCGTTGCGCGTTAATTGGCAGCGTCCGACGTCGGGGATGAATACGCATCACCCTCGTACCTCTTCGAACCTAGGGTCAGTGCCGAGGGGTTTGGTGGATGATGATCGAGAGATGGACAAACTGTACCGGACAGCGCATTTGTGTTGGACTCGATGCATTTACACGCGTGTGCGTCGGACACATATTTCCCATGTGACTCGAGCACATTCCCTTAGTGATATTCACCGCCGACATGTCCCTTGTGTGCGAAATTTTAAGGCAAGTTTCACATTTAACTAAGCTGCGGTGAGTTTGACATTACCGCATATGTTAAATTAATCTAGATATATAGATATAAATAGAAATACATCAGTAATTTTATGATATATATTTTTTATACATTTTTTAAACACAAAAATTAATTGCTGCGAGTTTTATGCTTAAATATGAAAATGTGAAAGATATCTTACTACTATACTATACAATAGATGCAATTAATTTTTAATTATTCTTAACGATAATATGGAAAGAAAGAGAAATTTCTGAGAAGATAATTAAATTTTCAAACTTTCAAAAATACAATTGATTAAATAAAATGTAATTTAAATGTAAATGTTGAAATACGAATGTCAGGTACTATCGTTTGATATTTCATCATCAATTATACAGAATTTTGAAGATAACTTTTGCATCGCATTGTGACGGAACAACTAGCAACCGTTGAATTTCCGGCCAAAGTTGAATATTTCATTTGTTAGGAAATAAAAATACCGTAACCTTCTCTCTCTTAAACACATTCCGGAGTTGAATGTTATTCTTGCTGAGAACGCTAGCAAGCCATCATTTCCGGTCGACGATCGCGCAAACATTTGCGCCCGAAACTTCTACGCTCCGTAACCTGGAAAATTCCGAAGCGATAGCAGCAAGTCTCGGGCGCGCGGGCTGACGATAATTACGATGGAGATTAGCTCTCGCGGTAATGAATATTCCGGCAGATTGGCACCGCGAGACCGGAGAGACTGTCGAGCTCCCGCAGGCGGCGTAATTTGTGATCGATAATAATTATGCTAGGCACCGTCGTCTTGCGTTACCTCGTGCCTATCTACACGCTACGACAGCTTTCTCGCTCTCGTCAGTTCCGGCTATTATTTCGAGACCGAATGTATCTGTACACTTGTCGGCGTGTAACGATTCGGGAAGGCGGCCGGAAAAGTGAATTTCCACCGCGCGTCCTCGTTTGGCTCCCTCCGTCCCCTGAGTAAAGTGGGTTAACCTCGCGCGCACGGTTCAATCTCGTCATTGGGACTGCGCGAGCAAAAGTAATTGGAACATCGGAAACGCGCTGCCGTTTCGTTTTCACGATTTCTGTTCACCCTCTTCTGCCTTCGCTTTTACCTCCACGTGCACACCGACTAATTTCCCTCGCATTCCTCTTCTGTCTTCGCTCCTTTTTCCCCGTTTAAAACATTTTTCCTGCTTACTCGTTTTTTAACAATTCCTCGAACGTACGGCAATTAAATTGCAGTTATATATTGGAATAGCGAGGGATCAAAACAATAAGGTACGAGAAATATGCGACTGTAAATTTTTTTCGTTTTTTTTTTTTTTTTTTTTTTTTAAATGGCACATCTCTATTTTCATCTTTTTATTGAAACAGAAAAAAATAAAAGCTCTAAATTGTACAAAATCTTACTAATAGCTCTTCACATGCAATTTTAGAGATGCAAAAACTAGAACCGGGATATTTCTTAAGATGGGCCCCCCATTTGATCTTGTCTAGTCAATTGATAAAATGTGCGATTTATGCGTAGGAGGTGGTTTTATGATTTGAAATACGGATTCAATAATACTGCTGAATGAGATTATTGTCGACGAGCACTTGAAATGTAGCAGTTATGCAGTTTCGCAGTACGAAGGATTTATCAGTATTGTATTTCATAAGCAGTGGAGTGTAAGCTTTTCGTTATAATGTACAGAGGTAATAATTGCTTATATTTAATACAATTATTATTATTATGATACTCTGCCATTAGCTACTCGAGATTATAAAAATTTAATAACAATTATCTGTGTATAGTGATGCATTTATATCTCATTGACTTACTGTATATGAAATCTGCTTCGTAATAAATAGCAAATTATCAGTAATATTATTATCGATATTATAATATAGCGATCAAGGAAACTGATATATTCTACTCTTATTAAATATGCACATTTACTTCACACATGAAAAGTTTGCATATAATTAAGGTTGAAAATAAAAAAAAAATGGTTAAAGTGCTTTTTAATAAAATGGTGAAAAAGAATGCGAACGTATATGAAAAATCTTCAGAGAGAGAGAGGCTGTATAAAGGCAGCAATGTATATTTGGAACATTCGCTTTTCTAATATGTACAACGGCAAAATTCGAAGTTTTCATCGATGAAAATACATTATTCATTTTTTAAAGTTCTTATTTTATAGCCTATCTTTTAATTTTATACCAGACTAAATCATTTCCTTCATTATCGATGTTGCCACAAAGTTTTTTAATATTTTAAAGCCGTACTTTATAGGCGCGGAGTAGAGCAACATTATAATGATTACCAATTTAATTCTCTATTTAACGAGTTATTAATGTATGACGAACAATGAAGCGACAGGAAAAAGAGGACAAGAAAGGTAAGAAAATACTTTTCAATAATATAAATTTAAATACACACGGCTCTTTGATAAAAACGATGGAACTATTGATAAAAATAACTAATCTTATCAAGTTATCAATTTTATTATAATAGATAGTGTTTTTAGATACATAGTGCGAGAAAAAAAATAGACATATTTGTCTATCACACGCAAGACCATAGTGAGTTTTGTAAATTATGTAATCTGTAAATGATGTGTCTCCAGAAGTAATACATTTTTTAGTAGGTATTTAACTAAAAAGTAATATGCTAATGCAATAATTTTACGTGCGTCTATATGTAAATATACATTCGAGTTAATTACATCGCACTACAAAGAGTAGAAAAATGTCTAATTGGAACAAATGTAACGTGTCCGAGTTTTGAAGCACTTTATCCACCGTATTTGCGTGTAAATACTGGCGCGCATTAATCTCGACGGGTTTGGACGCTTTCTTTCTCTCTTTGTCTATTCCCCTCCAGCCCTCTCTCTCTCTCTCTCTCTCTCTCTTTCGCATAAAGTCAATATCAAACCATGTTTTCGGCGCAGTGGAATAAGAGTCTGGCATGAGAATATAATCTCGTTGGCTGATTTCCATCCGGTGCGGCGCTGACAAATGACTCCTCGGCTTGATTACTGTTGGGATTTTAACGCGAGCTTAATTAGATGGTGTAGCTCTCCGTGACAGATCGACCGAGCCACGAAATGATCCTTTTCTCTTCCCTTCCGTTGGTGTCGATGTATCAACATTAGTTCGTAACGAGCGAGCATCTTTTGGAAGGATCACCCAAGGAGCGGTTCCCTCTTTGCCGATTTAAATCACCGGCTATCGCAAGCGCGTGCTAATTAGAGATATGCCATTACTCTTCGCTGACGGAGCTCTCCTCTTTTTTCCGTTCTTTTCCATCCCTTTATGTAAACCAATGTTAATATTTTTAATTAACTGCGAATTTTTATCAAAACTTGTTTTTCATATTTTTATATAATTGCTTTTTAGTTTATATATTTATAATAATATAAATTATATAATAAATATAATTAGAAATTAAAATATATAACATTTTTTAAAGAAAAAGTTTTGCTCTTAAGATGATACCTAATGAGATGAAATAAAATACTGAAATTTAATTACAAATATATATAATTGAAATTCTTAGGTGTATATATACATATATATATATATATATATATATATATACACTACTTTTTTATTTCACACTAATGAATTAGTTTGCGATCATTTTCGTTGACAATAAACGTTTGAAACACGACCACCATTTACAGTGTATATCACGCTGTTTACGTAATAAATAAAAATTCCGCGCATCTGTGAGCGTACTAAATTCTCGTTCATTTGAACAACGATTATCCGAAACGATGATCATACGAGGCGGCAATTAATATATGCGCGAATTAATCGCGGTATTTAGCAAGATACACACGTGGGTATCTCTGTAGTTGTAAATAAATAGTGCGAAAATTGTATTTTCCGCATTAAACAGGGACTGGTGAAATTATAGCTCCTTCACAAAGAGCAGAATTGCATGATGAAAAGTAAGCGACGAAACAGGGCGATCTAAGTTCATTGTTAATTAATAATTAACGGCGCGCTTCTAATAATCTTATAATCACTTCGAAAGTAAATTTCTATTAATTATCATGAAGTAATTTAAAGTTTAATTAGACGTTTAAAGAACTTTTTAAAATTATTATCGGCGCGTTCTTGACTGGTTAGGAACGGTTCGAAAGTTTCGTTCGAAAATTAGCAGTTACTCTTATCGAATTTCCATAAGGCTTCTGAGACATACTGCTACTCACCGCGTCGATTCTCATTACATCGAGAACTGTCAACGCAGTTAGGTTTACGCGAAAAGCTGCGAACTCTCGCTAGTTCGCTCACGGTAACAGGTGTTCTCACACTCTTCGACACGTATTATATATTTAGATTTAATTCGACAAATTGTACATTCAGATTTGAGAAGCTCTCGCGCCTGGTTCGTCTCTGTCACCCACTCACTCGACGCGTTCCGGCGAGTTAATTACGATCCTTGAAATTAATCAAGGGAGCCGCGTTATAAAAGAGATACTTCACCCTCGACTGTAATACGACCCTTCCTCCATGGACGGTTATTTGTTCTTGTCTCGCAAGAGCGCTCTTCGGATAGATACGTTCGGCCAAACAAGAATCTTCATTATTCTCTCGAAAGTTTTTAAACAAGTTTCATTTACCCGTAAGAAAGTTAATTTACGCTGCGCCGATGGCACGAATGATTTAATTACTTAATAAACCGTGGCGCTTTACGAGTCAGAGCACCGCGGAGTGCCACAGCGGAGATGAGAAAGAAAGCAGCAGGTGAGGAACCTTTTCATCAACTTGCGCCGACTCCATATTATAGTAGCGTGGTAATCGATTCAAAGTAAATCGGAAGATGCAGAGGCTCAATGTATTTTCTGCGTCTCTTTGAGCAAGACCGCTCTCTCGTCTTAATCGATTATCGGACCTTTGCAGAAGAGGCGGTTCAATCAGAAAACGATCTCGGAGAGATCCTCGCATTAAATGTACGTTCAAAAAAACACGTGTTGGGCAAAAAAAAAAAATCTCAACTCAAAGAATATTCCTTTTTTCAGTTTGTCGCATCGATCGTATGCGGGGTCGCATCAGCCGAAAAGTTAACCAAAAGTTCTCGCCTCGCGTAGGATGGGACTCTGGAATGGGAAGGACGAGTCGTTAATTTCGTCATTCGTTGCGTCTCGCGGGCTCCCCGTCGTTGTTCCTTAAGGTTTACAGGTCCTAACTTTTCGTCCTTAACTCGTTAATTAAGGACGAAAGCGTGACGGCGGCGAGGCGGCGCAACGCGGCTCGACGCGGCGGCGGGGACGAAGAAGCGAAGTTTTAATAACATTACCGTAATAATACTGTCGGTCCCGCTCCTATTCGCAGCGTGCCCTAAATTATCAAAGGATCTTCCGCCTCTCGTTTCCCCCTTTCCCGCTTCCATTCGTTCTCCATTGCGACGAACTTCTCAATGCTTTACAGCCCGCACGAAACGCAGTTTAATGTACCTTCGATTTCACGAAACACTAACTTCTAAGACGGTCGGAACCGTGAATGGCACATGAAAATCGAAAATGAGAGGCAAGAACAAAGAGAGAGGGAGCGAACAAGAAAGCGTCCATTTATTCTATACACTGGAACGTTCTTTTAGATGCAAAATGCACAATTAATGTAGATTCCTCCTCTCCTTCTCTTATAACGACCCGACTAAATATAATAAATAAATAGAAACTAAATACCTATAGTAAGTTAAATATGAAATATAATTATAAATCTCAATGTAGATATAGAAATAATATACATATATGTATAATGTAACAGGTTTGCAAGTTTTTAGAAACTTGCAACTTGTTTTTAGGACTTTATTTTCTTTATCAAAATTGTTTGGGTAATATATGAAGTTTATTTTTGTAGTCATAATCTCTCCTATTAAGAATGTCATCTTTCTTTACCTTTTATTTAACAATATTAATTGTAAGTATTTTTATAAGCTTAAATTAAATCTCTAAAAAAACTTAAAATAAAATTGTATCGATATTAAATGAAGAATTATTGAATTATATCAATATTAAATGAAGAATAATTGAATTATTAAATTTATAGATTACGCATTAATTATATTTGATCTACTTGAATAATAAAATATTAATGAAAAGAAATCCCTGAAATTATTTTCTATTAATACGCAAATTTTTCAGTTTTTATTTTTTAAGCATTTATTTTTAAGTATATAATTAAAAATTTTTACGCTTTGATATATTAATGTAATATATTAATCATGTATTTTTATCCATTTGGATTTCGACATTACAATATTGCGATATTGATGCAATTATCTAATTTTAAAAACAATATCTGTCTTATGGGCAAAGAGAACAGAGAATAATGACATTAAAATAGTATTAAAAAGATGTAATAAAAATATAAGTAAATTGATAATAATTTTTAATTTATAAATAACTAAAAATAATATTAAAAGGCATGTCAATAAATACTTTTATTATCTCGTTACATCTTATCCACACTTGTACAACGTAGCTATACAAGTTATTACACTGTATACTATACATGAAGGGAAGAAGGAAGGGGTGAAGAGAAATTACTCGATTGAGAGAAATAGTACTCTAACATTATTTCGCAATTGCGCGAATTCCATCGAACGCGAAATTTCCGCCGAACGTCATCTGCTTGGAACCCCTCGAGTACACGATTTAAATCTACGAAAGGGCCGATAAAAAGAAAGAAGGAGGGAGATACCGATACTTTTTTTACGAAGAGACGAGGGAACATAAATGTATGTGTGTGTGTGTGTGTGTGTGTGTGTATGTGTGTGTGTGTGTGTGTGTGTGTATATGTGTGTACAGATTTACAGGACCGGCAGCGAAGAGAAGTAGATGAAAAGAGGGTAGATAGGAAGAAGGGGGTTAAGAGATACTTTTTACGTCGCAGAGATCCTACGGAGATGTCATTCGCTATCCAAGGAACGTTGTAATAAACGTAAACGCATTCCAAGATTGCTGCGTCACAACCTAACATAACGTAAACACGCACGTTTTAGTTTATCGCAGCTGCAGCTGCATCCGGCCCAGGTGATGTTGCCCGAGAACCGCTCTTGTAATTTCGGCTTTATTGTCCCGCTTTTGCAATTAGCGGTGGCTACGGGACCATCGCTATCAACAGGTTACGCGCGTCGTCGTCCTTTCTCGGCGAGTCCTTAATAAAAACGAGCACGTATAGTGACTCTCTCTTTATCTCCTCTCTCTCTCTGTATCCCCTTTGCCACCTGACATGTGTCTCTCATCTCTAACTCTGTTTCGTCGCGACTACACTTTCTCTGCGCTACTATCTAACTCTCATGATTCGAAAACGCATCGCCGTAATTTTACATCGTTCGCTGAAACAACCGACCTTTCGCTTTGTAACTCGAAGCCACCCGCGACTTGGCGCTGCGTTAATTAAAAACAGTAGGCTCGCGGAATTCGATGTAAATATCTTCTACGATTGAGCCGTGCATCTCGTTTCGATAGCAAAATTTTGAAAATTTTTTGACATTTATATATAATAAAATTTCGAAACTTTTTTGTGAAAATAAATTTATTGTAAATAAATGTAAATAAAAAAATGTGAATTACGAATCAGCATAATGAAGCATAATATTGATGATACACGAGGAAACATATTATTGATGTAATGATTATGGCAAACGCTTTTTAAATTTTTCACCTTCTTTTCAATTCAGATACATCTATTTTCTTCTAAAATTAATTCCCAAATTAAATTTTCAAAATGTCAATTTCTGTAACAATTCGTGATTTTAGATTTAATTAAAAAGAAATTATACAGATTTAATTGAAATTTTTTAATATTACATATTTAGAGTTTATTGAATAAATGTGATTGAATGTTTTTTTTTTCCCCAAAAAAATTTTAATCCATGTGACAATTTTCTGGTTTGCATTATCGTACCGATTCTAATTCTTATTTTTATATATGTATAGAGATTGGTCTAAAAACTAAATATTATACTGTCTTAATTTTTTAGCTTATTATATTTAAAAAAGTAATAATAATTAATACAGCTTATTTACGTAAATATTTATTTATATAATGATAATGTTATTGAATTATTATCAAAAAATATGTTACCGATTTTATTTTATATTACGTTAACTATATTCTCTTGTACAACAATTTCATTATTATTTTATTATTTTAAATAGAACGTTAAACAAAGTATTCATTATATTCATAAATTGTTCGATTTTTGCTTTAGAAGTACATACATTACAATTATATTACTTTTAGCCATAAAGATTAATCATCTAGTACTATTATCGAGAGATAACTATTGATATCATTTTTTTCCTAAATAGATACCAACGATATCAGTTTTATGATAAAACGATATTTCATAAAATTTGATTTCCATTATTTTTGCTTCTTTAACCGTCTCACATTAAAATGTGTGTATACGTGCGTACGTGCGTATATTGAAGTAGTCGCTCTGTAAAAATGTACTATAATAATAATATATTCAAGAAGTGAATCAATACGCGTTAACTGTTTCCATTGTTTGTCGTTCCAGTGATCGTTTCGCATTTTCTTTGCCTATCGTTAAGATCGCGCGGCATAATTGGATGCATCTTGGCGGAAAATATAATACTCTCGGGAAAAACGATAACTATTTGTTAGTCGGCGCTAATTGATATACCGGCGACTTTGTACACCCTGAAATTTATTGTATCGCTCTTTCGTAACGAGTGCGCGCTCATATATGCGGGAACGATATTAATTACTGCGCGCGCCCGAACCTACGTAGCTTCCCCGCCGTGCCTGCTGCTTTTGCCATCGATATCGTTTGCATTTGATATTTTATGCGCCATTCGAGCGGGCGTCGGCCGTGCCGTATGGTCGTAACGTTTCGCGTGTATCTTGGGAGAATATCCGCGCGTTTTGATCAGCGAGAAGCAGTTACGTGTGTGCCCTTTCGCGTGGATAAATGGCAATCGCCAACACAGCCGTCACGGACAGATTTCGCTCGTAGCCGTTGCAGCTTAATCCGCGGAAGTCACGTGCGGCATCGCGCGCCATGATCCCTTTGAACGATGCAGCGGTATCTACCACGGAAACATACCTTTTGTGTGCGGCTCTCTCTCTCTCTCTCTCTCTCTCTCTCTGTCTCTCTCTTTCCGTTCGTCCGCGCGAACCCTTTACGATTGAGTTAAAATTGAAAGCTCGGTTATCATTTAATTGCTTTTGACATTTGAGAAATTTTGAATCAGAATATCTTAACAGAGACTATCTACACATTGATAAATTTAGTGTGTATTTTAAGAGAAGAAATTTAGTTCATCAGTTGGCGATATTTTTAAATCCAAATATGTGAAAATGATTTTACGTTTATAAATATCGCGCGATATCTTTCATCAATTTAAATATTGTGATTTATTTCTGTCTCACAGTAAAACTAACTTTGAAAGTTTTTACAGTTATGACTGTGCTAATATTGAAAAAATACACCTTGTTTATTTATATATAATTAATAATTATACAAAAGTAATAATCATATGTTTTATGTCATATTAAATATCTGTAGATTGAGCGTCATATGTGCGTGTTATAATTTTTTTTCATTTTCATATATTGCAAAAAAATCGATGAATTTCAATTACGTACAAATTTCCATCTAAATCAAGTAATTCGTATTCGATTTCCAGTAATGAGAATTCAGGGATATTTACAGACGGCACGACGCTTCCGAGACATGTGGGCGCTCGTGTTTCTCTTAAAACGGCACCTGGAGGCGCTCGTTCTAGGACAGGGCGAGAGTTGAATTCAGATTCACGAGTCGCTACTTGTGTTTGCAGACTAAACATTGCGCCACGATGTGTAATAAACGCACCGCGTCGAATCGTACCTATGTATGCGTGTTCCGCTGACAACCTCTTGACAATCATCGTCGAGACTACGTATGTTACACACTTCCTCTCGTACTCCGAAAACGTGCCTGTCGGCGATCAGAGTAATAAAGACAAACAAGATCGCGCTGGCTAACGCTTTGCAAGCACAGACAATGTGTGGAGGATAGCGACAGAAGGATTGGAAAACTAGACACAGGTAGAGTTTTTCAAGATCGATAGAGATGGGATTCGATGACAAAAAGTTGCTATTTGAATGCGGAAACTATGCGAGGTGGAAATAGAAAACGATAAATTGAAAGTACCTAAGAACGAGAGCAAGGGGAAGAGGGAGGGAAACCGATGATGAGAGAGATTTCTGGGAACATTACGACCTTTACGAAGCTTTATCGCCTTGCTCGAATCGGAGATATCGACTTCGTCGCTTAGCGATAGCTCGCCGCTTTACGGGACACTTCACCGATGCAGCTTTCGAATTGCACGACCCATTTGGATCTCAACGAGCTTGAATCTTGGACTAGCTTGTTATCCGCTCCATCGACATCTAATTGTCGAATTATTAGTAAGGATTTATTTTACCACGAGCTCGAGTACATTGTCTATTATCATTTCGTTCATGTGACTGATTCTTTTTCATGGGTCGTTAAAAGATTATATTGAACGGAAACTCTTTTTTCTTAAGTAAATTTACATTCGTCCGGAGAATGTGATTTTATTTTTAGACAAATTTGTCCGCCGCAACGGACATACAAAAACTATATTTATATTTGCGCGTAAATATTTATAAAAATATATTGAAGTGTTGGAATTTCCCGATTGCGTGTACGCAATCACATATCGCGAAAGTTTGTCTATATTCTATCGCTAAATCTCACTGTTCTATCAAATATGTATGTATTTAGGAAATTTATAAACTTTCTATACCTTTTATCAATTTATTGATGACTTGCAAAATAAAATTATATTTAGTTGTTTGAAATATGAAGCTAAAATTTATAAGCAAATACATACTTATTAAAATAATCAATGACGTAGATGATCATTCCATTTGATATTTTATAACGTAACAACTAAATTTTCCAAAAATTTAATCATTTCACACACATATATAACTAACGTTGACAAAAATTTCAGCAACACGAGGAAAATTATTCGATTGCGCTCAAATTGTATTATAGGTCACGTTGATCAATATAACTGTTATATTTCATGGCTGTTAATGATAATTCATTAAACATAATTTTGAAAAAAGATATTTTTTAAATTGAAACAGCATATAGAAACTAAATTATTTTGAAATACATGTCGTCTCTCATTTCAAACATTATTTCTCGAAATAGCATTCCGCGATACAGACACTTGTCGGAAATCAGAGCATCGAAAATTGAATTGACACTATTCGCAACTCTCATGCATTATACAAAAGAGGTGCCATTTAAAATATATGTTTATTTACAATACTGCTGTATATATGTATAGACTTTCGATATATTACAATATAAAATTAAATATTATCAAAAATGTAACAGCAAATATAAATTCAAACAAATCATATCGAAATTATATTTACTTCATTTTCAAATGAATAATGTATCACATATCTATTTCATAAGAATTAAGATTGCATATTTTTGACCGTTCTCTTCTAACCTCACAATTCTAATTTTGTCAGAGTGTGTGTACTGTATACTTTTGAATTCGTGTCTATTCTTGGCGATGATCACGGCGCGAGATGGAAATTGACGCGATTTATCATGAAAAGCGAGTATGTGGACGGAAGGAAGCATCAGTTTGGTTTATCTTCACTGATAAAATTGATTAACGCCGACGTGACGTTAAATTTAACTCGATACACGGTTTGCCATTATTAGTGATAAATTACTGGCAAGTCCCGTTTACGAAGGGGGCGTCGACTTCCCAAGTGGCGACGTTATGTTTGGCGCAGAAAGAAAAAGAGAGCGAAAAATCGAAACAACCGGCCGTCGCGTCGCTGCCTCCATGTCCGTTTGTCTCTCTCGATTTTCTCGGCGAGCAGTGCGCACCATGTCTTTGCCTTTTTTCGCCATTGGTTCTCGAAGAAGGAATAAATGAGGGAGAGCTCGCGACAGGACAAGGCGTATGCCGCTTTGAAGTTATAAAACACTTTGCCGTATGTTAACACCTAACTCCCGCGCCATTAATCGTCCTCTCGACACCATTCGTCCGTGTAAAAGTCCCTTGGCTTACTTTCTTTTTGACATACATATAGCGGACATGTTATATGTGTGGAAGTGCCGCTGCACGATGTACCTTCATTATCGTTTGCAGCTGTACGAGAATCTTGTAAGTCTTTATTGTCTATAGTATACGATATCGCAGGAGCACTGATTATGAGTCAACACAATGAAAGTTTTTTCCATTCAATTTCAACAGGATAATATTTAATATACAAAATAAATAAAAGTATGTAATTTTAAAATTTACAAACAAGCAAAATATATCTGATGATAATCGAATTCTTGAGATTTGGTATAACTTGTTAACTATACTTGTTATCGATTGTTAATGATAATTTTTTTGAACATTTTTTACATATCTATAAAGAATCCATTTGAATTCGAGAGAATAAAAAGAATTTCTTGATTTATAATTATATTAGATATTATAGTTGTTCTTTTCCAATATTTATTTCTTTTTAAAGAAATATTAAGAAGATTTTATATCCATGATTCCACATGTTTTATAAAAACTGTGAAATAATATATTTTTATTTATTGCATAAAATTTTACAATTTTGTATTTATCTTACAAGTTTTTCGGAATAATTAACAAAGTAATAAATAATGTATACAAATTATTGAACGATCTATGCGAGAAAACAAGATTTCTGAAAAAGACATCTAAATTTAATTGCATAATTCTCTGATGAAGAAGAAATGCGATCCTAAAATTCGATTTAAACTCGACTCGATTTAAACTTGATTAAATTTTTAAATGATATTTCCTTTTTTAAAACCTCTAAAATTGGGATGGAATAATCTTAGAGAGAATGAACGTTATCGTGAAATAGTTTTCAGGACATTCAACGGATAGGCCAACTCTTTATTACGCAGACACAGCGGAAACTTATAATTTCTTGAGAACTTCGAACGAGATACTTAGATATAAAATGTTATTAAAATCCGCTCAAAGAGCCAGCCGCTTGAGGCTACATTGCAGGATGAACCATCTGGTAAATGTGACTTTTGCGCATACACAAATAAGAGCGAGAGAGAGAGAGAGAGAGAGAGAGAGAGAGAGAGAGGGGGGGGCGGATGTTGTTATCTCTAGAATATTTGTACATTTATAATAACTCTAAAAGAAAATATATTCTGATTTGATTTATTTAAATTATTTGTTAAAGAAAAATATTATTATATTGACTTTTATTATTTCATATATACATACAACAAGTGTGTCCAAGTCTCTTCATATTCATTTACGTGTATGCACACACATATTTAATATTTAATATAATAATATCCCTCTACATTTTGTGATATATGACACACAACTCTGTCGCGTTATCGAATACTTCTTTTTTAGAACGCACACGTATTGTGACGTTATTATAATACATATACGTCAGAATTCGCTGAAGCGTGACGTTGAGTGTAACTCGCGTCTTTTCCTTTGAAGTGATTTCTCGCCCGATTTGTGCCACACGATGTCACATTTCCAATATTTATCGTATCCGGACATATGCGTGTGGAAGCGAGCGCGGAAGAGTGATCGAAACAAATCTGAACGGGGCCTTTTCTCGCGGTAAACGTGGCAAATGATTTCTATGACGTGATGTATTTGCTGGTACTCGATCGAAAATTTACGAGGCTACTTCGGCGAAGATCGCCGGAAAGGTTTTCCCAGATGACCGAACCAGCACATAAAAAACTATGTCTTTTATGGGAATTATAATATTCTAATTTTATGGTGGCTTTTTTTGCGGCGAACTTCACCCTCCACGTTTAACGCCAAAAGTAAGCTTTTATTTTCCATAAACTTTAGGTGCTCCGCGCGTTGTAAACGTTGGATCGTAAAAACATACATGGATATATCAAACTGTTAAACTTTTCTCTGTGCATGCGCCGATAAGACTTACCAAATTCGAAGTAAATTTCTACGTGTCTTTCTAGATGTTTTTTTGAAAGCATTTTTACGTTCGGTTTAATACGTACATGTGGAGAGTAACTGAAATTTAACTTTGATGTTTCTCATGTTCCGTGTGTTTTTAAGTTCCCTTTTTATTTGATATGATTAATTCTATGAATGACATGTCTTTTTTCATAAATATATCAATTGATTAATTGGAAGTAACATGAAATGATTGATATTTCTTTCGTTGTTTAATGAAAATTTACGGTATTTGATTTGACATATTACAAATTATGTAATTGTGCGTAACATTGTTAAAACTTTCTTTTCAATCATGTTATTCATTAATTAATTAAATATTCGTTTAAGTAACTAAAAAAATAATTTTTTTTTTCAAACTAGCAATTGAATACGAGATAAATTTTTTATATGCAAATGTAGCAAGAATTGCATTTTTAAATTCTTTCAAGAGAATTATATATTCTGAAAAACGTAAAGTTTTGCATTTTTATTTTCATATTTCTAGACTATAAATCTTGCCAACGAGCGAACGCGATTCTGCCTTCCAATATTACAGATACGATTTTCTTTCTCTTTATCAAAAATGAAACAAAATTCTTTAATCTCAAACTAATCGTAATAAATAATAACAAACTAATAGTAAAGTCATTTATTTATTTAGTCTATTTATTTAAGTTGTTCAGAGACTGACAATTACTATATGTATATACAGATAAGTGTAACTCAAAGTAAATAACTCAAACTAATCTACATATCTGCTAGTGTAACCTAACAACATGTCAAATAATGTATGTACATCAAAGAGATCAACTGAAAAAATAATCAAAGATGTTAAGCACAAGATGCGTTTGTTCGCAGGCTTTCGTCGTGCATAAAAGGGACTGGGGACGTGTGTGCAGGGCGGATTATCGGGTGGTATGGAGAAACGAAGCTCGCTCGAGACGCGGCCGATTATGCGCATAAATTAGCTACCGCTCTTACGATAGGGTGGCGAAGCGGGATCGAGTTATCGGGCGGAGACATGCGGTGTAATCCAGCATCAGAAACGCATTAACAAATGTCAAGTCGCACGGCGGCGAACGGGGTGCAGCTAGCCGTGCGTAATCCATGCGCGCAGAAGCGGGATGCACTCACTTTTCCGTGCTACAAATCAAGGTTCAGGCCGTCTATCAGGCCGTCAGCGACTTCTCCCCTCGGTTTTGTTCCTTCCGTCGATCGTCCCTTTGGTCTCTCGCCACGGTTAGACTCAGCCGTTTGTTTCTACGGCGTACGATGCACTTCACAGAAGAGCCCGCGGTCGCACTACAGCTCGAGAGAACTGAGAGATGCATTCGGTCTGTACGTATGTATGTATGTACATTTCAGTTTTCAGAGACGCAACGCGACGTACATATCTGCGGCGACCGTAGGCGCGCAGCGGTTCTCAATCTCATTTGCGAGCAATCTCGTTTGCGAAGCAATCTCCTTTTCTGTGTGAACGCTGCCTTCCTGTCTTATTTAATAATGATATGTTGCTGCGAGAGAAGCAGGATTTTCTCTCTCTCTCTCTCTCTCTCTCTCTCTCTCTCTCTCTCTCTCTCTCTCTCTGGCGTTGAAATATCTTATAATATTATTTCATTCAAGCAGCAGCTTTTAATCATATAACTTTAATTACACAGAAGAAGAAAAGGAATGAGATATTTTTGCTTGGAAAAGATGAAAGTTGTTGTTGTATCTATTAATAACTATTACACGCTAAAATGATATATCTGTAATGCAAAATTTCAAGAAAAAAATCTATACAGAGAGACATATTTTTATATATAAAATATAAAATAATATATAATTGTAAAAATAAAATATGTACATATAATCCGATATATAAAGGCATTAATAGATGAGATATTCAGCGCAATGTGGTTCGTGCTTTAATTAATTATCACACATTTCGACAATATCGTACGGGATTATTCTGATATTTAATCCAGATGCATCTCGATGCGTGGATTAAATTTAATTATATCGATTGCATATTTCCCGACGCTGATTACGTATTTCAATGGTATTCCTCACGCAGGTATTTCTCACTCAGCTTTATACGGTAACATCGATCGCGTCTACGACAGCAATTTCATTTCAAATTTAGTAGTCTAAGCTTAACTCGTAGCCTGTAACAGACTGTAACGACGTGTTGCCGCTGCAATATTCATGAATACGCGTACATGAATGCAGGCGCGGTGCGAAGACTCACGAACGACTGTTGCAGCCGGAGTATCTGTGAAAGTCGCATTAATAATGCATCGATTAATTATCCGCTCACGCGAAAGTAGATACACACTCGCGCGACACGCGCATAGGCTCGATCAATTTCGTTTAGCTTGTGATAAGCTATGTCGAAATCCGACATCCGCCATCAGTAATTTTACATCACTATTGATGAACCGGTTACACATTGTAAGCGATGAATTACTATTGACTAACAGCCAATAATGATTGCATTTCTCTCATAAAACATATCAGATAGGTTATTTCAGATAATATTATAATATTCAATTATACGAGTGACGATATCTTGCTTTGAATATTTTGTTATAACGAAAAATTCAACATTAAATCGCGTCAAAAGATTTTACATTTAAATAAAAATTAAAAATTTTTGAATTAACATATATATACATATAAAATTACAAATATGTATGTGTGTATGTGTTATAACCAATTTCAAGTGTACGTACTACGTTGATATAATATCATCAATTAATAATAAGTCACAGATATTTAATTAGTGACGTATACGATAGCCAATAGATAAATAGTAAATAGCTACTCGGCGTTTACGAACGGTTCTTTCGGAAAACCTTGTGTTTTGACAGCAAGGCGCAAACAGAATCACGTGTTGCAGCAGCGAAACATAAATGATGACGAAGACATTCTCGGAAGCAAGCATGTTGACATCGATGTGGGTTGGATATCGTGGCGCGGAGTCTCGTGCAGTGCATAAACTGCACGAGGGTTCATCCATCCGCTGAATTATCGGTCGCGCTGTGCCGAAACGCGTTCATGCGTGGCGCACATGCAACGCGTGCCGCACGCAGAAGACGGTCCTGTAATCCACACGCGTTGTGAACGGAGAGAATCACGAAGCGGTCCTCCGCTCCGCGGATCACCGTAATAACCAAATTGGTAATTACTGCGGAACCTCGCATTCTGTCCCCTCTCGTTCCTCCTTCCTGCTTTTCTGTGCTCGCCTCTTTTTTTTTTTTTTTTTTTGTCGTCTTTCGTTTCCTTCTCGAGTCGAGTCTGCGAGAGAGATTGCAGGATACGAGGTTGCGTTACGAGGTGAATGCCATTTTTGCGCAGTGACTCGGGACAAGCCTTACTATCTCGCTTGCGGTAAAAACGCCGATGGTTATGTACCGTTATTTGCTTAAGTATCTACTTAAATCAATCGCATTTAAATATAATGTGTCCGTGAGATGTACTTTGCCGTTTTGCACATGTGAATACTTTGCCTTATATGTATTTATATGTGCGTTAGCAGTGTAGCCTGCCCAAGTTATTTAACTTATATCCGTTTAATATGTATTTCCATTCGCCAAATCACTGTTACGAATCAAGTAATAATATATATATGTTTCCTTTATTAATCTATATATCTGTTGTTGATACGCGCGATTAATATATTCATTATTTTCGAAATATTTAAATATGTCATAATAAAATATGAAATATATAGTAAATAAAATAATCTGTCATTTTCAATTCACATTTAATTTTCACAATTCAATTTTTACATATTTTTATTAGGAAAATAAGTATTTTTTTAACAAAGTAATTAATTTAAATAGGTATATTGCTAAGAATATGATAGCTTTAAATATTAAACGTTGTGATTACACAGTTAAAAAAAAAATTAATTATATAAAATTTATGAGTTCAAGCTTGATCGACATGGAGAAATTAAATTAATAAATCTCGTTTAACCGTATAATGTGAATTAAAGCAAATTAGAAGAACAAATTTAAAAGAGCTATATAAAAGAACATCTTTATATATATGTATATATGTCGATATATTATTAACATAATTATAAGCGTTCCCTTTTTATTTCGACATGATATCTCATTTCGCACTATATCGTAATATTTATCTTTATTCTTCCATGACAATATGCATCGATAAATACATTATAAAATAACTAATTCAAATATCTGCGATAAAAATCATACAGCAGGTGAAGACAAAATCCGATTAAGCTCCCCTAACTTGGGCTAAGCATCCGCTAATCTCTTTCTCCATCTTGCGATATGTTTTACGAGACTGCACATTCGATACCTCATACATACATAAAACATTTCTGCTGTCCCCTCATTCTTCTCACACACTCAACACGCCTCGAGTCTCAATCTGTTGGATGAGATCAAGGTCGCCCTCGTCTAACGTGCTCCCTGATCAATTCGAGAGTTTCACGCGCGTCCGTTCGCTCGCTCTACTTAAAGAAAGGGCCGAGAGAGCAGAAACAAGACGGTAGCACTCTTTATCTCTTTATCCAAGGCGAGTGCTAGTGCGCGCGCAAAAGGCATAATGGAAACAAATCGTCCTCGGGTCGAGAGAGGAGCGACGGTTTCTCTCCCCGCGTTATCTCTTGCTCCTTCCGCACTCTCCGCTACCGTTCTCTTACGTCGTATTTGATCTCGGTTGAATTGATGAAACAAGGGATACGGGCGGTCGTCAGCAGCCGAGGCGAAACGCAGTCTAACGAGTGAATAAGAGAGAAAGAGAGACAGAAAGATAGATAGATAGAGGGATAGACAGACAGAGAGAAAGAGAGAGAGAGAGAGAGAGAGAGAGAGAGAGACAGGAGGATGAAAGGAAGTGGATACGACATGCTACGAAAAGCAGGGGAAAGAAAGGGGAAACTTGCGAAAGCCCCGAAGGGATCCATCGTCGCTTCGCGATGTCGAAGTTCGCGAAGGGCTGTCGCACATCCAACGACGGACTTTTCGACGCCGGGCGCGGTAGATTGCCGGCACGTTGATCTTCCTACGAGTATATGTTCGCGTCTTACCAACTTTTGCTTTTAAGCGGACGCGTAATACACGTAATACGGGTTTACGTTCATCGTCGAGGATTTCTCCTCTATTATCAAGTTTTACCGACACTTTGTAACTCAAGTTTTTATTTTTTTAGAACCACGAATACTATTAGTGACGAACCGATTTGACTTGGAGTATAAACTCTGCTTGCATTGAAAGACGATTTAATCGTGAGATTTTTAAGAAATTCCGATTTAACTGCATTTTTTACTACAAGCATATAATGTGAAATTTATCAACGAAAATCTCTGCTCGATATAAAATAGAATAGAAACAAAGTTTGTAATATCAGTATGTTTTACATGTGTCGTATGCATGTCGTGAAAATTTTCATCAACCGTAAAAAGAAGAGACACAAAAAAATTGTAAAAATTGGTATATATTTCCATCATATATCGGAGTTTGTTATAACATTTCTAAAAAAAAAGATAAAATACAATCAATGTTTTTACTATTACAACTCGGAAAATTTTTCATGCAAGTTTTAAAATATTTTCTGTGTCTTTATCAATTTTATTTAAGAGATCGTAATCGATCCCGAATAAAAATGACCTCAATAATACTCATTTTTTGAGTCGAAAAAATTCTATCTCTTCGCATACTGCAATTTTTTTATATTTTACGCTAATGTGAGTCTCTCTTTTTTTTCATTTTCAACTCACCCACGTTTGGTCGCACGAATTTCAAATCACATTTCCACCGATCCAGCGAAAATGTCGTAGGAGTAAAGAGCTATAGTAATATTCTACGGAAGAGGGATGGGATAATGTCGGGGTAGGAAAAAAAGCTCTCAAGAATCCTCAAGGATTTTATTACCGTTATATGACGCCCGACGAACTTAAGAACGCCGAAGGTCCACAGAAACTGCCGCAGTGAATCTTCGACTTGTCATTGAGAGGTGCTTTGAAATTCGTCGACTGAGTGATTTGAAGGCTGCTATCGCCTTGTGATGCTTCGTTTTCGTCGAACAAAATATACAATTTCCCGAGTCACAGAACGCAGTAATGAGAGCTATAAACTTTTCATTCTTTTCCTTGTTCTGATATAATAAAATAATATTTCAAGATTGATATGTATATTTTTTTAAAAAATAATCAATGTCTTTTTTATACCACCTTAATAAAAAATGAAATTTTTTACATGAATAGATCATAATACATAAAAAAGAGATATATAACATTAATATAAAATATATAAAGTATTATATAAATATTTATATAAATTAGTACTTACCTTTATAGAATATGTCGTATAATTTCTATTATACAAAGAAAATTATTTAAAAAAACATAATGAGTGTAACATAATATGTTTAATGAGTAGAATTCGTGTTCGCGCAAAGTAAACAGATTAATATCAAGGTGCAATTTCAAATATTTGCAGCATGTTTAACTTAAACGGATCACATTTCGTTGACAAAAACTGCAAAGAACGTGCTTTCGCGAGTATATTTGTGAAATAATCGTTATTTGGTTGTGTCGCGAGTGCAATACTAATTACCGTTAAAACCGTCTTGCACAATTCGCACGTTTATTGCCGCGCGACTCTAGCACGTGCACAATGCGCATTGTGTTAAGCACGCAATACACGTGCAATCGGGCCAGGGGAAGACAAAATGCGCGCGCGCTCCTAACTCACGTCGGGGAGAATTCCCCGGGCGTTGCACAAGCAAGGACGGAAACGTCAATCCCAGGATTTCGCTAGGGGCATTCTGACCGGCTATTTATGGAAACTTAACCCGCCCATACTGCTCCTCGGGGAAGTCTAGCCTTCCGACATCCTCGGCGTTTCGTCGAGAATCCACCGGCCTATCCTGATGATCGCCGTTTATCAAGTGTCCTCTTTCCGACCCGTTAGCAGAACTCTCCTCGCTATTTTGCAACCCCTCGCGGTTTTTCCGCCTCGTTTTCCCGATCCATCCTCGCCCCGTCAGACCTCTTTCTTACGAATTTCGTCTTAACGAATCCCCAAGGAGGTTTCATCGATTTCCGCCTATAATGCGTCTGATGCCCGGATAACGCAGACGCCTCTCGTTTTGCCGCCCTAAAATGGAATGGAGAATTTATCGGCTGTATTTCCGACAATTCGTGCCTATTATACGATAGTTGCGTGGAAAATGTTTTATTAATTTGCACCACGCTGTGTCGCGCCACCATCGCGTTTCTCGACAAAGTAACGAAGTTAATTTGTAACACGGCAAGATGGATCTTATACTCGTGTATATACATGTATACCAGTGTTCTTGTTCTTTATTAAGACGCCGAAGTCTTTCAATTTGCACTCTGCACCTGAAGCTATCTAGTAAAGTCGCGTCGATAAGAGACACACAAAAGTTCTCGATAACGTTCTACGGTTTACAACGACCAAAGTTCGTCGACTTCGACCGAGTTTTACTACGGGATGAGTTTGAGAAAATGATTTCGTCTCCGTCGTTAGAAAAATAATTATTTATTTAATATACATATAAATCTACTACTGTTCTAAAGCAAATAAAATTATTGATGATTAATACGATGAAATTAATTGTTTACTATTGTAATAATAATTAATTTGATTTTTTTATATTGAGTACATAGAGATGTGATATTTAAATACGATATTGATATATTTCAAGATTTGAGGAATAATATAAGAAATTAAATTATTTTTTCCATTTATTAATAAAAACTGTTGACTAGCCAAGTTTGTTTTCCATAATTTTCAGTGGTAACAAGCATTATCTGTAGAGACAATAGATACGGAGAAACATTTCCGTTTATCGCTAAATCAGAATGGTCAAGGAAATTCATGCTATAATCGTCCAAGAAGAGAGCTCGATAATGTGAATTCGCACAGTTTGCACGCAGCCGGAAGTGGATACGTGCCCGGCGTTGGTGCGTACCTGACGAAGAGAAATGACCAGCTAGACCAAACCATAAATTCAAGTGCGCCGGATTAATCGCGGCAGTGTCGGCGGCGGTATTGCCGAGCGAAACTCGTTGCGAACTAAACTAAACTAATCTAAACTCGTCCAGAACTGCCGCCAAGACCGTTGAGAAGCCTAAGGTGGTGCGTATTTCGACGCTACACGCTCTGTGAAACGCATTTCCGGCACGCAATGATCTGTCAAGTTTATTTGTTTCGTTTAATAGCGAAAGTACAGGAAATACTTGTTATAAATATAAAATTAAATCTGACTTTTCTAATGCAACGTTGCATATGTAGTTGAATTCGAAAAAGCTGCGTGTGAAATAAAATGAAAAGATAGAGAAATTCTCGCATTATTTTTTCACGAAGATTAATTTTATTTTAATTTAGAATATATTATGTTTCATCTTTTTTCATTTAATATAAAATGTCTAAAGATTCAAATACATGCGCGCACGATTATACGGTTGTGAATGAACCAATATGATTCACATTCATGTTCAAGAAAAACTTAATATTAATAAATTTATTGCGCGTGTTTTACATCGTCTTAAAGTAAATTAAAATATATAGCGACGCTGTTGTTGTGATAACAAGGATATTTGAAGCATATTTTCCAGTAAAATTGCTACGTTTATAAAGAGGAGAGAAAAAGAAAAAAAAAAGGAAGAAAATAAGCTATCTTTAAGCTTAAAAAAGTAAAAGGAGGGTAATGTGAAATGGTATGCAATAACTCAATGATGTAGAAAAATCATCTCTAGACTATTGTAATATAGGGAACTATGCGTCCCGTCGTTCTCCCGCGGGACTTTATTACGTCTCTCTTACGTGAAGAATATATTTCCCATGATAATACGCGGCAATGTAGGTAGGTTAACATGCGGCGACGGCACGGTTTCTTTTATGCGTGGAGCATGCGGTGAATTTGATGAATTATCCTTACGTTTCGTAGCAACGAAATCAATTGGGCGCGCAATTTGTGTCTACGTGTACTAAACATTATATCCAATATATTGGAACTTTATAGGTTTTAAAAATTTTAATCGAAATTTGCAATGATCATTTTTACGTAAATACCGATTTGCGGCCAACGAGATGATTTTTTTTTTTTTTTATGCATAGTTTTACTAAATTGAGTTAGAATGGTAATTTTTTCCATTTTACTTCCGTACTTTGATATTGTTATTTACGACTGATGTTTGAAATGAAAGTAACTTACACATATTCCGTTTTTTCTATTCTGGTAAAGCTAGGTAAACGCGATCATTCAACTTTTATGGAATATTTTTTTGTGAGCATGATATATCCGCTTTTCTTTTGAAGCGGCTAAATGGATACCGCGAATATACCAATCGTTTATCAGCGAATACTCCGTATGCTGCTTCGCGAAAAGCTTTTAGCCATTACAAGCCAGACCTGCATCGATAAAAGGTGCGAGAGGGAGGCCCAGCCTCAGGCTGTAGAGGATCAGAAACAACAGTTAACACAAAAATACATTCATTGCTTAAATGGAGGTCGTCATATTTCTAGGAAATTTAATGGAAACTTTATAAAACTGTCATATTAAAGAGAGCCAGCAATAATATTTGTGCGAAATATCTGATGTTTATTTTATTCATTAATTACTGTTTCAATTGTAAATTATTTCTACCCTACAATTTATGTTACATATGTTATAAATAATGCATATTTTAATTGCGCGAGAACATTTTAATTTATTTTTGTTTCATCGCGACTGTATACAGAGAATATAACATAGGATATATCGTATAGTAATTATTTCTAACGTTTATTTCTATTGAAAGATCGTATTTCTCTTTTTTATTCATCTATTCTCGGTGATTCAATAGATAAAAGTAAAATACTTTTTGTAGATGTTAGCACGAAGGTATGCGCCAACTTTGAGCGTGGCAAGCAAAGTTTCGAGTGTTTTGCTCAAAAGGATTTAGCCGGATCAAGCAGCCACCCCTTTTAATTTAGCGAGCTTCGACGCTCCTGAAAGCCGAGGGATAGAAAGCTCGTTTCACGCTCGTTTTGCAAACGTCTCGACTCTATTTATTTCTCCGCCGGCGATTTCTCTGCGAATGCTTAGATGTGTTTCATTTGTATCTTCGTCGTTCAAACAACTTTTCGGTTAACAAACGAAAATTTCATGAAATTTATTATGAAGAAAATTATAACAAATTGCTAAATCAAATACATGTGGAGAAAAATATTTTAAATCAGAAATTTATCGAAACTGCAAAAGTATTTTATAAATAATATCATAAATATTATAATATTATCTTATTAATTGTTTTTTATTAATCTCTAAAGCATATATCGTAACTTTGTAATCCTTTAATTTATCTTTATGTTTTGATCATATGTAAGTTTCTGTCACTCACGTAAATCTTTCTCGATACGTAAAATATAAATAATAATTTTTAAAAATTATTAAAACTTTTTCCTACAAAGTTTTATATATTTATGTATTTAGATTATTTAATGTACTTTTGCATTAATTTTATTTTACCTTTCACAAAAGATGAGTTGTAATGTCAAACGAATCGATTGAAAGGTTTACAATTGTAATTGCGCTTTTCAAAGTAACAACGTCATTTCTTACTTGAGATTTTTTTGCGATGTCATCGGATGTGCGGTCATAGCAGTTACCTACGACAGCGTCCCGATTGCGGGCATCAAGATCGGGAATAGCGAGATCGGATAGCCAGTGAAAATGGCTCGGTTGAGCCTCCGCACGGAGGTAAACGGGAACCCGGCCGCTAACTTTATTCCCAACACGTGAGATTAACTCGGCTCCGAGACCGGTGCCTTACACTTACGGTTCTCTACCCCCATCCGCCTCTTAACCTTATTAAGCCCCGAGCCGGGTGAGTATCCTTTCGAGACCATTCGAGAAATTGGGACGTCGGTGGTGAGTCCGCTTCCGCAGGTTCGTTAAGCCAAAACCACCTACGAGCGTCCACAAGATATAATCCTTCCTTTCCTTCTTTCAATATTTCCTTTTCTTTGCTTTTCTGTCCACTTATCAATATATAATCCTTCTCATCTCTTCGACGTATGTTTGTATGCGATGCAGCTGATGCGAATATCCGGAATATATAAACGTCATACTTTTCGTACTGACAGAAATACGGTGTCGGGAGGTGAGGGAGAGCGCATTGAAATCAGTAGAAGTGATGTGTGTATGCAATTCCTGCGGCTATAATGCATATCTATAAAAGATAGTTGTAAAACGTAAAATGTTTTATGTTGGCTTTTATTGCTATTTGTATGTTTGAGTTTGAGTTATGCGGAAAAAAAAGCAAAAAGAAAAAACAGAAGAGCAAAAGAAAAAAAGAGAAACATTTTTTGTGTGAACGCAGAATTACATTTATGCTCAATACATGGATAAATGTCCAACAACGATTTACATCGGTTCCAAATCTGATTACATTCGATTTTTGATTTAAGTTGTAAGTAAAATGAGCATTTAGAAAAAAAAAGAAAAACGTTATGTAAGTATCATATATTACACACAATACTTGCTTTTAGCAAATATGTAAATATAAAAATTGGAAATATATTTTGAATGTAAGAAAAATGTTTAATGTATAAGAAATAGGTTTACTGGTAGCATGAGGTAAAGTATTATGAAAGAAACATGATCGCACATCGCGCATCAGTGGTTATACCTCAAAGTTTAATTTGCGGACCAGCCGATGCGGTCGATGAGGTCGATATCCAATGTCCGATCGTTACGATTAAAGATTCGCGATAACGCAATTAAGTGCCTACCCAAAGATGTCTTTCTGCCCTCGTACTTGGGATTTAAATAAAATCAATTTGCGCGAGCGTAGGCAAATGTTGACTCAAGGCATTTCAATGTGGCTGACTGCACGAGAGAGGGCGAGTGCTCTCCTGCCGCAAAACGGAGGGAAATTGTAGGTAGGAACGGCTCTGCCTGGCGTTTCGACCCATTTGCAAACCAAATTGCCATTATTGATGGTAATAACCATACAGTCGAGACCATCTCTCCCCGTATCTCCTCCTCGCCCCTCGCCTTGCGCGCGATCTCGCCTTCTTTCCCCCGCCTCATCCAAGGCAATCCACAGCATGCTTGACTCATCGGCGATGTATCGACGGCCGAAAAATGTTAACAATATTCTTTTGTGTCAATAGAATTTTTTTTTCTATTCGCCGACTTTCATTCTTCCCGTTTTTGTTCCGGCCGTTTTTGAACCGGCCTTTGTCCATCTATCTCTTCGTTTGTACAGTAGATTTTCGTTTTCCAACTTTCACATGAACGAACTGCCTGTCGGCTCGCACTGAAAATCCGCGATTGCATTAATCATCGTACTAATCGTCACGACGCGACAACGCGACCAATATTCAACGTTATCGTACATTTCCATAAAACAGTGGCCATTCGCGAAAAGCCCTTCGGACGTGAATTGTTAATGATTAATGTATTATTAACGGTTGAATTTGCTTTTTCCGATTTTGTAGTAAGTCTGTATTAAGTCCGATTATTAATAATTGAGCTGTAAATGCGCTGGTAATAATATGTGCGGTGTTTACACACACACATATATATATATATATATATATATATATATATATATATATATATATATACATATATATGTATGTATATATGTTTGTTAAGTACGAGTGACATAATTAAAGAATTAATACAAAAAATGGAGAGAATGTTATCGCATAGTGATACGACAGGACGAATAAAAGCGCTTGATGCCAAATACATATTTCTATCGGCGTAGTGTTGGCAAATCCCTGATTCATCGGTGATGCGTGATGTTTTGACAAGGGGTTCCAAAGGGAGCCACTTTGCACTGGCCCTACACGTACGTGAGCGTGTCACGATAAATCATGCGCGTGTCTTGATAACGAGAGAGGTAAAGCCAAAATGATAGAGATAGAACGAAAAGTAGAGAAAGATTTTTTACCAAGAAAGTAAAGTAAAAAGTGTGCACGAGAATAAACGATTAAATTCGATTTTAGATGTTAAATTCAAATAGAGTTGGATAATAAATGTAGATTGCAGGCACATTAATTAATAATCGAATCGTCTTTCTCGGTATGTTGGAGATAAGATCACAAATACGTTTTAAAGGCATTTAATGAGTCAATTTCAATTAAAGTAAACTAATGAAAATAAAAGGAAGAAGAAGAGAAAATGAAGGAAATGGAACTTGAATAGTGTCTAATTCATCTGAACAACGAAAGGGTGATTTGTTCCTGCGAGAATTTTTCTTTCCTTACTTCCGTTCACTGCCAAGAATCGAATACGACGGGCAAGAAAACGAAAGGAATACGTATCAGTCGAGCAAATTGGACGATTACTTATATTCCTATCTCTACCTGTGTACTCGAAGACGAAGCTCGTCCGTCGATCGGTACTCGTTTCCTGCTCGATCTCCCTTCTCCCCTCTTATCGCGATTCCGGACAAATCGATAGGGCTCTCTAATGGCAACGATTTCATGAAATGGCATAATAAAACGTATTTTACACACACGCACACACACATACGCATACACATACACGAACACGCATACACATTGGCTCCATCGAGCTCGTTTCGAACACCATCTCGTCGAATAGTCGGTGCCGAATCAAAAGAGTCATCCGATTAGCGCATAATACAAGACAAAAGACACAATATCGATGCTTGTCAGTTTTTTGAATTTGATGCAAAAAATAAAACTTACAATATATCGGAACAATAATCGGAAAGATTTAAAGCAGTTTGTACTTTAAACGACAGTTTATCGATTATCTCTCCTAGTTTTTTTTTCTTTTTCATAAAGATGCAATCTATTGTTGTGACATTTTGTGATTGATAGTGTGTCGCTTTCTTAGAAAGATTTATTCACACGTATAGTTCACGTGAACTCTAAGATCACGTAAGTTAAGTTAGATTATCAACTAATTGAATTAAGCGCGTGAAAATAACTAGTAGAAAACTAGTGTGTTTCGTTAGTTATATTGCAAAAAAATTTCTATTTCTTTATCATACATCGAGTGCAACGTATAAAGAAGCAATTAACACATACGTGGAGTTGTATACGGAACAATTTGTTCTAGCTTCTAGAATGAATAAAAAGCTTCGATGATTGACGTGATCGATAAATACGCCTTTAACGCGACATGTTTTTTTTTTTTTTTTTTTTTTTTTTTTGCGTACTGCTAACAATCAACAAATACATAGCTTTATAAAATCAAGTTTTTTCAAATTTGCCATAAGGAATTATGATTCTTTACAGAAAATTTTTAATATTTCGGAAAAATTATATATAATTAATAATTAAAAGATATCATAAATATTTCTGATTTTTAAAAGTAACATTTTGTTACTTTTTAACTTTTAACTATGTTATATTACATTATCAATTTTGCGAAGATAAAAAAAAGTATAAAAATGTGAAACAGAAAAGTAAATGCAATACATCATAAAATAACAAATATTCGATTGAACGTGCCTGTCGATCAGATTGCGTGGCAAACTATCGTGAGCAGATAAGCGGCCTAAAATTCAACAGACTCAATGTAAAACTATCTGTACTCGTCGTTAATCCCGGTTCGAAACGTTTCGAATTGGTAGCCACCGATATCCTGCCTCGCAATCATGAGTACTGGTAATCATGACAGGGTGGAAAGCGGACTAGAGAGGGGAAAGTAGACTGGTGGCATTACACGTCCTCAGCTACCTAAACGCAATGTAAACCCAGCATTCGAGAGTTGCTGTTAAATCCATGGTAATCAAACGCGCCTGCGAGTGGAAATCGTAACCGAGGCGAATCAGTGAAACATAGACTCATGAATATCATCGTCAAATGTATTGTGACATGATAGTACAGATTTCTTTATGTTTGCAAAGACGATAGGAAGACTAACAAGTTCATGAAATGAAAAATATGCGACTCACTTTTGAAGTTTGTCAGATTAAACAATCTGAATTTATATACAAAGATATAAAATGTAAGAAATACTAAAAAAAAAAATTCGAATAATCGTTGTTTGAGACAGATCATGCGTTACTTTTCGATGCGTCTAGAGGTTCTGTTTAAACTGCGAGGGGATCAGCGAGGTGACATTGAAAAACTGTTTCATTCTTGTATACTCTCCGACTGACGCAACTCGACGATTGTGCGGAAAATTACCTACAGATTTTCTTCCCCTTTCTCGCTTCCACGATCTTACTTCGTCGCGCTTGCAAGAACACTCTCTACGTAAATCTCGGGGGAAGTTGACTGGGCTGAAGAATTCGCGCGCGCAACGTAATCGCGGAATCAAGGACAGACGCTGATGCGATCGCTCAGGGGTAAGTTATAGGTGTATCTTGCAGCGTCCCCGAATGGCACGAATAGTAGCGCCTCCGTCTATTCCTATATAAAGCGGCACGGGCTGGCCATACGAGAGATTCGGGTCTCTGATTGCAAAATCCGATCGATTCCCTTCGATTGGCCCATTCGTTGTAACGTCCGATGGAAATCGCTTGTGCCGCGCCAGAATCGCAGCTTGCCAATCTTCGTCGTTCCGCGGGCGATGCAGGGAGCTCCGATGTGTTCGTCGTGACAAATGGGTACTGACCTTTGGGAAATTGAGTGGTGACTCCGTCGTATGATTGCAATTATACTCACGAGCTTATCTATGATATTTACGTTCAATATCAGTCCTTTGAGATACAAATTATTTTTGTCGCTTTATATCATGTGATTCATATTTAACTTGATTTAATGGAATTTCTGAATTGTGAAACGTTCGATCTTATCATTAGCTGTTATTCTTCAATTATCGTCTGTTGAATGTAATAATATGTTTTTATTTTCTTTTTAATATTGCCGCGAAAATTTGAAAAATTTAATTTTACAAAATTTATTGTTATTTTTTAATTTTATAAAGTACATTTTTATTTTCTTTAACATTAAAGAGTTAATTAAAATTTATTAACATTATGGAGAGAGAAAATTATTTAATTACATTTTTTTACGAGATGTAGTATATTTATATGTGTATGTACATATTGTTATATGTGTGCAAATCATATTTAAAATGTAATTTTAATTTCAAGATAATTATAGTTATTCTGCGTTACTTACAAAGCAATACAACTTTGATGATTTACCTTTCTCAATCAACTAGATATAATGGCTTTTATCTCACTTCAATAATAAATTTCCTTCCTTACGCAAGGGATTTAGTTGAAGTATTGAAGATAAAAAGTACGAATGAAAAATTCGTATCCTGGAATCCTAGAAATATGCCAGTTTACGTTCAGAGAGATGTTACATCAGAAACAGTAGGGCACACTGGATCGACCTCGATCTTTCTCGCCACCTGCTACTCATGTGCTCCGTTTTCGCATCTACGATTCTTCGTCACAATATGCAATTCGCGCAACACATTTTGCTTTTTCTTGTCGTTATTCGATATGGAATAAGATATATATAATACTTTTGAATTTAACAGAGTTTCTATATGCTACATACATTCTCAATTCAAAAACAAGTATGACGTGTATCAATTTTTATTAACTGAAAGATACATGCTCGAAAAATGTAAAATATAACGTTTGTAATAAAATTCGGATTCGCTGAAACTGAGATGTAACAGAATCTTTTACTAAAGATATATATATATACTAAAGATATATACTATCTTTAATATTATAATGGAAAAATATGTTAGTTGCATTTGGAATTATGTATTGTCTTTTCATTTCTTGCTCATTGTTAAACATACTATTCCAAATCCGTAAAGCTATTCCTTTATTGTTTCTTACATGATTGATTTATTATTACGTAAACAATATTTTAAACGTTTAAGAGATGATTATAGTTGTAACAAATTTTATCATGGACAAAGATTTTTCTTGTAACGATTGCGGTTTTAGTCATTATATTATTTAGTCATATTTTAGTTTTATTTCATAAATATATATTATTTTTTTAAATATTCTTTTCACTATTTTTTGTTTTTGTTTCGTGTATGATATTGCAATAATATTTTATATCATAGCGAATTGACAATTGCAAAAACACGCACACACCCATACATACACATTCGTAATATTTAATAACGTAATATTATGTTAATTTATATTTATGAAAAAAATAAATTGTCTAAATATAAACTGTCAAGTATAAATGTACGGCCCAGATGCGATCAGTCGGCTATTTTATTAAGTCACAATCTAAGCAGCTAACTCTATATCAACCGCGACAGTCAATGCGCGATCGACCCGACGTAAATGCGGCCATTGACAAAATAACACCAAAACTTGGTGACAATCGAGAACTATGGAACTAGAGAAATACTCGCAGAACTCGTGCACTCGCCCAATCTAGCTCTCTGCTTACTACTCGCTGCCGCTTGTTCCGGTGCGCCATTATCGTATATTCCGTACGGTATCGAACTTTCCTCGTAACCGGCCATACACACGGACAGTCACCGATATCTAACGGTGGATGATACTAACGAAGTAGCATTACACTCATAAAACGCCTCTCTTCCCTCCTCGCCTTTTTCACGCTACAATTTTTTTTAACTGCGGAAATATGCGCGTTGCCGTATCAGTTCGATGAGAGAAAAAAAAGCCGGACCCCCTCCCCCCCTCCTTTCCCCGAGTCACCGTGTGTGCGAGGAGTACCTATTATTCTTGATTTTTCGCTGCAAGTGAAACGACATAAACGTGATAAATATGAATCGAATTTCATTTACACGCATACGCGAACGGGATATTCCCGTGCGGCTGGCGAAACTGCGCACGAGCTTCTCTGTTTGTGATAAATGGAACGCAAAATTTGCAGTGATGTAATAAATGTTAAGCGTTTGTGATGTTTGCACTTGTCTGGTACGTGTGTATGAGACGTGATTTATATTCTATTTATTCTCTTGAACTTTTACAATGGATTGCCGCAATGCGCGGTAAAGTACTTAAACTGTCGACGTGTGAAATTTTTTAATTTTCAAAATTAATTCATATCTTTTTTGTTATACGAAAGTATAGAAAATGTAGAAAATGTAAAATAATGCAATCGTGATATTTTAAGTAAATAATCTTGTTTATGTTTTTTGAAGTTTACCTTTTTGGACATATCACATTTTAATGATGAATACACTTCTATTATTAAACACGTATTTAATAATATCTAATAATAATAATTTACAAAAAAAGTAATTGCAAACACTAGATAAATTATTTGATATCATGACACTTGCGATAAACCGGAATAATTCTTTCACGTGTAATTTATTACTGACGGAATCCCTCGCTACCCATTTTTATGGTCGGCTTCAGGTGGTTAGTGGAAATATCGAAGAAGGTCGGGAAACCTAGAAAACTTTTCATTCCGATTTCTACTGGAACGGTACGCGCGTACCGTTTTCCGGTCTCATAAATCTTGCCAACTTTTGCTTCGCAACATCGCCGGTGTTACACGGTGGTAAAATACCTACCTACATCAAACCATAGAAATCGTTGACGTATGTATACGTCTCTGCGATCCCATTTACTCGCGAGCTCTTTGATTGTAGCAGTTTAACAAACTTTATTTATTCGGATCTTTCAAATTAACATTCTCTCTATTTTCTAGTAATATCGTTTGATTTATCATTCAATGCTGAGACTAATACTGTATTTACTTTTATTTATGCCACTGTTTCATAAGAATAGTTTTTGTAGACTTTTGACAACTGTAAGTGACAGTTAAGAGCTAATAGTTGTAGCGACATCTCTCCTATAATTTGTATCAATTTTTTAAAATGCTTTTCACGCATTTTAACACGTGAAAATTGTCTTCACAATAATAAACACTTTTTTTTTTAAACGATTCAAGTTTTCGTTGAGAAATCACCGCCGGTTACGAAGTCATATTTTTAGATACATTGCACTTCAATGTAACGTTTTCTGACGCAGCCATGCGTCCAGAGTAAATCTTTATTCAGTGGAGCTTCTCTCGGCGAATCCTGATAGTTGCAACATAGCCTCTTCACCGGATGACGACGTGCACATTGTATACCATCCCGACACATATCCTCGTCCGTACGAGTGCGCTTTTGAGACGCCAACAGAGTGGATGTATCTTCGATGACGTCGATACCGATCCGATACGGACCGAGGCGAATCTTAAATGGCCGGCGAATAGAATCCGACGAAGCGAAGAGAAAACGACGTACTGGAACAGAAGTCTATACGTTTCGGTGTGTATGCGGATATATATATATATATATATATATATATGCGTGTGTTACGTGTAGATATACGTATATCCGCGTACGTCGCGTAGTATCTGACATATCTTGCCGACGGTCTCGTGTTATCGTAGCAACACAGCTTGCTCTATTCCACGGCTGCGAATACCTAGTATCTGGTATGCAAATTTATCGTTGGGGCCGCATAAGTTTAGCATACATTTCTTGTTTTCGACTGAGGCACGGACGATCACGAGTATAAAAGCAAAGAGAGAGAGAGAGAGAGAGAGAGAGAGAGAGAGAGAGAGAGAGAGAGAGAGAGAGAGAGAGAGAGAGGAACGAAATGAATGAGTAGGTAAACGCGAAGAGAAAGTGTAGAGAAAGTATAGAAAGAAGCGAGAGAAGATATACAGGTGAGATGAGATAGAAGAGCAGTAAAGAGCAAACGATGGAGGAAGAACTATGTTACTTGAAGTGGTATTCCTGATACTCCTTTACTTTTTGCTTTACCACGCTCTTGCTCGAACTGGGAAGGGGATACATGATAGAAGAGGCCGAGTCGAGAGTATCATTCCGACTTTTGTTTATAGTGTACAAGGGTGGCTTGTAACGGTCAGCGATGCGTTGAAACGGGCGATTCGGACCGTACGAAACTTTGGCAAATGGGAATGCAAACTGGCTTTCCTCCCCTTGTTCACGGATCTTTGTGAGCGTATAACAGGCTAAACTAGTCTCATTCGAAGTGGATATCTCAGGATACTAGTGTTATTGCTTTTTCCGTCGCATTTTTCAACATATCGTAATTCACGCGCTGATATAAATCCTTATAATTGTAAAAATTAACGAATTAATTTATTTTCATAAAAATGAAGCTGAGAAATATATGTTACAAGAAATGAAACGCGTGTATTAAATTGAACGTTGTCTCAAGATAAAATTTTTAAAACTACAGGATTGAGATATTCGAGTCAGATAAAGATCGAGCAATCGTAGGGTTTGATTCATTATTAGATAATTTTCGACTGTCGCCTTTTTTCCCTTTGAAAGATTAAGAGAACGGTGCCGTTCGTTGTAGATTTCATTGAAAAATGAAGCACCGCGGGATATACTCGCGCGAGACACGCGCGCCCGTTCGATCGCCTCGCATGATCGCGGACCGTAAATCAGGCTGGTGATTAAGGCGCGCCTGTACATACACACCTACTGACAAATCCGGCGATCGAGAGTGTTACACGGATGGGATTTTCGTTGGGATGAAGAAAGAGCCGACGCGATAGTTTACTTCTGATACCGACTACTTTTGGCATCGATAGTTTATTCTTCGTGTTAGTTACATGTCGATACTTGAAAACGGTAAACTATCAAATAGAGTACGTAGGTGTATGCGTGAGATATTTTATATATTGATGACATACTTTTAGCTGAAAAAATATATTTTCTGATGCAATAACTAAAGAGTTCTGCCTAACAGATTTTTATCTTTATAATTTTTAACTTTCAATCATCTCTGTGTGTGTCTTTTTTATTCTCATTTTCCTTTCAAGTAAAAAGATAGGATTAAGATATATTAGTATCTTATATATAAAACAATTCCTTTCAAGATAAAGAATAATCATCATATATTGCGATGTAAAATATATAAATACATATATCTTTATAAGTAGCATTTACATGTTAATTTTTTTCATATCATTTTCAGAAAATTTAATAATATATAGATATATATTAATTAGAAGCATTTTTATAAATGTTTCTTTTTAAACGTGCTTAATTGTGTTTGCTTTTCGATGTAAACTGCCTTTGAAATTTACAATCATTAATTAAAAATTTGCTTTTCACTCTGCTAATTATCTTATCACGAACGTGCCAAAAAAGGCGTTACCTTGTTCAATCAGAGCGTGATGTCGTTTTAACGCGCTCTCAGGCCATGAAAAGAACATGAGCGAGCGCGATGCGGAGAAAAGAAAAGAATCTGAATCATTAAGTTAGAAGTTTACTTATACTCACTATTCACATATCGTATGTATACGCGACTTCATTACACTTTTTTCTATATACGAGAGACGAGCATCTCTCTTGATTACGCAAGCTTTATTTTCTTTTTTACTTTTCACCGAGGATTTTGCATTTTGCGTATCCGGTTTGTTATTTTACGTTTTTTTCTCCTCGCATTATCTTCATCTGAATAAATCGGCATTAACGTACAATAGTTTACGCTTCTGCGTATCCGCGCAGTTTTAACTAGAAGCGAAGTTTGCTGTATTTTTTTAAGGAATGAAACTCAAAGTTTACTGTATTATATTTTTAAGGAACGAGATGAACAGTCTTGATGTAGTACATGTCGAGAATGCACTTGCCTTTTTCTACAACAGAGCATCGGTTACGGACTCCTATTATGAATTTTACATCATTACACGTTTATATAATACCTTTGGAGTAATTTAATTGACTGATGTGATATTTAATTTACTGGTCGATTAAAGCTAGTGGAATTGAAATCATTGAACTTTGAAATCGAAACGTATATATAATACATATATAATATATAATACGAAAGAGAGAGAGAGAGAGGGGGGGAGAGAGAGAGAGAGAGAGAGAGAGAGAGAGAGAGAGAGAGAGAGAGAATAAAATAAATTTTATTATATTTCCAAGACAATAAATCGATCGGATAAACTGAACACTGTTCTGTCATGAATACTGCGATAATATTGCAATAATTATTAAATGCATAATAAATCAATTCTGAAGTTAATTTATGGCGCATATATCGTAGGAAATCGACGATTATAACTGTTACTGTTTATTGTAAGCTGCGAATTGTGTTTAATTTCGATTTGAAATGTAACGTACAAAAGCTATGTCGTACTTGTTTCAACGGTAAACTATTACAAAATTTTATTTACTGTTTATTTCTGAATAACATTACAGCCTTAGAAAAACAAATTGATTTCTAAAAATATAGCTCTCGAATAGCAGGAATATTTTTCTTGGAATATAAATATTTTTATACGTATTCACAAGTTGCAGTACAGAGAAAGTCTATTGAGAGAGCTATGCTTAAAATATTCTGTGAATTTCGGAAGTAGGAATATAACTGAATTTATTAGGTAACGTGGCGAAAATCTCATTGAATTGAATAATCATTATTTATTATTTGTCACATTTCCATATTCATGAATATTAATTCTTGCATTCAATAAATTTTAGAAAACTGCATCGATAATATGTATGCTCATTAATAACTTATTATATCAAAATATTAATATATCCAAAATCGTTGTTTTCTTAAATAAACAGTACAACTATGAAGTTATTTTTGTATAAAAATGCCATCTTGACGATTTAAATTCAAGGCTAATAATTAAGTAACGAAATCTTTAGATAATGTTTTTGTAATAACAATTTAATTAAGAATTTTTTTAAATTGCTTTACTTGTTTTAAATATTTAAGATTTAAAAAATATCAAAAAAATATTATCTTTTATTAAAATATTTTCTACAAAGTCGTGTTTAAATTCGTGAGAAACATACATTGATACTTACGCATTCACATGTATATTGCGTAAGTATGTGATCATATTGCGCGATACCGCTTAAGAATTGCAGATTTCAATTGCGTTTGAAAATATGCGGAAAACAAATCGCGGAAGGTTGTTGTAACGCCACGTCTGTCGTCACATTTGTGCGATGCAACGCGTCGATAGCACTTGACGTCTACGCGAGACAGATTCATCTCTCTCGCTGCTCGATGCGGAAGATTTTGAGATTTTAATTTGCGTACGAGCGACGTTAAAACAAACGTCAGGGCGAAGCCCGCGCAAAACGACGATGAAAGCGATGCTGCGTTTTGCGCGACGGATTGCGGAGAAACGCCACGTGTGACCGCGGGTGTGTGCAGGCGGCATATATATATCTGAATTCGCGTGTGTGTGTATACGTATGCACATACAACCGGCTGATATTTCATTCGATAAGCACGCGGATAGCGACTCGGGTTGACGGTGGCAAAGAGGGCCGTCGGAGTACTACCGACCAAGAGAGAAAATTCGAAAGCAGATCGGATTCTCCCGTTATTGCTCCTTTGAATCGGAATACCGCGGCGATTCGTTCTCATCCCTCTTTCTCCTTCCTATGCGCTTTTTCTCTCCCTCTTTCCGGTCGCTGCTTTCTTTATCAGAGGGCGAGAGAGAGAGAAACATCTTTCTCTTTTCTTCGTGCGCGCCGCCTGCAACGTATGCCGTCTGTAAATCTAGACGCGAATGCGTCTCTGTCCGGATTACAAATCGAAAGCGGTTTAGCTACTTGCCTTTCATAAAGAGGAACGAACACGTACGCATAGACATACGTCCAATCTCGGTCTCTACCTTGGCTTCTGCGTTCTCCCGCGTTGCCACCGCGAACGCTTCTTCCACCAGCGGGCCCTACCGTTCTTTTACATTCGCGCAGCAACCGCGACTCGATTACACGAGAGAAATAAATCGAGTTCTACGTGAACGGACTTGACAATTCTGGAAAAACTTTACCGGTAACCGCGGCTCGTAAAACGGACTTGTGGAATGTTAAAAAGACGCGCCCTCAAGAGAAAAGAAGTGCTCATTATATACATATTTAGAAATTTCCAGTGTTTCACGTGTATCGCGACACCCGTTATGAGATATCAAATATACACTGTATAAAATCTCTAATGACAGAAAAGCAAATATCGTACATGTGGTAAATGTGGTATCGTTTCACATCGTGAATTTCTATGAATAAATAGCTTTTAATTTTTATTCATATTTATAGATGTATAGTAATTTATATTTTATTCTACATAGTTTCTAATATCTGTGGATTAATTTTCATTAAAATTTCGTAATTATATAAAATTAATTATCATCAAAATTTATTATTACTTCGTGACAGTATTAAAATTGCATAATTTATACGAACGAGTTAAAAAGTTTGTATTCGTGCTACATTATATTTTTTAATAATTTTTAATATGAGATTCTTTTCGTATGCTTTTATATTTTATATGGTTATAAAAATTTATTTTTGCTTAATTTTCGAGAAGTCGTAAAGATTCTTCGCTACTGCTTTACAACACACGCATAATTAAAATATTTCTGATTAAATCTTATTTAATTCGAGCAATCGTAACTCCAGTAGCAGAACGTTAATTTTGCAATTCACCGACCTACATCTTTTTCCCCAGTTGAATCTGCATTTCATCGGCGGATACACCAGTCACGTTTCCGAGGTACGAGAAACGAACCGCATCTCTGGCTCTGATTCACTGTAATATAGACGAGCCAAGAGTCTAACTACGACGGATACCGCGGGTCATTCGCGGTGCGAATAAAGTCAAGTGGTATGAGATGTACGAGAAAGGGAGAAAGAGAGGAAAATGGAAAATGGAAAATCAGAGGAGGAAAAGGATAATAAAGGAACGAGGCGGAAAGAATTATCGAAGGAATAAGAGAACGGAATATCTCTAGGCAGCAAAAGGAAGAAACGGATCAACGAGATAAACCCTCGAGGGCGCAATCCAACGAAGCCGTGAAACAAAGCTCTCCCCGCGGTTGCGGAAGCAGCTGGTAACGTGACTCGGGGTGACTCAGCGAAACCATAACATTACCCCGCTAACTCTTCGTACCTCGCTTGTACAGTATACCCGCGGCGATAATCCGCGTACTATATTATACACGGTGCGTCTCGCTATTATTACTGCGTGCGACTGTTTGCTGCGCGTTACTTGAGAGATACGCCAGATACTTATCATCGTGTCTCTTGATATACGATGAAATATAAGACTATTTAAAGTGTGATAGAACGCAAAGTTTGATACGACATCGGAAGTTTTCGCATAGCGATATATCGATACTTACGATACACTCTAACAGATATCGATAAAATTCCTTATTTGATTGTCATTGTCACATCGTTCATTGTTCTTGACATTTTTTTTTCATCAAACTACCACGAGATAGCATTCTATTAGCATTTTTCTTCGAAAACAATTCGAAAGTATCACGTGAAACGTGCCGAGGTGTGTTAAAAGTGGTAGAGAGAGTAAAGAAAGCCGGAGCGAGGTAATCATGAAGTTGGAATATATCCTCGCGAAGAAGTTGGAATCGGATCCCGGATAAATCCTTGAGGGCGCAATCTGGCCGAGTGGTGGAACAAAACGCGGCGCACCTGCGGACTTGGAAGCACCGAGTAACGTGACTCGGGTGCCTCGATGAAACCATAATATTATCCGATGCTCTTCATCTCGTTCATCCCGCGTACCGCGCAACCACGTGAAGACAAAGTGGAAAGAGGTGTTCCTGGACAGCTAGCGAAATCAGATCGGTGGAAAGGGAAAGCGTTTCGACAATCGCGCCGGACGGGAAACGCGATGCCGGAAGGGAGGAAGACATGTACTATCGCAAAGTGACGAGGCGGATTACAGGTAAATCCTCGTCGACATATTCCGATCGAGCTGGCCCGACGATGGCTGACGTTTATCACCGGGTTGTTTAATTCTGTTAAAAAAATATACGTATATATCGTGCATGTCATGTATCACGTCGTTACAGAGAAGATAATCAATATGACGAAACGAAGATAATTCTTTATGCGATATTTCGAGTACTTGAAAAAGAAAACATCGATCGTGCCGTTTACATCTCTTCATATTTCCCATAAGATAAATTATGGGAAATTACTCATTTGCATGATAGAATTATTGATGGTGCAATTCAGTTTTCGCAATGTAAATGATTAATTTGTGGATGTAATATCCGCAATTAATTTACTCGATTAAATCGTATATTCGTGATTCGCTACTATTGAGAACTGCTTATTCGTGCGCGCCTTCGTATATATTTCAATATACATCATAGAATTATTATATTTAATAGAAATAAATTGAAGGATCAATTTTAAAGAAAACGTCGGAAAGTCTTAAATCGCATGGGAACACACGAGAAAATTTATAGCCTGCAATAACTGCAGAAATACTATAAACTGCTAAAGAACGTGGAAAGAAATATTTTGCAATCACATACTACTTATTCGCTTCATATATATGTATTGCCTCAACCTTTTTAAAAATTTATATATTGTTAAGAATTTATATATATATATAATTATACATATATTTATTTATTATTATTATATTATAAATATTATATAATATTTATAATATATGTATATACTAAATTACGTTATATATAAATTATTGTGGAACGAGTAATTTAATGCGTCGTGTATCACGGTTTTCGCATTTTCATCCTTATATCGTCAACGATTTTGTGCCAATGTTATATGATCGCGAATAAATTCTCTGGGTGCAATCTGGTCAGTCTGTGACAGTGCCTCGTATTCCGAACACACATTTATCAAAGATGTAACATCTAGCCCCATTTAATCTGTACAGTTGAAACGTCACATCTTTGATAAATGCGAGCTCTAGATACGAGCCTGGATATACCGCGCGCTCCTACGATCTCGAAAGCACACGGGAATGATTATGCATCGATGAAAGCTACCTGTCGTTACGTTCAATTTTAACGTTTTCTTTACTCTCAAATACCGTGCGTAGAGATCTTTATATACATTATTTTTACTACTACTTTTACTCATCGAATATCTACCTGTGAAAATCAAATACGTTGATTCGCTGAGATTCTGTATGTGAATAAATCGATAGCGTTTACATTGCGCGTGCTTTCAAACGTTAAGAGCGTACATCATCGTGCAAACATCGCGCTAGTAGAACGTTGCCTCGGCATACGGCAGCGACGGAGTCTCAAGTGGCAAATAAATCTGGAGTAAAGATCCTCGGGAGTGCAAACTAGACAAATTGGCGGAACAAGGCAGACGTGCGCGCCAGCAGTAGCTGCGCTAACGCGGTAACGCGACTCAGGTGCACCAATGAAACCATAATATTATCCCACGCTCTTCGCTCATCTTCGCCCCTTTCGCGAGCCGGATCTACGTGTACGCTTCATACGCGCTGGACGTGAGCGAATGCCCGGTGAAACGTACATTGCACCGATCGTTGCGCATTGTTGCAACAACTGTGGAAAACGGAAAATGCTCAGCATATCCCTGTATCTGTATGCCTAGAGTGTGTTCTAGAGGGTTTAAAGCGCGAGAAGGCGGCGAGAAGCATGTGGCCTGCCTGTAATATTGCCACTGACTTAAGCCTTGGGAAATTGGCTCATTTATCTCGGCCGCGGAGACACCCGCCGATGTAGTATCACGCTTGGAAAAATGTTTTCAAAGAAAAGTAAAACGCGGTCTTCTTACGATTTTCCTCTTACGATTATGCCTTTTTTCGTCACGAGAAATACGGTTAAAAAATACCTTAACAAAGCGAGTCGCCCAACAGTATACACGAGGTCAATCAAATTTCAATTTTCATAACCAAAGAGTACGGAGTCTGAAAAGTTGATTATTTCAATTTACCGAATTGTACCATTTGACATCTAAATTAACATTGTTTAATACTGAAATAAAATGCGAAGCTCGCTGTATGTGTTGTGCGTTGGAATATTATGTAAAGGTAATATATATATATATTTTTTTTTTTTTTAAATCATATACATGAGACTATGTGTATGCTACTAGTCGTCTAACAGACATGTTGAACGATCAGAAAATTTTTCATAAATATGCTAAATGAATTTTGAGAATTAATTTTTTGCAATATACATTTTTGCGTTAGTATTGTCGTAAAATATACAAATTAGTTCTATGAGCAATGCATTGTTGTCTATCTTGTTCGCTATAATAGCATGAACTAATTAATACATTTAACACACAATTAATCACACATGTCTCATATTGTCAATCCACAAACATGTACGATCGTAATATCAATATTCATATATGCATGTTACAAGGGAACGTTGAACCAGGGGCGAAAATTAACGTACGTCATTATTTTCATTAGCTCGCACTATATTTCTTGCGAGTATGATTATCTGCATTCTGGGGAAATTCGTGCTTTCCCTCGTCGGGACTTGTTCACGAAACGAAAACTTCCGTCGAAAATACAACCGACGGAATAATTCCCCGGCTAACTTTTCGCACCGACATCGGGTTCTCCCTGCCTGGAGGACTCTCAAACTGGATAATCGCATGAGCGGAAAGCGAGCAAGCGAGTAAAGGAAAAGGAAGCGTTTTTCCGCGAGACTGCGAGGGAAGCCCGTCAGTCAAGTGCGTAACGTGACGAAATATCTGATCTGAGAGTTCGCGGACTCATTCTCGAGTTCGAGTTCGAGGGCGAGGAACGAGTTCGACCAAGTGTAAAGGATGGTTAAGGACAGACGGACGAAAGGAAAGGATGAGTTACCTCGGCGGGTGCTTTCAGGCCGCGCCATTTCGACGTTGCCGGCGCGCAATTTTCGTTCCGCGATGTAAAAGTTTCTACAAGGTTTGCGTCTTGAGCCTTTTCTCGAAGTTCGATACCAAATGGATTTTCTTATTTTTACCGAACACAGGTTGGAGAGTGTACCGTATATAAGATTGTCGCATCGCTATCTTTCCAAGTACGGATACTATGAGAGATATAGTGATTAATAATATCTATTTCCAGCTATCGATTATCGTTGCTCTCAATCGATTGGCGTTATCTTAGGTACGATCAATTATATATCTAGTTAGGAATTTAGACTTCTATTATATTCTATTATACGATTTCGAAAGAGACGAGAACGCCTAAGCCAGCAGAAACACGCTACGCGTTATATATCGTCCATTCTCATTCGATTCGTCCCTACTCGGCCAATTTCTACGGCCAAACGGTCCATTTTAATTGAATTTTCAGGAAAAAGGGGTGGTCTGAATTGACGTCTACGAGGGAATTCGATGGCTAGCCTCGACTAGCTCTCGCGTTCGTACTTTCGTCCGATTTCGATTGTAGCTCGCGGCTAGAACCACCAATAAAGTAATTCTGGTTAAAGGCAATCGCGCCAAAGGTACTTCACTTACTCGTCCTTTCGAAATGCCATTAAATGCCGAGGGCATCAGCTGCCAGCACGGCCAAACGTTTTCGCGAAAAAGGATATTCGCACTTTTCAATGATACTAAAAATTAGTATTCATCAAATGAAACTCAAACAATGTGAGATGTTGTTATATAATCAAGAACTTTAAAACTTTCTTCCACGCAACATATTTCTACATTTAATGGGGTAATTGTTGCACGAAGCAGTATTTCAGAAAGTTTGTTATTTATGCTTGTTTAGATAGGAGAACCTCGCACATCAACAAGCCGATTACTTTGAACAACGGTTTCTATCGTGATCCGTCGTGGAAGATAAGAAAAGCGTACTGCAACAAGTCGCAATTCTTAGTTCCTTTCTTTTTACAGATAATGTAATCTGACAATGAGTGGCGCGAACGTATTACAAAAGACGATCGTTACAGAGTATATAGTTACATTGCGGCATGCTATGTATCTTGCTTAAAGATGCACGTTGGAAATTCAAAAGCTAAACGAGCAACATCGTCGGCTCAACGAGACGATTATCAGTGAGCCATTAAACGCGCGAGGCCACAGATAACTTTGTCCCGATAGCCTTCCCCGCGAGAACGAGTGTAGGTACGTCATCGCGAGCGTAAAATTTTAATTAACAGGAAATGCGTTAATTAGTTCATGGAATCGATAACCATGTACGATATATACATTGTATAACGCGAAACAAAGAGCTTCTTTTCGTGCTGTCATCCCGATGAATATATATATTTCATATTTTTTTAATTTTATTTTATCACGTAAAAATAGATGTGAAATACGATATTTGTGATATTCAATATTCAGCTGATATATTTACTATAAAATTTTAATAAAGCTCGATTTAGTATTAAAGCATGTATTACAATTAGAGGATATCCCGATATGAAAACAGATACAGAAATAACGAATCAATAAACCAGTTTCGTAATGAAATTTTGAAATTAGTCGGAACAACGAGTCTTTACGATTGACAAAGTAATCGTGAGATTAGCTATTAAATCGAATTTAAAGGAAGCGGCTTAATGCAATTAGCAAGAAAGACTGGCACATAGGTAGAATGTTAAAGAGGAACAGAAAAGGGTGAAGATGAAGATACATTGCTAGGTGAGAAAAAAAGAACGAGATTGTGAGACTTCTTGATCGTCGTTAACTAACATCGATTACAATGGGTTATAAATACATTTATAATACGTTGCTTACACGCTAAAATAAAGCATAACATTTATAAAAAAATGGACGAAATTAATATATGTGGACGTTGTTTCTTTCGCATACTTATTTCCTTCTTTTCGCAGTATTATTCGATTTCTCACTTTCATGTTTAACAATTTTTTTTTAAATAAACTAGAATTTTATATACTCGAGAAATTATACTTTATCGTTTTACATAAATGAAATAAAAATGTGAATGTGAAAGATAGAGATTTATAATATTTATATGATTTATTTGATTATTTAAGAAAAAAATGGGAAAAAGAAAACAAAATTTTTATAAAACTAACTGAATTTTATGATATGAAGATTCGAAATTCTTTTTCTCTTCATTTTCCGACTTATGGCAATTTGATTTTAAGAGGTTCAATTTTGTGTATATTTTGTACTTTATCCGCTGACCTTATTTCTTTCTTATCGTCTCTACGTCTACTTTTAAACATATGTGATAAAAACTTTCTTTACAGAGCTACTTTCAAATACATGCGTTTTATCAAACTCCATTATAAACTCAGACAGTTCTCAGTTATCCGACTAGTTCACTTTTGATTGTATTTTATTTTTTTTCCAAGAATTTTTGTGCTCTTTTAGCATTACCGTAGTCACGGTATTTATATTATTTTTAGCCCATTTGTATAACTCGATAGTTTTTTGCTAATCTCTTGTTATATTGACAATTTTTAAGAATATTAAGTTTTTTCCTTTTTAAAGAAAGTAATAAATGCAATTAGTTTTGATTTCTATAAAATAAGGTAATGAATGGATTAGTTTTAATTTATATGAAATTTTAAGCAAGAGAAAAAGAATAATATTTAATGTTTATTGTCATATGAAAGTCATGGTGAAAATAATTTTTTTTCTTAATGTTTACTTACTTCTTAATATTAATACAAAAAGGAATTTGCTATATATGAAATAAATTTATATAATGTTAAACTGATTATATCGCACATGTAATATATAATATATATGTATATTCAAAATTATAATGCATCACAAGATATTCGTAATCTCTACATACATATATTATATGCTTAATGATATTATACGTGATAAATTACCTATTCCCTATTTTGCAGCCATATTCAATATTCGCTGTCGCATGTTTAATATCAAAGTCAAATTCGAACAAAATCGTACTGTCGTATCTGGTTCCAGAGTCACGGTTAATGGATGCTATTTAAATCGTCATCGCGTCGAGCAATTTCCCTGAGAGGAAGAATCTCCTTCGCCCTCATACTCTGACGATTTCTACAGGGGATTCCCAAGTACGATGGGATGAGATATCGATGTACTGACAAGTACGTAAGGAGAAGAGGGAGAGAGGGGATCATCTTACTCATCTTCTGACGTTTCGTATTGTAGCTGAAATTGATTTGGGAATAGTCGTGTCGACAGTATTTGGGCGAAACGATACCTTGTAATGCGTTTCCATATCGAACGAATCTCGCATATGTATATGCTTAGCCAAAGCACACGTATATTTTGCAAAATTAGCATAATGCTTAAATATTGATTATTTCATAAATTTCTCAATAATGTGATCTAAAGGAAATGCAGTATTTAAGAATACTACCGCTATATGATTTTTAGTTAAAATAAGTTAACATTATACATATGCGTATAAGCAATTTGATGATGATGAAATTCATAAGACTAGTGCAGTAAAACTAATGATGTTAATAGCGCCAATAAAGCTATCTTTCTTTATGACAATTCTAAACATATGCTTGAGAATTATTGCGAATTACAACGTAACATTCACCAGATAGATAATGTATAGTTGTAAATGTGCTATTATGGAAGTTATGCTATTATTATGTTATTAATTGCGCAAAGTGATAACAAATACTAACATTTACTATCTATTACATGAAAGAATGATGCTGAAAAAAGGCGAGAATAACGCCAAATATAAAAATGAAAAGAATATTCTTTTGAAAGAATAATAAGCACGCAACCTCCTCTTAATTACATGAATAAATCAGTTGTTTTGCAAGCTATCTTTTATCGTATGTTATATGAATGTAGCAAAAATAACTCTCGAGATAACTCCTCAATTTTTTCTCTGCTTAAAAATGCAGATAACAAACTTTTTTCTAATGACCTTTTAAATAAATTACAATTTAATACAGAGATAATTTTTTATTTTACCGAATTATAAAGATTAATACGAATAATTAAAATTTTAAAAAAGGAATCACATTAAAAAATTTTTCACTAAAGAAAAAATTATTCTAAATTAAAAAAACATATCCGTGGATTAAAGTATAATTCTGATAACTTTTACACAATGTGTTAAAAGTTTTCTAGTAATGAAAAATTCAAATTTCGAGCTTTTGCATTGCTAATCTAAACATGAAGGAGATATAATTATATCTAGAAAAAGAGGAAAAACAATGATAACTCTTTATGAAACAATTGCAAATGATTATGAAAACATTAGTAATTATTAATTAACATTTCATCGAAATTTTGTAAAATTGATGAAAATGCTTATATTAGCGATTCATCAACGGTTATTCTATTACACAATTTTAATGAGAATTTTTTATGATCAAATGTTATGATCCATACTATTAAAAGTGCGATATTATAGCTTGAATACAACTTAATAAAACATTGAAAATACAATATGTTTGAATTGTTAGAGAAATAATTATTACCTGCAAAGATTGAAATAATAATTTATAATTTTTATCCTTATCGCTTCAATTTTTATTGGAAATAATAAATGAATAAATCACAAGAAATACGATAAAGTCTAATCATCACAAGTTTTATCATCACAATACAGTTGTATATATTTATTAAAAGTTGATTAACCGTTAATACTGTATTAATCGTTAAGTGTATTTCTTAATACTTGTTGCAATCGAGGTAATATATGCATTTTGTTTTGAAAAAGAATGTGATAATACATACATGTATATGAAACGTCTTATACCTTTGCATGAATGTTGCATGAATGACAACAAGATTGCATGTTTTAATAATAATAATAATAATAATAATAATAATAATAATAATAATAATAATAATAATAATGGCGAATATTGTGTAACAATTAATTTGTTATCGTTTCTAAAGATTATATATATATACAATCAATATATTGTATAGCATAAATCCAGACTGAATATTTTCTGCGTTTTTTAATTTTAATTTTGATAAGTGGGCCATCATCGCATATGCCGAAAAACATTCATTTAAAGAATATTTACAATTATATTTACAATTTGATCAAAAAACTATTTATATAAATTAATTTAATATTACCGTTTTTTACACCAAATATCTTCACATTTCGAAAGAATTGAATATATCGTTAATAAAATATTTTATTTTATTTTAATAAATCAATATAATAAAATTTAATCATTGTGAAAAAAGTTATACTTGTCATCGTTACGTTTTGTTTGATTAAAAAAAAAAAGAGAAAAAGGTAATTTATTAATGTATATTTATACGACGATTATATGTATATGATTACATGACAATTAGACAATTTTTAATCTTACAAAATTAAATTGATGAGAAAAAATTAAGTTTTTGGAGAAAATGAAATTTTCTCTAGATTTTAACTCTAATTATAATTTATTTTATTACATATTATAAATAACAAACATATAAAATGTTATCAAAGAAATTTGATTTAAAAAAGATTACCTGTGCCTATTGCATTGTGCGCAACGCATGACATTTCATAACAATTCCGTAGTCTACGCATTAATTCGCGTATTTTTCTACACGGTGCCGTGTTTCATTCGTTGTCCAAAATTGCATTGCAGTGTACACGACACCTTTCTTTTTTTCTTTTTTCGCTTTTTTCCGCGGCTAAACGCGAACACTGCCGTTGTGATGCGTTGAATACAAAACGTTTGGCACTCACCTGGGCCTTTTCGACAAACGAGGAAGTCCGCGAGAACCTGTGCGTGTTCCGAAGCCGTTAGTGGCGCACTGCTTTTGCTTCCGTACACATCAATACATAGACAACCTGCCATCACCCCGAGGGCGATAGTAATTCTAGGATAATTCCAATTTCGAGTGGTAATTTTGTTGCGCAATTCGTGTCGAGGAAGGAATACGATATCACGAGAACCGGCCGTATCGTCGCGACGCAGACAGCTATACGATTCGACCGATGGTCGATCGACATGCGAGACGGTCGCTTGTCCTGCTAATAACAGGACAAGGTACTCTGGCATCCTGTGCTCTAGACTATTATCCTTTGGTAGAAACCAGATTTCATAATTTAATCGACAGCATTGCTTTAAATAAATCTTGTAATGCGACATAGAAACAATATGAGAAAGAAGCAAAGTCACATTTAACATAAAACGAGACAATTATATTTAAAAAAATTGTAAAAATGATTTAAAAACAGTACTCTACGTAAAAGACAAATATTTATCACATGAAAAATGTGATAGAAGAATGGCATTTTAATTATGATGATAATTTAATTTTCTCATCGAGTATTATATATTTTCTCGATTTATGTATACATCGCAAAATATTTTCGCGCGTTACACTATATATTTGATAATATTTTAGATGCCAATGTAAATTTTCAAGAATACATAATAACGACTTGTAAAAAATTCGACAGGATTTTTTAATATTTAGAATCGATATGTGTGTACGGTGTCGTTCGCGCGAAGCAAATTGGGGTTCAACAGCTTCCTGTCCAACGGGAAGAGACCTGTTTCCTATTCTGAGATATCGTGGCAGTTTTATAGTCGGCACTTGCCACGTACGAAATAACGTTTTGTACGAAGAACGTGCCCGGAACTCGGCATTACGATATCAAACGGCACAATTCAGTGTCCGACAGAACATCGGTGTGTGCTCTCCTACGATTGTAACCTATTTCAACTGTGCAACGTAGATCCACCGACCCTCTATATCACAACTCGATCCGTACACGTAATCGTTCGCGATTTGTAGCAGCCACGCTATAAATGACTTCTCTTTTGTCACGTACAGAGTTATATGTAAAAGGCAGACGTTTTTAAAGGTTCCTTTTAATAGATTGCGCTATACGACGCGTATCACTATTCCCGCGTGATGGGTTTTTCCAGAGAAAGGGGGAAAAAAATAGAAACGCAAACTATTCGTTTATTTTTATTCTCTGTACACAGTACCCAATATATTGATATTTATGCGATTGTTTCATCTTATAGCCGGGGAATTGAAGTTTTAAAGTGAAAAACATTATAAATACTAAAGGATTAACCAAACAACTAAAAGCTTGCACGGATTGTTACAGCTATAAAAATATATTTAAATACGTTTGATAAATATATATAAAAAAAAATCTAACAATGAGCGAAATACTTTAATCTTTTTAAAATTATCTTCAATTAAATATATATAAAAAAGTTGTGTCGTACATACGAACACGATGGTATTGTTAGAGTATAACTGCGTAATCTAAAAAATAAATAACAATAGTCACTAAAAAAATGCGTAAAAATTGTACGCGCAACAATGTCGAAATTAATGTACATTACGGCCATTCATCCGTGTTTCATATTTAACTGCGACAATAATTTCGCACACGTATTATCGAAACGCCGCTCAATTTCCTGTGTACTACGTATGAACATAGTAAGCTTTTGCACGAAAGCTGCGCACCCCATTCATGAATTACGAAATAGCCTGCATACGCAACGCTGCCAATCGGCGATACACCGTGTGTCTACCGCGGAGAGTATATCCCGCAGCATCCCCTCGATGTCGGTCTCGATATTAGGCCATATTTTGTCGATCCAGGTAGTGGTTTGCCTGAGTCAATTTAATCGAGGCGCTGCGCGTACGTATATGTACTAACAGTCTGTCTCCTGAGTAAACCCTCGTGCAATAGATATGCTTGTTTCCTATTTTCTATGGCGAATGCGTTGAAATTGAAAATAATGCTACGCCACAAGATTGTCGATATGTCTCTTTCACGGAAGAATAGAAGGCAGCATTTATTATTTGTGTTTGATAGCGGATTTCTCCAATTCTTTAGCATTCTATTTTGACATTTTGATATTATTTTACATTGTTACTCGCAAAATGTAAATTATAATATGTAATCTTTTTTGCAGTGTAGAGATTATTTTTTTTTGTTTCTTAGAAAATATATTTTTTTATTATCTCTAACATATAAATTTTCTTTCATAGACTTTTAATAAATTATTCTTACTCTCTGCGTGATATGAAAATTTTGATATTTCTCGAAAAATATATATAAGTATTAGAAGAAATTACCATTATCTTTACTTTATACGCGTTAAATCCAAAGCATGACGATTCCAAGATATTGAATAGAATTTTTATCTTTCATAAGAACACGCGGTTAAGATTATGGCCGAAAAATTGTGATTTGATTAATCGAACTTGATTCTGGCATAAGAGGTTTGGCTCGAATTTAAACGATTCGTGATTGTCGTTCGTTACCTTCGATCCTGTTACATCATCCAGCAGAGAAAATGCTCGCGATGAAGAAAGATCGCCCTGTACTTTAGCAACTTCTTCAAAGACTTTCTTAATTACGAGCAGGACGCGATAAAGGTCGGCGAGAAGAAAAGAGGTTGGGCGCAAGACTTTCAGCTAAACGAGGAAAGTATCGATTCCTACTCCTGCGAAAGGGAATCTGAAAAACTTTTTATCTCTAATTGTCATAGTACCGCTAAAGTCTATTGTTCTATCATTTCCGCCTCTGCTTTCTCATTTGGTTCATCATTGCTCGATTAATCTGCGAATCTTTCTTAAGGCTTTCGGAACGAAGCAATGTATTCTGTTAAAATGTCTCATCTTTTCCAACGAGTATTTTTAAGCACGCGCAGTAATTTCGAAATAAAACTTGCTTGCTAATGTTGTTTAAAATATTAAAAAATATATTAGTTATTTATTACACGTAAACAAATAATTTTATATCATATAAGAGTTTTTTTAGGTAATTTCACTAATTATCAAAAACAATTATCAATTAAATTCGGAAATCATGAGAAATACGCATGAAATAAACACTATAAAATATCATGTGATACAGTACGAATATATTCACATACTACGTCTATTTAGAAATTTACATCTCTGAATTAATTTGACAATTTTGCGCAGCTAATATGTTTACGTCTATTACCGTATTTGGTTAACAAGCAACCGCTGCGGCGACGGCGAACTCGCGGCGTGTGCGTCAAACAACTGGCGCGCTTAGTGAACACGAGTTGGATTTGTCGGTGTGCAACCGCTTTAACGCGGAAGCCTTGGAATCGTGCGTTTACGCCCGTTGGGCGGAAGTACTTGGAGGCAATTTCGCCGCGGCTCCAGATCCGGCGAATCTGCTCGCCGCTCATCGCGCTAATGCATTATAATCCCGGACGTAGACGGAAGCCGTGGAATCGCGTAGTGGGTGTTAACCGAGCAACGCGCGCAGGAATGCAAGCCCCGAGAGCGCCGTTCCTTATCCCGTCTTTCATCGTCGGAGCAAGATCCACGGAACAAACGCGTTAGATATCTCTCCTCATCTTTCAAAGTGAGTCGCAACGCGCGACGACGCTCGTACTGACGCGAATCACCTGGCTTTTCATCACCACAACATCACCTCTAATACGTGTAGAAATATTTATCAATGTATAGTAAAACTTTCTGATTGTCTCTTTCAGCGGAAGTTATATAACGATTGAACATTCAACCGCATGTAACGAGTGAAAAAATTACAAGTGACTTTAATTGCAAGAAATGTGAAAAAGCAGTAAACTAATGTTCTTCAATTATTAATTTTCTTTTATTAGAAAATTAATATTACGCATAATATGATACAATCTATTTATAAAATTACCTATAGGTTAATCATCTTTTTTTTAAATGCAACGTCCTTCTGGTAAAATGCATAGGTGAGGCTTGTATCACAGATAACGTTGGTTACGACTACGATACATTGCTTGTCTGTTGTAGATAATCGCGACTCATTAAACCAGGTATTGACTCATTAAGCAATAAACCTATTTAGCCGGTTAATTGGCGGCAACTCCTCCTTTTCTCTGTCCCTTATCTTCTTCCGGTTTGTACGTTTGTAAGCAATGATCGAAGGTTCGTACTGTCAGTCCCCGAACCGTATCGCCACGTCACAAAACGGGTTCCTCATTAACTTCTTCTCTACGTCGTCGTTTTTTCTTCCTCGCCACGTCCTCTCCTCTTCCTTTTTTCAGCGACCCTCCTCCGCGTCATTCGGCATATGGCCGAGGGGTGCCGGCGGAGCGGATGTAACTTCCTCGAAGCGTACTTGCCAGCGCGGGCGCAGCGGTCGTCGGAGGATGCAAATTAGACAGGCCGGGCACGACGCTTATCTAGGCCGTTATTGCTAAGCCTTTGTTCACGTGGTTGGTTACAGGGGATTTGGTTTCAACCGATATCCTCTCGGCGGAGACGTGCCATCGCCCCCGTCGTTTTAAAATCGTCCCATGAGCCGCCGCTGGCACATCTTTTTACGCGATCCGATACGCCCTGGTGCACGACTGTCGTCGTTCTTGCAACAGATTTAAAAGCCCTCATCCGGGTCAACAGGTTGGAAGAAGATATCTCTTTACCTTCTTCAGATAAACGTTTTTTGAACTGTAACGGGTAGTTTGTGCGAGTCTTGAAGCAGCAAACGATAATTATAAAATGGCTACCTTTTTATAAAACTTTTTCCGCACACTGATATGTATTTACCGAGAAAGAAGGCGAGATGGAACGAAAACGGATCACATACTATTTATTGTAACTGAACTCACATGTAACAAAGTGTACTCTGCGTACCTGTGGAGGGAAGTCCAATAAAAAAGAAATATGACATCTCACACATACGCATGCCGGTGCAGACAGCGAGTGCGCGTGACATGGTGTTGAAAGTTAAAGCTAAAGGGATAAATTTCCATCTCATGCCGCAACGCACGTAGGGCGGATCTATTTTACGAAGAATTTCTATTTGGCGTAGTTTGTGTGCCATTGTGTTTATCTCCACTTTTCGTTTACTGACTACGTAGAGAGCCGACTCGAATGGAAAATGGAAAGTCAAACAGGCAAGCTCTCTCGGAGAACACGATTCCCGTAAACATCTAAGGATAGGCAAACTTCCGACCCCTTTCGTTTTCAGGCACATTAAACCACTCTTCTGCGAGTAACCGCGTGCATATAATTTAGATTATTTAGAATGTCGTTATCTCTGTTGCGAATCTGCGGGACATATTTCGTTAGATGGAGGTTTATCGAAAGTAAACGACTGTAAAGAAAGAATTTATTCCCTTGATTGCATGCATGTATGCATATTCTCGAATTAAATATACATTTTTTATCAATATTAAAGATCACTGGTGAAAAACATTTTTGATTAAAAAATTAAGCCGTCATGGCAAACAAATACACGTACATAAATATGGCAATTACTTAAAAAAGTTGCGCGACGATCAACTTTTGGTTGTGCATCGAGAATGAACTTCCACAAAAAACTTGCGTGCACCTAGGTTCTCGGTAGCACGGTTGCAGGTGCACACCGCACTGCAGCTGTCTCTTTGGCTACGTCGTCTTTTATTTATATCCTCTGCGATGCACCTCCGGCCTCATTTCTTTTTCTCCGAAAGTTGCTCCCACAGTGAAGATATATTGTTTCTGTCATGAGTACAATACGGCATCTTTATAATAATCAAGCATACATACATATGTATATGTACCATGTACAAAAAGACAATTAGAAATGAATTATTTAATTATTTTTATTATTATTTTATTATTTTATTTAATTATTAGCTCGAGCTAATAAAATTACATTAGAAAAAAATTAGCTAATAAAATAATTTTTTTTCTGATTACGATTAATCTCTATTAAAATAAAAATTTTTTTAAATATAGCAATATAATGAATTATATTATCGATTAAGTGTAATTCTTTTTAGAGTTTTTTATTTATACTCTTTGTGAGAGAGAAAAATTACTCTGTGGAACACGTAGACAAATACTTTATCAGAAAAGATTATATGATATAGAAGCTATATATTAAGATAAGAACTTCTTTGGTAGGAAACTTGAGAGAACAAAGATCCAGAATCACATTACTCTCGATCGTTGCTACCGTTCCGTTCACGCCTCGAAAGATTCGCGCGTAAGCACTTAAGATACGCGATAAAGCACGTTGTCGGCGTTTGCACGAATCGCTTTGTCATCAAAATCGAACGCACCGCCAGATTCGAAATTCACATTCGGTCCACCGCGTACATCCGTAGCGCGACGTTGAAACATTCGTTCAATTTTCCGTCAAATTTACGCGCAGCGACTCGCTAAATAAGGGAGCACCCTCAGAAAGCACCGAGTGCGACCGGATGTAAAAAGTGGATTAATTAGCCCGGCAAGCCGCCACCTTGTTTCTTTCTTCGCTTACCAAGCGGGACCCTCATCTCGTCCCTTGTCGGGCTCTTCTTACTCTTTCGTTCGCATGTCCAATGGTGTTTTTTTTTTTTTTTTTTTTTTTTTTTGTGTCTATCTGTAAGTTCTGCTCTTACCATAAAGAATGGTCATGCTTTTAAGAAAAAGTGGACGTTTACATTGCAAAGTTAGCCTTTAATCCTTAACTGTTAGCGCAAAACAGACAAACTTAAATTCTCATCTCACTCGAATAATGTTTTCATAAATGAGACAATTGTAGAAAAAAAAATTGCAAGTGTCAAATATGTTCCAGTGAAAATATTACAACTTGAAAATAATAACGTTGTGAGTAGTATATTGAATATACTCTCTATTATAAAAATTTTTTTCGTGTGTGTTTTCATTATTTTTTATTATTATATATAAACACATTGTAAAATCATTTTTTTAAATCTCACGAAATAATTTTATATTTATTTGCTTTTTTGTTTTTATTATACACAATGGCAACTGTGCACATTTAAAGTTTGGTTTTAAAGATATTTTAAATTGCTCAAGTCTTTTATTTATGTGGCATTTTAAAATTACTTTTGTCTGGAACTATGTCTGGATGCTTCATTAAACCTTATCTTTAATCAAATGCACGATTTAGCATGCCAACGAAAACTCGGCACGTCTGGAACGCGTAACAGTTGTAACAGGTAGCTTCGTTGAAGAATGTTAAACAATTCTCTTATAATTTAACTTGAGACTGCGTAATTAACTTCCGGCGATATGTACACAATGTATTGTAAATCTTAAATTAAGGAACGAGAAATACCTATTCTTTATAAACTAATTTAGTTTCACGAAATTAATTCATAAGTTTTTGAAACGTTTGAAAAATGAGATACAGCATTTTTTTTTTTTTTTTTTTTTTTTTTCAAAATTCATTTATCTTCACGCAACATTCAGCTGACAAAGTATAGAAATAAAATTTTTGCTTAAATATATTATTTGTTAATCTTTTTGGATTAAATGTACGTAATTTTCTTTTCTATTATTTTATTTTAACCAATTTTTCTATTGTATATACATTTATGTAAATTAGAAAAAGTGGATGATTTTTTAGGACAAGGATCCTAAATTTGATTTTGAAAATACTCAAAAAATAGATTTATATTCTTTGACGGCAAAAAAGCAAAAATGTTATTTGAAATAGAAACTTGAATTCGATTCCTTTTTTTATAAAATAGATGATCTAGCATTTCTCGTCAGAGAAACAATGCTTACTTAATTCCCATAGCGACGCAGCTGCATAGAATCGGAAGATTCTCGACTCTCTTTTTCAATTACTTACATGTTTTGATTTGGCAAAGTATAAAAATACTTTTGCGTAGTCGAAGATTTTGTTAATAATAACGAAAGAGAACTTGCAAAGTCGAAATAACGCTCGTATTTTTCTATACTCGTTTATTACGATGATTACCGTTGTAGCACTTGTTTGTCGCTTTTTTATATGCGTATGCATATTTACGTGAATGCCTGAAAATTTTACCATTGCGCGCATGTTTGACGATGATCGAGAGATGTAGATATATGTGTAATATATATATATATACATACATATATCTGCGTCTATATATATATATATATATATATATATATATATATATATATATATACATATGTGTGTGTGTGTGTATGTGTGTATGTATATTCAGAGAGAGACTATCTATCAGTTACGAGTGCACGAGTGAATATTATATCAATCGTTCGTTTGTGCGCGGGAAGAGGAGACGCGCTCGTTCCGTTCGGGAAATGGACCTTTGTCATTTGCCGCGGCATAGAATATAAGCGGGTCGATTTCTGTAGCGACGACGCGGACGAGCTTTGATCTTTAGCGGAATATGAAATACACGGGCTCTGTGTAGCCTCTCTACAAGCAGGTTTGACATTTCGGAGCTCAGGGTAACTGACCTGAGAAAGATATTTAATCGCGCCGCGCTCATACTGTGAATTCATCAGGATTGTTATCTCTCGTAGATGAGAAATTATAGATTAAGGTGAATGTGAACGTAACTAAGAACATCGTGTCATCGTTTAATACCGAAGACAAGGGACATTCTAGTCAAAAATAAAGAATTAATTAGCAAATATTTTATATATTAAATAATTGAAATCTATAATTGGATATAAATACATTTTTAATTTTCCGATTTATTTTAGTTTATAAGAAAAATCCGGATATATAAGTTAATATGTTAAATTTTCTATCGATATAAAATTCTCTGCATTATTATTTTGATCTGCATATTATGTAGCATAATATAAGAATGCTTAGCCAAGTTTTCAAGATAAGAATGTAAGCAAAATTTTTTTGTATTACATTGCTCAACTATAAACGTGAATATCAAGTTAGGAAAGCAAAACTTGGAAACAAACAGATCCGTGCAACTAGTTACGTTTATAACTAGGCTACCGTTTCTGTATTCTAGTTCCTTGTGTTCTATTCTATCCATTAACAGCGTAACATTGGCAAATGACTTCGCATCCGAAATAGCTACTTCAGCTAACGATTGCTTTGTCTAGGAGCTCGGTTGAAATCGCTAATTAAACTCATTCCCTGTCACGATCAGACGCGACGGTGCGTTATGAATCAAATATCCAACGGAAACACAACAATACGGAATTTATTCAACGATGCATCCAACGCGCGAGTCTGCTCCCTTCGTTTAACGACTAACCGCTACCAAGGTAATGGCCGACGAGTGCGCCCAGAATTAAATTTTACTACGCAAAAAGAGAGATAGAGGGGGAGAGAGAGAGAGAGAGAAAGAGAGAGAAAGAAAGAAAGAACTGAAAGAGGAAGAGAAAAAGAAAGAGAAACGACGAACGAAGAACGAAGCCCTCGTTCAGTACGCGTCGTAAACGAGTGAGCTGGCGAACAAGTGAGTCCAAACGTCGGACAAAACGTTCAAATAGCGCTTTCATCGTTTAATTAAGAGTTTCGGCCGATAATTCACGGAAAGCGGCGATGCACGCTCGATGAAAATAAACCGCATTTATGCGGCGCGCTCGCCGCCGCGAGGGAACGCGATGATTATCGTATCGATTATTTATAGATGTAAAACACTGTAATTCGCCGACTCCGAACAGGACGATCGTGCTGCTACATTTTCATCAACGTTAATCGCTAATTACCATGTTCTTCATTAAGTCATTACTTAAAATCGTTTTAACGAGATAAATTTTAATTCAAAAGTAATTAATTTAATTCATTGTTCTTAATTGTAATTCCTATGACTTATTGTTAGTTACGCAAAAGTATTTTTTATTATAACTTTTATACAAAATATGATATGAGAATGCATGAGCTTTTAATCGAATTTACAAAAAAAATATATATATATATATATATATATATATGTACGATAAAAATGATATATGAAATATTGATTAACCAAGCTGTATCTATAAAGCTGATTGTAAAAATCATTTTTACACACGGATTTGATAACGGATGAAAGAGGAAACGTTGGGATAAAATTGGGATGAAATTTTTGTTTATATTGTTATCCACATAGTATAAAAGGATTAACAAGGGATTTAATGAGAATAGCGTGTAACTATTTCTCAGTATATTTCCACATCTCGTACATGTCATCCGAAACTCTGAATTTAATGCGCTTTAGCTGTACGAGAAACAATTTATTAGATTTGGTGATTTGATTCTTACCGTATATATTATTTTTCATTCGATCATTTACATTTATAAATTGCATTTTTCATATTTGCATTATATATTGATCGATTTGATATCTTGTTGAATTTTTTTAAGAAAATTTAAAAGTTTATAATTAAAAATTGAACGTGTATTGAGGCACAGAATATTAATCAAATTTAATTGATAAGATTCCGATAAGATCCGATCCAATTTAGATTTGTGATTGACGGGAAGAGAAAAATGTCTTTCTTTTAATTAAACTTTGAAAAGATGGAAGGAAAAGAAAGGGGAAGAAGCAGGAAGAGTAATTATTACGAAATGAATAGTGGATTGTTCTAAGGGAAAAGAACACAATGAAGAATTCAGAGTATCATAAAGGGCACCATAAATCGGCCAGAATAGAATGCCTGTGTTGTTAAAATCCGCCAACACCAATCCCGCGGGATGAATAATTTACAAGTGAATATTTTTTCGGCCTGACTCCGTCCACGACGTTTCGATCGGCCTTATCTCTTTCAGCCGTATTAGAAATAAAAGCGCACGGCCGATGTACACATACGTATATCGGCTCAATCGCGATTTATTCCTCGGCCGGATGATTTGCAAGTGCGGCGGTGACCACTTGCCGACGTCCCCTTGTTTTTCATTTTCGGTCGCCGCGCGGTATGTATACGCGCGCTCGAACCGCGCGAAATTCCATCAATTTTTAGCCTATCGCAATTTTCCACCCCAGCTGGCGGTTTACATAAATCCTCTTGCAGTCGACGCATTCGCGGTGCAGCGCGTGGCTGCGAGGGGTGAATCGAGGAAGAGGAAGAGGAGGAAGAGGAGGTGGCGCGGCGACGGTCGCGGACCTCCGCGCCAGTAAGGTGGAAAAAAAAAAGTGTCTCTCCCGATACCTCCGCAATTTTCTCGTAACGTCATGAATATTCCTCACGATTTAACAGGGCGTTAAACAAACCTCGACGCGCGTGCTCGTAAATTAATAACAAACTGAGCGCCCACCACGTTTATGGTGGACCTCGTCGGAGCCGCGCGGTCGCTGTCAACCCTTCTCGTTATGTGCAAACTCGACCGGATCAAATAGCGAGCACGCAAAAGCGCGTCTCCTGCACCCATGTCGTTTATCTAATCACGAAAGCGCGTGATTGCGATGCGCGTAGATCGTTTCTCGATTCACAAACACCGAATCCTCGCTAGCTGGACAAACTACTTCGTATATATAATGATTTCTCGAATATTCTTGCTCGCGATCTTTAAATCTGGTGGATTAAATATACTCGTGCGAAATCTTGCCGCTTTGACTTTTTCGATTTTACGAAATTAGACGCAATTTGTTGAACGACATGTCTCTAAAATGCGCAAAGAAGCCTGTAGTTTTCTACAGACATAAAATAAGGACCAATTGAAATACATTGGCAAAGTTATAGTATATACATATGACAAACACATGTCAATAACTTGACATTTATCTTTCACCATATGTTTTGCTTCAGTTCACCTCTACTCATAGCAGGTACTCTAAACACGAAATATAGACATAATACATGTCACATTTAGAATACATCAAAGGGATCTGGCTGACAAAGGATACATTGCGAAATAGAACCGAATGGTGATACGAGAAATAAAATGAGCGCGCGGACAGGTTAAACAGGAATTTCAAGCTTTTTCTTTGTGCGACAAACGTTACGAATGCAAACATTACTGATTTAGGTCAATCGAACGCGGAGAGGAACGTTGATATATATATATCAATACAGACACAGAAAGCGAGCACGAACACGAAAAGTAAAGAGAGAGGGGAGAGAAAGAGAGAGAAAGAGAGAGGATTGATTAATTGCGGTAATTGAACTAAAAAATACATGGGTGCTTTCTTAATCGTTACAACCTTTCGCTACTTGCTTTCTTATATCAATGTTACTATCTTTTTCGATTTTTGATTTTGCCCAGAATATTGTAGGTATATATTTCTTAATAATAAAACGTATGAATTGATGAAACGAAACAAAATGAATTCTTTTCAATACGTTGCAAAGATTAAATTAATCCATTCTTTTTGAATAAGCGCAAAAATTTTTTTCTTTCTAAGTGATTTGAATGTAAGGAAATCGTGTCTTACATGTATATCGTTATATTATTGATATTTTATTTTTAAATCCTTTATCAATCTCTCTTCCGGATTTGAAGGTGGAAGAATGAATTGTAACTTTTCGAGTCAGTTCTGTTTGCGGATATAGGGAAAAATCGATAAATTTTAGCTCGTACAAAAATACTTTTAAAAAAGAATGTTCTTTATATGCTCACATTTTCATAAATGATGTCTTCCTATTATAACATTTAAATATTATGTGTTTTAATATGAGCAAATGCGCTATAAATTTTGCTCTTGAACGCTTCGCAAATAATGGCAATTAAGAATATCCTCTAATATAAATTCACATGATTTTATTTTTATTAAATGGTTCGCATAAATCTTTCTCCAAAAATATGCACAGCTATAAAAACAAGTTGTCGCTTTATTATATTCAAACAGTCGGTTCTCGGTTCTCGGTTCTCGCTCGCGTCTCAATTCTAGTAAAAGCAAGCCAGCTGTAATACAAAAACTCGGCACAGCGGCGTTAATGCATAATGTAATGTTTATTCAACAGCGTTATAAAACGGGATTGTATTCAAAACGCGCGAGCGCGTCAGTCAGAATAATGATCGGTCGTAATATCGGCGTCTTGTTATTCCGTATGTGTCGCAAAGCACGGAACCCGGTAACGTGATAATTACATGAGAGACGAGAAATAGGAGGTCGAGCCGATAGCTGCGCGACGCAAACCCCGATAGCGGGACTTCTAAGCCCGACGAAAACGGGCTCGCATGCATCAAGCCTCCGGAGTTGTTGCGCTATCGCGTGAGGCTCATTTGCATTGCACCCTGGCCAGTATCTATCATCTGAAATTAACACTGTCAGCCACGCTTTCCCAGATCGGCTTGCTTTCATGCAACACATATGGAATCACGATTAAGTCGCCACTGCCGCTCTGATGTACACATCTGTTGCCCTTTAAGTATGTACAAAGTACCGTAAGCACGCTCGCGTGAAAGGACCGAGAGAACGTGCTTCTTTATTGCCGTTGTAATTAAGATTAACAAAGTAGTTCGACCATATTAGGTCGATAATATCGCAGTGCTTGATCCCGGCATTAACGCCGCGTTAATATCATCTAGGAGTTTTCGTTGTATTAAAATTAACAGCGGTTCAATGGATGTAGCAAATCGCATCACGTTGTGAATGGATTTTATCAAAGTATAAACATGAACTCGGCCACTTTTTCTTTGTCCCAGATAATTATTTCCGCATGTAGGTCCCTGTAGAAACGTGATCTTAACTACGAATCAAAGTGCCTCGTTTAAACGACGTTTGCGATCTCAAATCATCCATTATGAATGAAGGACTCTGAGCAGTTTACTTGATGGCAGATGTTGCACACGCGAATGGTATGTTACATCTGCTCTTGGAATTAATATAAGTATCTAGAATATATTTCAATGATTAAAATGGCGCACATAATTACAAATTAAAAAAAAAATACGAAACGTTATTTGTTTGTTAGATAATACTGATTTAAGATAGCAAGATAACAGATCAGATGTAAGTTTTATAATATGTGTAAAAATAATAAAGCAAAAAGGAAAATAAAAATGTATATTTTATATTTCATATATTAGTATACAACGTATCTTTCTTTACTAATTTAATGACTAAAAGAAATTAATGGAGATATTTTATCAGTTTAGCACAATACATGGCAAGTTGGCTGAAAAAAATATAAAAGAATAAAATTTCTAATACTATAATTACCTGATATTTTAATATAATCAATTCCAGATTTTTACGAATGTAATATACTAACAGGGTGTATATAATAAAACGCACACGTTAAAATGTATTTCTATATAAAAATATTACTTTACTTTTAAATTTTCTATAAAAATAGACGCGAGGAATCGATATTCTGCAAAGTGAAATGACACAATTGGAACAATCTTCCGTGAAAATCACGAGCTTTTCGTTGCGAATACTTAAAGCTAGGTGATCGAGGTTGACGCGTACCTCGATACGACGACGACACTCGTGGAAAGTAAGATTTTCTCGCATTTTCACGCGCAATCGTAAACTCGCGAACTACTCGCGAATACCGGTCTCTCTTCGCCGCGGAGGCGTCTCTTTCGCCTTCCATCCTCTCTCGTCGTCTCGAACCCTCCACAAAATGAACCAGTAACGAGTTACGCCGTTACTGCCTCGGTATTAACATGGGACACGTACCTTGCGGGGATTTGATTCCGCGAGGTAATAACCTCGGAAAGCACGTTCGCCCCGCGAAAGCTCATGACTTACTTCTTGTACCTTTATATAAGACGCGAGATACGTCCATGTGGGTTTGGCACACGTGGCCACGTATAAGCATCCACCTACGTCCCGTCATCTCAGAGCGGCGACCATAACTAAGTTAACCGTTACTAGGCCGGCATCCTAAATGAATGAGGGGGTTTTACAGTGTCTCAAAGGTCAAATTGACACCATATCGTAAACTTCTCGCATTCTTTTTTATATATTCTACGGAATTCTAACGAATTTAACCAGCGATGCTAGCTCGGATCCGTTGCGATGAAGTTTTATACGTCGCTTACGTCATGTATAAAAATAATCATACGTTAGCAGTTAAGATAAGCTCGTAAAAGATTGTATGTTTCTTTAAAGACCCCGATAGTTTTCGAAAATACTACTGTTATATAGATGTGCTAAAAATATAACAGATATCATGTATGGTAATTAAATTGTTATAGGAAATTTCACTATTTATATTCAAGCATAAGTTCACCTCATTCCCATTGGCCCTATTAGCTTTACTGTATTCAGAAATAGCTATACTTTTCCATAGCGCCGCAATTGCGCCAGACAATTCCCGCTTCAGAGATATTCGTTCAGGAAATTGGTGTCGGCCTTTTTACCGCTTCTCGCTAGTCGCTATTAAAGATTTTACCGCGTTTACGAAAAAATTTATCCAAGTAGTTTTACAATAGTCTATTGAAAAATCTCGTACCAATGAAAGAAGCATCAACTCAATTTCGATTTAGAATAGAATGTGAAAAAGCAATTTACCTTAATCATATAGAAGATTCACTTTAATAGGTTTGTTAAGCTTTTTAAATCACTTTTAATCATTTTGTTACCTTTTTTCATTGTATATTATCTATTTTTCATGCTAAAATGTGTGCTCAAGTTAATATCAACTTTTTTCGCTCTTAACCTTCCTAAACTGTTAAAATGAATAATACTGTAAATCAAACTTTTGTAGACACACAATGAATATAAATAATATTATAATATATATGAAAATATATATTCTGCAAATAATTAGTACTAATCGATCATTTATAATATATTTTTTTCTGTCAATGTTAAAATACTAATAATCTATAAATTTTGATTATTGGTCTCTATAAGACTGTTTTTAGAATCTCTAATACTATGTATATATGACAACTCTTTCATAATGAAAGCCTATTAAAGCCCGGGAACACAAGGGTATCGCATAATGGTTATAAATTTATTAGAGACGCATGAGTAAACCGTCTGTTAATTAAATGCGTCGACGTACGAATGGGTCGAAATGCGAATTCACGAAATTAAGAACAACGTGGCATTAACGCCGGATAAGTAAATATCGCTGAACAGATAACGCTTCATAGTTATAACTAAAGTTTCAGCAGCGGGTATTTCCATCCAATTATGGCGCCGTGGAATCTCAGTAATTGTATTTGCTTTAACGAACGAAATTCCGTGTAATGCGGCGCTGCAAATTGTTCAACTGCGACATTAAATTACGCCATAAAGCCTATAATCCGGCGCAGTAAAACGCGCTGCAGCTGTGTTTCATACGAATGACTTTCGACAATAACTCATTTCGGTTTTCCAAAAACTCCCATGCATTTTAATCGCATAAAATGATCTTCGATGAACGTATGAATTTAATGACAAGCGAGGGGTACATCTGTTAAACCATCATTACTAACTGAGAACAACGTATTGTTGTGAAAATTTGCACTAACTTTTCGCACGATTAATATATTACGAATGATCGACACTGAATTTTTGTTATCGAATATAATTAGAGAAAAATTACACTTTGACGTACAATTATTATGTCCCCTCATGGTTATTACGAAACGTACATAGCATGTGTTGTAATGTATATTAGAAGATTTAAATAAACTTATCGAATAAAAACATTAAAAATTTCTTATCGTTGAGAGAGTTTAAGAAATTAATAAAATATATTTTTTATTATATCTACTCTTTTATAATTTATATAATTAATTAACCTACTTTATAATAATTTAGAAGATTAATTATATACTTCTCTGTTTATAACTTGATTGACATGTTACTTTCTTAATTTCCGTATTCTTCCAATAAATATGTAGACATTCTTAGAAACCGAGGGCAGAAAAATCTGGACATTTTTCTACTTTCCCTTTTATCCTCCCGAACCTTTAAGAAGCTTTCGGGATTCTCGAGGGATTTTGCTGTGCGATCGTTTTATCGGATATCGAAACTAGAGATTTCTCCACCAAAGTACACAGTCCGTTTGGAACTCATGTATCTAACGCAAACCGATCGTAGCTCGATACTAGTAAACTTCACATCTGAAATGCACGTCGTTTATCTAACCGACATGACGAAGATAAAGTTTGGCTTCTGACGATCGCTCGCGGCATCGTACATTTAATAGAGTATCGTGTCGAAATCGGTTTGCAGAGATCCTTTTATCCCGACTTGTCCCAGTCAAGTCATTCTGCTTTAGCGAATGTGAAAACGATATATATATATATACATAGAACACATATCTTACATTGATCGGAGTATCCCAAAAATCTACAGATACATCGTGATCGAAGAAACTCGGAAAGTTTCGAAGCGGAAGACGCTGTATATCCGTAGATTGGAATTTAAGCTCGTAATCGTATCAATTTTACGGATATTTGCTCGTTTCAGACAGCGAAATCGCGAAGCGAAAACGACAAGTATTTATGATTCTAACTTATTTAGTTTTCAACAACACTGTACAAAGGTCAAAAAGATGATGGACGATACAAAACATCCTCTCAATTTACGAGGCTTTATATGGAAGAGGAAATTGTATATGAAAAATTTCAAAAGTTTTCTATTCTATATATGCAATATATTTTACGAACTTATACACATATGTATACATGCACGTGAAAAAGGAGAGAAGCACGATAAAATGTGCTCTGATAAATTGGATATAATTTACAAAAATACGCGAAATATTGTATATGCAAATGTCATATTTTTATGATTTATTTATTAATAATGTATTAATAAAATATCGAAGGTAATGCTTTTAAAAATATAACTAAATTATATTTTTGTGATTGGAAGAGTATGTAATTGTGAAGCAATTTCGTGAGTACCTCTCGCACGTGAGGGCGGTTTCTTACCTAAAGATAATAGTTAAGCCTAATTGTAAGACTGAACAATCGATCTCCGTCAGTCTGTTCGTGCTTTACCATCGCTCAACAGTCTATCTCACCATTTTGCCAAATATATAAAAGCATCCAGAACGGTTCCAGACCTCTTTCAAGATCGATGGAAGCAAAACGTGCTCGGATGTGGGCCGTCTTTTTCTTATTGTTAGTCCTATCGATCTAAATGTCATCAAATCGATCCTAACATATCACGAAATTAATGAAAGGATTTTAAAGATATTGTAAAAACGCGTTTTAGTATTAATTATGTATATAAAGTCTCATGATTATTATGCAAGTGTGTGCCGTGTATAATTATCACAATTATGTTAAATTGACAAGATCTATCTATTATTTAATATTATCTATTTTAATATAATATTACGCATTTTACTTTATAAATATTCTAGCCAAAAAAGTTCTTATACATATCTGCTAAATATATTTTTATAGACGCATAAATAGGCGCAATATATAAGATATTTTAATATTCTTAAAGCTTAGAAAATGCAACTTTATGCGTATCTTATCGTTATTAATCTCCGACGCGCGAAACGGGACTTGTCGTCGTTGGACCTCTTGATGAATCGTACTAACCGATTTACACGATTCTGCACTTTGACTGCAACTTTGCTTGTTGGCGGAAACCGGCCGCGCTGCACAGGCATACTTACGAAAGCGCGAAGAGCCGTGCGTGACCCTTGAACTCGCTCTCGTTGTGCCGCACTTTATCGAGGAGTACGCCATTATCATCCATCGTAATCAGTGCCACGTTTCTTCTCGAAGCTTTCTACGTATCTTAAGATGCGCTGTCAGGAAGAAAGACGATAAAACATAATTTTCTCGCCCACATACGTGATCCTCAAGATGGATCTTGGGTAACATGAAACTCGAGCATTGTTGCTCGAATTTTTCTCCCAACTCTATATACATGTATACGAAAGAATATTTTTAATTTGTTAAATTTAAAAAAAAAAAAATGTCATCCGTATATCTTTATTTATTAAATCAAATGTTTTCTGTTTCAGGTAAGTCTGCCTTGACGATGAACACTATTGGTCGATAAATCTGTCTGCTTCTGTTTACTGCAGCACAAGTAAGCGATTATATTCTTTTACGTTATATACATTGAACATAAAAGTTAGTATTTTTTAATAATAATTTATAATACTTGCTTTATGGTTAAAATATAAGCAATAAGATTTTGTATCGGATATAAAAGAGTGAGCGAACCTCTTCACGATTAACACATAAACTGGGCACATCACGCGTTTGTTCTGATGCCAAAATCTCGATATTAAAAAGAAATAATGCCGAGCGTAGTTTCTCCGCCAGGATTCATCGTTATCGACATTGTTTCTCCGTCTTGTAAGGAACACAAGTGCGGATTTTTCTTTGCCAAAACGAAGGCAAAGAACTAAAGTAAGACTCCGAGCCAAAACCTTCTTGCATTTGTTGATGCATGGGATACTACATACTTGGAAGATTTGCATCATTCTATAAAGACGCGAACGTTTCTCGTATTCGCTACTGCCACTTTCAGGAAAGAAACTATTAATCCTTTCGCGTCGTCGGTATCAGCGCAGCACCGTCTGTTTCTAAGCATGGAAAATAATCTTACCGATATTACCGTCGACGTCATCGCCGTCGTCGTTGTCGTCGTTATCACTCTTGTCGAGTTCATCATCGTTGCTTTTTTATTTACTACAGGTATAGAAAAATCGAAAAGATATTACGTAGACAGAATATTGTCACGATTTCGGAAAATTTATAATTATAATATATTAAATCGAGACATCGGGCGAATTAAAATATTTTGAAGTAAAACTCAGAAATATAAGAAGATATTTATATTATACGTTTGAAAAGAAATTTTAATGACGCCGCGGCAGAAATACTGACATTTATGTAGGATAACGATATTTCTGTAATCAAAGTTTCCATAATCGTCTCTTAATCGATAGATTGGCAAGCGATTTCTATCATATAATATAATATTAATATATTATCGATACTACACAAAATGTTTCACGGAAACATTTACATACATGTTACACAAAATTATAGAAGTTATAATTTTCAAGTGGTCTAGTTAACATTGGAGATATTGGTAGAGGTATTTTAACATTGGAGATTTTAATAAAAGAGAGAATACAATCTAATATAAAATATTTTGTATTTAAAGGTATAGAATGAGAGAGAGAGAGAGAGAGAGAGAGAGAGAGAAACAACTTCAAATGTATATTCTGCCATTTCTTTTTTTCAATTTCATATATAAAATTTTATTGTTAAATATTTTTATATATTTTAAGTATTAGAATAAAAAAAGTTTTGAAAGCTTTTTAATGTTTTAAATTTTTGACAATATTTATCGAAAAACGTAATTAATAATCTCACAAATAAATTAGTACATACAAAGAGTAATGGTCAGAGAATGGTCAGAGAATGAATTAATTATGAATTAATTATGAGATATATGTGAAAATCATGTACATATGGAATTCTATATTGTGTAACTATCACAAGTAATTCTCCGGTTTTAAAAGTATATTAGCACATCAAAATTGTATATACATGAAACTATAATTATGAAATACTATCATCATTATCTCTGTAATAATACCAACCTGTTTACTGCATCAGTTATGACTGACATAAATTACATTAAATATTACAATAATCTCTATTTGACTACAAATTATTTTTTATGCAATTATTTACATACATATAAGTAAATATATAGTTAGCATAAATAAAATATTCAATTTCATTTAGAACTTATATATAATATCTTTTCAAAGCAAGAAATGCAGTTGATCTATAGATGAAAGAAAATATGGGGGATGTAAGTTTATAAATTAAATTTTACGCGTAATATATGCATTGAATCATTAAATATTTCTCATGTAAAGAGAGAACAGAACAAAATTCCTGATAACTTTAAAACGATTTTAACATTACTTTAAGGATGACGAAAGCAAATTATGCTTCATAATTGAAATTCGGAAGTGGAATCTCGCGTACGCCGCCAATCTTCCAAATTATTAAGTGCAGGTGGTTCCCCAATATGTACATATATATAGTCAGTCTGGACTATCTGTCTCAAGCAGCCACTCCGCCTCTTTCTCTTTTCTCAGGAGCGGCAGCAACACACAGCAGTGAAACGGCGGCATCTCTCGGGGAAGGGCATTGTTTTATTCCAACCGCGTAGTAGACACTCCTCATCCCCCTTTTTCCTCCTTCCCGGCCAGCTTTCCCGACTGCCACTCTCGACAATTTAGCCCCATCTCTTCCTCCATCGCTTCACACCCCGCGTCGGTTTTCCACTCATCCTCTATTGCACCTTCTGATAACGCCACGGCTTAATGACTCGTAGCTGCCTCAATATCGCATTGTCCGAAATGTATCGCCGAAACGTATCGGTGTTTCCGATGGCGATTCTTGTCCGTCTCGCTCATCGTCAAGTATCATTATGCCTCTTCCACTGTGTCGATGTTGGATATATCTTTGGGAGATTTCGGTTTAATATGAAAAGAGAAGAGCTTGCGCGCATACAAGCGGCTTATTGCCAGTTGTTATTTTCGGTCTGCAGGAAAAATCCGGAAAGTCGATCGAGCGATATACATATAGGTAGAATGAGAGAGATGTCGCGCGTCGTCAAACGAACGAACGATATACGGGAGAGAAAATACTAATATCATGTTGACACTATTAATCATGGTCATTACAGAGACTCCGTCATTGCGGCGATGGCGGAAGCTTCTTCTTGGCAATTTTCGTGAAAAAAGGTACGTCAATATGCCCATCATCGCTCGCGTCTCACCAATCTGTGTCGCATCCGTTCGAGTCTGCCTGATCGGTTCTCTTCCCGCTCTGTATCGCCAATCAGCGCCACGTGCTCACCTGGGAATAACCGTTTTACCGAGCGTATCCGCGCAGAACTCGCGGTACACGCGTCGGCTAACTGCTGTTGAAAAAAAAGGCGAAAAAAGAGAAGAAAAAAAAGAAAATAGCGATAAACCGCTTTCGACGCTTGCAGATTGAAATGTCGTGTATGCCGGTGCCACACCGTCGACAGGCAACACTGTCGGAACCGACGCTAACGTGAATTAGCGTAGCAAGCTCGTCTTTCGTAATTTTTTTATTTTCTTTTTTATTTTTTTTTTTTTTGCAAGAGTGTTTGTGTCGGAAGAAGGGAGTTTATCGCGTGCGTTAAACGGATGATCGTTGGGGTATGTGGAATGGAACTTGTTCGAAAAACGGCTGAAGTGATTGCGCGACGATTAGGTACAAATTCGCGAGCAACTTCGGCAGCGAATTGATTTTTTATTGTCCAACAAAAGCACGTGGTTACTAATAGATTGACTATTTTCTGATTATTTTTTTATCATTCGTGCTAATTTTAATTAATATTTTATGTACTAATATTCTCTTTATATTAATTCTTTTTACGTTATCAAAATACATACATATAAGAGAGAAATAGACCAATAACATACAATTTTGATATATCTTTCAAAGACATGAAAATAATTTAGGCATAAATTATTGTTGGCGATATTTTATTCGTACACGGGTTTATATTATACAATATAAACCCGTGTATTTTCTTTTTAAATAAAAATAGAATATATGTATATGCGTTGAAAATAGTCTGACGAAATAATTTGTCGATAGTGTTATTTTTCTTCGACGAGGAAAGCATGCGAGCTCGCGAGCTCGCTATGACATCCTAAAAACGGTGGTAAAGCTGACGTTTCGTAGCGAGGGAATGAAAACGTCGACATACATACATTTGTTTTGCTCGCGCTATGCACATGCCGTAAATCCTCTCTTGCGAAGACTCGCAAACCTCTGCGCGCAGAACGAATAACAGGTACGATTGCATCGGGCGAACCAACCCGCTTGCAAATTAAGCGCGACCGAGAAACGAGGAGTCAGAAAAGAATTTGGTTGTACGCCCGTTAACAAAAACTTAAAGAATATCGCGACGCCATATTTATATAAACCACTTTGATACAAGCAGTTTCGAAAAATAACGAATGAAGAAAATAAAATGTTTTAATTATTTTCTTTTTTTCATCAACGAATTTAAATAAGCTTATTCGTATAGCGTGGCAAATTCAGATGTTTAATTTAACAAATAGATACTTTTATAGCAGTTTTTGATACACAAATTTTAAAAGATTTATGTTTTTTTCCGCTCTAAAACTCAAGGTGATTTCGTAAAAACAAAAATCATACAAAATCATATGTGCAAAATTATCTGAATTGTTATTAAATCAATAATTCTTTGCTGTGATTCGAAACAGAATCTGTTCCTATGAAAGTAGGTAAATATCTGTATTTCATTTAAAAGTATAAATACGATCGATGCTGGTACAAGTAGTCAAAGTGTTGTTACATGTGTGAATACAGTTGGAGAAAGCAAAACGTGGTGATCGAGTGGACTGTCTGGAATGACGACGATGTTGCCTTTGCATACAAATACATATATAGACATATATAATATATATCGGTGATCTCTTGAATAACTACATGTTCTATATGCAGTAGATTACGATAATGTCTCTCAGGGATCTCTCTCGATGCGAGTGTTGAGAGAGTCTCAATAAAACCCTCTGTAAATTGGTTCGCAATAATAAATATCGCTCGGTATGGGATCGTTGACATTTCTTACGACAATAACGCGTTCTCGTGCGGGAAAATGTAATTAGTGGAGCTCTTCGTTGTGCTCAAATAGGGGGATTTGTTTTTCAGCAGCACGACCGTACGGGATCGAGGACGTGAACAAATAAAACGCGCTTAGGGCGCAATATTAAACATCCTTGCCTGACGTTTCTGCTATAATTAATCTCCTAATTAGAGAGAAGTAGCCGTGGAAATTGGCAAGAGCGATGGAATCGAGAGAAAGCCCTGCGGTAGAATTGGGATCCGCCCGATAACCTTTCCTTCCACATGCAGAGAAGGATATTCGTCCTGTGCGCAAGCCTTATTAATTATTATAGCCGGAAATTATGCTCGCAGATTCGCTCTGCTCGAGTAAACGTTATGCAATCATAATGCACAAAGTTGTAATATTTTCATAAGCCGCAATGACCGGATGGTTGGCCGTTTCTGTAATCCCGCGAAGATTCACGGAACATTGTGTATAACATATGATGATTGCCGCTCAAGTTTATTAGCTGCGCATTTCTCACTACAATTACAAGGGAAAATATTTTTAATTAAAACGGAGGGAGATAGTTTTTTTTTTAAATAATCTAATTATTAATTACATGGTGTTTATAGCATAGAAATTAAGCATTATAATTTTAAATAGTTTAAGACAATTTGTGGAAGCCGCTATATTTACTCGCAACATATTTCTTGCCCATTTGTTTTTAAATATTCATATTTTATTACTGACTATCATTCTTGTTTTTACTTTCCTTACATTTTTATTACTGAGAAATCTCTGGTTAAATAAAAAGCTTTCAATATTATAACTTTTTCTTTCTCGAAAAATGTGCAAATATATTGCGAAACATATTTTTCTTTGCGTTTATAGCCATTTTTATTTTTCAATTTACTTTGCATTCTTTGTTGATATGCGGTTTTAAAATAAAATAATATTATTGCAAAAAAATATCATACAAAAAGAATGGATTTAGAGAAATACAATATAAAGATTTCATATATATAAAATAAAGATTTGTTTATAAGAATTTCTTGTCTGAAAGAAAAGATTAATATCTAATAATTATGCAAAGTGGATTTTAATTTTGAAAGTTATATACGATAGATAGTCTAAAAGAAAGAGACAATATATAAGATTGATATTTTTTTTGTCATATTTCATCTATCGATAAAATTGTTATTTTATAATAATTACTGATGCATTTGTGACAGTATCTCAACTATTGTTCGCTCGAAAAAAATTCGCTGTTCTCAGCTTTTCTGCAATATATTCACGACGATAGCGCGGACTGTCCCTCTCATTGCACCACTGAGAGAGAGAAAGAGAGAACAGTGTGTACACTCGGTCCAGGTGATGAACTGAAATGAGGCTCATTCGAAAGCTCGGCGGACAGTTAAGAGAGTACACAGTGCCAGTAGTCATTGCTTTCCAAGGTTTCTCCGTCTCTCCGTTGCGTCTACAATTTCTTTAACCTATCCTAGTTTAGTCGCTTGGCTGTACACACCACCGTCGCCATCACAATCACCCTCGTCGTCGCCACCGTGGTTGCGACGACCGTTACCTTGCAATCATCGGCAACGATACGTGTCGTTTGCCTCTGGCGGTGACGTTTAAGCAACCGCAGCGAGAAAGAGAAACGTCGGACACAGAAAAGGAGAAAGAGCTGACGCGCCAAGAAATTCGTAAAAAAAACTAAGGATCACGTACAGTATTGTATAGTTGTGTTTTTCTCTATTCGTTGTGCGACGCGCAGCTGCCATAGAGCAAAGTTGGCTGCTCTCGCTATTTTTCCATGCCATTAACGACCGACTCAAACGATCTCTATCAATGGCTTTATGGTGGTTAGCTTTTATTCTTCTTTTCCAACGGTATCTTCATACTTTACTTTACGTCGTGCACCTCCGCGTCTTTTCATTACAGTCGATCTGCCGACGTCGCGGTGTAGATTCAATGGATAACTCTCTCTCTTCCTCTCTTCTCGCGTCGTTTGTTGCGCTTTGTCCTTTTGTATAGATTACACGTGTTTATCTCTTGTTTGTTACACGACACACAATAAATGTAACAATACTTACGAATCGGATCGATAGATGGAAAGCATTGATTTCATCAAATTCCATGCTGAGTTTGATTAATTAAATGAAGGTATGGAAAACTGTGATTAAAAAACAGGAAAAAAATATTTAAAAAATTGCAAAAATAGGATAATTAAAACAAGAGATCTCGTATATTTAGATTTCTAATAATTAATATACAGTCGGATGTAATAATAAGAATAGTAGAATAGCACTGTTTGTTTCTTTTTCTTTTTTTCAATTTACTTTCTTGCGTCTTTTATTTCTTTCTAATTACATAAATGTTTGATAATTTATGCTGAACGAGTATGTTGAATTTAAATAGTATGTCATGAATGAACCAGTTACTCATTTGTAAAGTGCTTCGCTAAATTACGAGAATACAGAAACATCATTCATATTTGAATGTCTTATCGTGAAATACGTGTGATGAATATATGCATCGGAATAAAGAGAGAGAGAGAGAAAGAGAGAGAGAGAAAAAGCCAGTTTATATATAATATATAAAAAATAATGCACAATTCATCTCTATTTGTAACCGCTATTGATTGATAACAATACATCTATATTTCGAAGAAGCAGGCAAATAAATTTAGTATCTTGAAGATAAATTAAACGAAACTCGATCGTTTCTTTACTACAATTTTATTTCCATTTATTTTAACTTTCTCCATTATATCGTAGAATGTGACAAATATGTCATAATATGTAAAATTTAATATATAAATAATATATAAAAAATTACTATCACTCAAAAAAATATTTTACTAATGTAGATAGATTTCTAGATGTCTCAATTAAAATTTATCGCTACTTTTTGTATCTGTTAGAATATTGTTTGTCACGTATATAATTTCTAGCAGCAATATTCTAGCAATACCTCTAGAAAATTTAGATCCCATTGGCAAATATATTAATCACAAATATAATTGTCCTTAACAATAGGCCTTAAAGATAGGCATCAGAGAAAAATTTTCTGTCAAAATTAATATAATACTAATAGTACAGATATAAATTCTGTCTCTGTCATTTAAATTGATTAAGTGCAAAATATATGCAGTATCACAGTATTTGCTAATAATTTATCTGTTGCAGTTAATTTTTTACACCTAGAAAATTTTTGTTGAAGTTACAAGATCATTTTTTTGAGTGATATTTTTGATTGAAAAAATCAAATATGCAGGATAAAATTAACAAATTGCGGAAACGTTAAATCTGTCAAACCTTTCCTGCAATAATATATATTTAACACAAACGTTTAATTTGAATATTTTCGATAAATCTGTGCAAAAATCTTCGCGAAGTATACTGCGAATAATCGAAATTGCATAGTTACATTTTCAACATTTGCACATCATTGACTAGGAATGAAAGCGGTGTATTCTGCATACTACTTAGCTACATCAGCGCAAAAACGAGCGTCGAGAGGGTGAATAACGGGGAAGCGAACAACGTGCAGCCTTTTAAGTACCGCCCTTCTTTGGATTTACGGTCACGCGTGTTTCAACGATGACAGCCTCATATTATCCGTGTACGGGGATTGTAACGGGGTAAATTGTGAAACCGCGCTGCACGAATTGCGGAAATTATTTTCGCAATGACCCATAAGAATAAAAACGTTAATCTTGTGCCATTAAAACTAATATTCGCGTCATAAATAATATCGAAACAACTATTTCTTGGCCCAAATTAAGGGTATAAAGAGATTGGAAAGGATGAAAATTGCGCGAAAGTTGTAAAATATGTTACCGGAAAGCCGACCGTTACACTAGCAGAAAAGGATAATCATATTAATGTAACTACCTACTTAGGAGCTTTCATGGATTTAGAAACGGTTGTAAGACCCAGAATCCGAGAAGAGAAGAGGAGGAGAATAATTGGTCTTCTTTAAGAGCATTAAAAAACTTGTGCCATTTAGTGGCGCAAGAATAAGTGCGAGAGATATCTTCGGACAGTTTCATTCATCTAGAGAACTTAAGTGGTGTGTTGAGCTTACCTATATCATATGTCCTTTATTAATCTTGATTCGCTTTACCTTACTCTCGTGTGTCCCGCCCTCTTTATGTAATAATCGCTACTCATACACGAACATCTTGCATCTTGCATCGTAGGTCCATAATATCAGCTTCATTAACAGTACGAAACATATTGGAACACACTGCTGTATCCATTTACACACACATACACATTTCTTGGCGATATCGCAAGATCCCGCGTATTAGATTCTCCAATTATAATCCGACACCAGCGTTGTCTTACGAGCTATAAAGCGCGCGATTATCGCGTTCTCTCTATTTGCAAATCATTGCGCGAGGAAAGGAATGTACGTTAACCGGCGTGTATTTTATTTCCACGCGAGAAAGGATGCTACGGTGTAGCTATATCGGGACGGCCATTAAGGAAACGAGTTATCGAACGGTCATTTAACGATTTTTCCCGCGATTTACGAGCATACGTGTTTCCGTCACGAGACATACGCGAACGGGATGAATCGGAAAAAAAAAGAAGGAAAAGATGCGCGAAAGAGCGAGGGAAAACCGCGAAACGATCATGTCGCGCCGCCGGCGCGTTTATGCCGCGTTATCGGGAATCGTGCCACGCTTGAGAGATATTCCGCACTTTGGTTCTGCGCTGCCTGTAATAGCGATACGAAACAACGAGCGCGAACGCGAGCAGTAGCGAGAAATTGCACGCATGCACGTGTCGTAGCACCGCTCGAAGCGGCGCGATAAAACGCATATAATTTGTGGTCGCCGGACGGTACTGAATTACCGGGGAACCATCCGGGCGGCGGTATCGGTATCGATGGCCGCGAGGAAATTCGCGAATCGACTCTTGTCGGGGGCGCGGGTCGAGCACTGATTACGGGTTAACCGTGCAAAGCTCACTTTGATTCTCCAGTTTCACGTTGCGCGAAACGCCCCGCGGAACTGACCAACGATCGAATTGAATGAGCGGCAAAGGGCTTCAGACACGTAGGGCAATAGCGAGAGTCAAGAGCGATGGAAAACGTCGCACAACAAAAGCACGTAAAACGGTTACGATAGACGTTGAATAGCGGTGATCGATAGAAACGTCGAGAGTGCTTTGCTCGAAATGATTTCGCGTTCAAATAAAATTGTTACATTATTTATTGTATATTATTTTTAATTATATATGCAGTTGATTGTATAATCTTACAGTTGATCAATATTTACCTACATATGTATATATGTGTATAATTATATCTCAATATGTATTTAATACGAATATCTTTAAAAATATGTATATAGAGTTGATTTTGAAAACTACAATCGATTTTAACGCAATCACAAATTATATCTCGAAAATTATACATCTCTTTCTTTTATACATATACTCTTATAATGTGCAATGCAATTACGTATCAACGATAAACATTATTGTAACAGAACGTACAGCGTACAGGATTTTATTAATTTACTGTCAGTTTTGCTAGTTTGTATTGGATCGCGACAATTTTAATAACTCGATTGCAGAATCGATTGCAACAGTGCAAATTTTATTCTGTTACTCGTGTAATTGCGATCATAAATTCGCGATGAGACAGTTCGCGGTTCGGAGTAGTTTGCGGAAAAATAGAACGAATCGCGCACTAACATTAATTCGTAAAGCTTTCTGACATAATTATGGTAATCGTATCACGTTGAATCTTGGAAACGCCACTCTCTCTTCTTGCATTAATCCGAACTCGGCGTACGTAATCCTGAAGAGAAAGATTAATTAAAACGATATTACTGCGCGAAAGGATTAATTACGCCGCTGTGCTTGTTACAACGAGATATTTTTAACACCTATTTTTAAAGTAACGTATTTTGGAGGTGTTGTTTACTATTTGTATTGCCACAACGGTTCGAAACGTTTATCGATGAACAATGTCAAGTTGCGCGACCGGTCAATAGCGTCGGTAGATGAGTAGGTAAGCCGCAGATGGCCGCTCGATGATTTCGAATCAACAGAAGAGAAACAGTCAGATAGCTTGGTTAACCGTAGGGACACCTACGTCACGGCCGACGAAATTCTACGAGTTTGCACCTGCGCTCTCTTGAGCTGCGACCACCAATGCAAACCGGGTTGGGAATACGTGAAAGCGGTACTAACCACTGTACCCTCGCAAACGAATCGTGGTTTACATAAATTATTCCGTTCCCAGTGAAAGCGGTAACGCGTATCGGAAAAGACCGCGGCGACCTTTCGCTCCTGACAAAATATCAGGCGAGAATCTAGAGCCTCTTGAAATTTTCTTGCGCAACATTTCCATTAAAATTATATTCTAATATCACTAATAGTATTACGTCTATGCATTTATACAATAATTTATAGTATTATGCCCGACGAAAGAGTGATCAATATTACTCTACGCTTCGAAGCTATACTTTAAGCGATACATATGTTGAAGCTGCATTACTGACTATTTTAGATTCAAGTCGTACAATGGTAATGATTGACTCATTGTCAAGCTCCGAGTTACAGAGCAATAATGGTTGTTCCTGCACTTTGTTCCTATGATTTGACAGCAGTTTCAAACGCGCAACCGACGTAAACGCATATTGCGCGAATCTAAAAATATAAAATCTCAACGATATCATGTATTCTGAACATATAATACAGTTTTCTTTAAAATATATAAACTCTAATATCTCTGCGTATAACTATACTTGGTAATATCAAGAACGTCCTTTAATAACACGTCTTCTAATCTTAGACGAACCAGGGAAAACGGTATGCATAATGTCGGCACGAATATGGCGAAATTCGTTGGTCCCGATTGTACATTCCCTTTACCGTTCCTTTCACGACGGGAGATCTTCCCCACTTTAAACGAAAATCGTCGAGTTTCACCCCGTCTCCCGTATTCTCGCGAATTTCAGCGAATGCCGCTTCGACGAGCCGTTTCTGGATTCTAATCCCACCTGGTCGTCGAATCACACGACTGTCGGCTTACGACTTCATCCACACGCCGGTAACTGACTCTCCTATTCACCGTCTGATCACGAACATGGCACGTCAGAACGGAGGTTGAACGAGCTTACGACCCTACGCGCAATAATATAACAGCTCAAGGTGTAAACGCGAGGCAAAATATTGATAAAACGGATCAGTCGCAACGGATCAGCGTAATGCGATGTGGCCACATGTAAATCGACATATTCACTTCGCTTATATTAATTTAATCCTTGTGAATGGCTCGATTTTCAAAATTTAGAAAAAATCTAAGATAAAGGCAAACTATTACGTATATGTTTTTATACAAATAAATAAAGTATAATTTTATAGAAAGGATATATAAAACATATCCTATGTTTCTTTAATAAAAAAAAAAAAAACTCTAAAAATGCAAAGACTGATAAATTGTTCGTAAAAAGATTATTATTAAAATAACTGAAAGAAAGAAATATTTCGATTATAAGTTGTTATTTCTATATGTATCAATTTCTGTTGTATAGATTTTCGATTGATGCTAAATTTATTATATCGTATTTTTGTAGCAATTGTAGTGGAAAGACTTGTATAAAACTTATTTAGTGAAAATATATCCATCTTGATAAAGTTTACAGCAAATAATAGGAGCCGTGATTTTAATCCACCCGGGAGTTTGATTTGCTCACTTTTATCGATAGCAATGACTATAGTTTCTCGTTTCTCGAGGAAAATATAACGTAAGTAGCTTTCAAGTGAAAGAGATAGAAAGGATCGATAGCAGAATCGAAAGCATGTTTTTGAGATATCCGATTGAGCGTGTAATAATAGTGCCCTGAGCTCGATGGAAGAACGACTATACAACTCTGTAGGATAACCGTTTTAGCTCTAATTTAAAAGCATAAAAATATCTCTGTTCCGACAACGAAATTTATTATCGTCGAGCTAAAAAAGAAATGTGTATATGTTTTACTAAAGAATTTGCAAATGAAATTGACAAATTTTTTTCTCTCCTTCTATATAAGATGTATAAGATTAAAATATATATTTTATTCTCGCGTTTTTTTAATTACGAATACAAGTTATTGAGAAGAACGTCAGCAACAGCTGTTAATATGGATCCATGTGCGATTGGATGTATCAAGATAACGTTCCTTCGAGCAGGAGACCCTACGATTACATTCTTGGTGGTGCATAAATCATATTATCACCACTTTATACCACGCAATATCACCGATGATTATCTTCGCTCGAGAGAACTAGCGCAAAATCCCATCGCTCGGTCTAATGGCTCGTCGCGCCGTCGCGCTGACGAACCAATTTCTCCCCGCTATCTCTCGGCTTTCCCGGCGCCGTTTCCCGTCTCCCGACGATCGAGAGGCACGTTCGCCTCAATGATCACGGGGGATATCTCCCGCGGGCGTGCATACGCGACGCGATGCAACAACGAGCGCGGTAACAGATGTAATAATTCAGCAACGGGCTGTCGTCCGCCACCGCGTGTGCGACTTGTTAAAGGGGAACTCGCATAAACGAGCGCGCCGACGCGCTTTCTCTCTGAGCTTCGTCTACTCGTCTGCGATCCTTTCAGTTACCTTCATTCGCTCGCCTTCTCTTTTTCTCGAGCCATGTCGATCCTCGTATTATAAATTATAATTTGATTTATTCGAGCGTCTTTTTTTTTTTTTTTTTTTTTTTTTTTTTTTTTTGCTAGAGCATCGATAGCAAAATTTTTAGATTAACAATAAGTTCTACCCGAGAAGGGTCGCGTGCCTTTTCCTTCGGCCTCGCATCCTCGTGTCTCGTTCTTTCCTTCTTTTTTCCCTTGTCGGCGCTCCTAGCAATATTTCACAATTACGCAGCTTTATGGGCCACCATAAAGATACGCGGTGCGTGTCGGTCGCATGATGGCCGACCCGCGTGAATTTTTATTACGGTTGCACAAGCGGTCGAATCGCACGCGCAAGAAGCTATTCCTCGTGGACGCGACGGGCGCGTTTTCTTTAGGACAACATGCTGCCTGCGAGAAACGGCAACATCCGCTGGACCGGCGCGGCGCGATGCGCCCGTGTCGCCGAGCTACACGCGACATGAGAAATTTAGATTACCGGCCCGGCCCACTCCATTACCTTCATTCAGAGGCGGCCGCAAGCTTAACGAACTGCCGCTACACCCGCTGGACTCAACGGCTACCAAAAGAGGGATTGCTCTCCCTTTTGCCGTCAAAGAACCGCACACCACCGTACGTCGTCGCGTTTCCATCGAAAAATTCGGATGAGACATCCCGCTGAGATTGAATTTACGCCGTACATAACGTTGCCCTTGTGAGTTAAAATTTAGTACCGTGTACGAAGTGTCTCGGAGATTAAATATGCGGGGATGCTTTTTTCGCTTTAATTAAGTTCGCTTTTAAAGTGTTGATTTTTACGTTAATTTAATAATAGTAAGGCGTGAGATAATAAAGTGTTGTTTTATGTAATGTAATTCTTCAAGTTTCATGTATGTTTTTAGCGCGTCTTTGCATAGGTAATTTTTAATTTAATTGATATACACAATTTATTTATTATTAATTAAATCACATGTGTTTGTTGATGGTTAAAAATTTGCATACATTTGTTTCTCTCTTTCTCTCTCTTTTCGTCTTACTCGCGCTAATATATTACCGTTCAATTACTCAAATCCATTTATTCTCCCGGCAGCGACAGATGAACATAATCACGCAGCATTACGTGACTGTCTTATCAATCAACGTAGTTGACGTATGCAATGCCGTAGTCGATCTTACTCCTTGATTATAATGGGAATCCGATATATTACGAGCATGGTCGTTACCATTGATCCTCTGGCAGATGATATTAACAAGCAATCGACGACAGACAACAGTTTCACACACGATGTATCGTCGCTTATAGAACGTCATGCATACACTGAGAAAAATATCCGATTAAAATTGATTGGAAAATACGTTTAAAAAAGTAACAAAGGGATATTACCGATCTCTTTAATCGGAAAAAAACCGATAAAGGCCGAAATGACCGATCAAAAATATCCAATAAGAAAGTTCCGATTAGAAAATTCCGATTAGAAAATATCCGTTTGTTACTTTTTTAATGGATAGTCCGATTACATTATATTCGATTAGTAGACCTTACTCCTGGTCTGGATTTTCCTATTAAATATCAATAAATATTTTCAAAAATATCTGTTCAAATTACACTGATAATTGGCATCAACGCTGATGAACTGATAGAATATAGAGTTGAACAGAAAAATGCGCTCAGCTCTAATATACTTTATCAGCACTTTATCGGATAATACAATATTTTTTTAAATAATATTCGACTTCATTGTTTCTTACATTTCATCGAATATATTTTAATCGGATATAGTACATTACATCGGACATTCAGCTTGAGCGGATAAAATACTCTGTTTTTAATCGATCGAATACAATGTCTGATTGTATTTTATACTAATTTAAACGGATAAATAAATCGCGGCTCATTATCCGTCCAATTTCATTGGAAATTACATTTCATCGGATAAAGGCGTCCATCATTTCATCGAATAGTCCATTCAAAATCAGTCGGATAAGATGTTCGAACGGTTTTTTTCTGATTAGAAATACTGGATATTTTTCTCAGTGTACAAACAAATTGTCAGGTCAAACATGTATCGTTAGCTAACCAATAGTCAGACTCAAATTTTAATTAAAAGAAAAAGCAATTTTTGTTGCAGTATTTATTATATTTAATAAAAGACTTTTTTATAAATAGGAATGACAAAATAGGAATCATAATATTTCTACCTTATACTTAAAAGAATTTCAAAAAATATTAACAATCTCATTATTTCTTAAGAAGTCTGTTTAACTTTTTCTATTAAATTATTTTTATTAAATTATAGACTAGAATAAAAGTTGTTACAGTTATATTATTATATTAAAATACAAGCAGAATAATATTTCACTTATTGTGTAGATATTACGATACTTTAAATGAAGAGAAAATATCAAAATTAAGTATGGAGAAATTAAATAATGAGTATGATAAGAATGCAATAGCAATTATGTGCATGAAAACCAGTGCCACTATACAGGGTGTATATTTTCTGTAGAATTAATCTAAATATTATCGAAAAAGTATTTTTTAGCGCTTTATATATTCAAATAGTATTTTAATTAGTTATTCTGGTTATCCAGAAGAGCTAATCAATACAATATATTTAAAAAATGATTCTCTTATGCGATAATAAGCGATCTAAAAATTGCATAGTGTAAGCGAAATCTGAAATAGGCGCGTTTCGACGACGATACTATGGGTGTTGTATTTTCTGATTATTATTACACTCTGCCGCTTTGCCTCTCTCGCCGTGTTTATCGCTTAAATATTGCTTTTGCGATAGCGGGTACCGTCGGAGCACAGCAGCAGCATTCGCGCCTTCAATTGCAACACGCCTGTAGTTTTGTATTTATAAAGCGATAGCCTTCCATTAAAAATGTACCGGCATGTAAATCGAGCCTGGTAAGTGCGAGATTCCAAATAAAATATAAAAACCGCTTCCAACACTGGTTACTGTCGATTCTATATATACATACATAGTTGCCTACAATTCAGCGTTTTAAATTTAAATCACTCGGAAAATATATTGCATCTTTTGTTATTTCTTCTCTTGCGCATTTTATTAAATTTTTATCACAAGATATATCACGGTTTGTTTCGAAATTAAAATCATATTACAAGATAAAGTATAAGTAAACATGCATTTATGCGAAATCGAAGAGGATAGCATCATATTTGCTACGTGTATCATTTTATTTACGCGATGTTTTATTTAAAATTTACTGTTATAGAAAAAAGTAGATTACGGATATAACCGACAAATACATTAAAAAGATGCGAAGATAAACTATCGTTGATATAGAAATACATACTCTTCACGTTTGTTTGTGAGAAAAGAGTCGATATTATCCGTCTATAACGTTTCATTATCGATTTAAGATACCACCTTTGGTTAACTATTGATTAAAAAGGAGGTGGCTTTTTTTTTAGTAATGTTCCTACACTAATGCACGCGAGAGAGTCCAACGTCGTTCTCTTTCAGGATTAATTGAGTTGAGTTAATTTTCGACGAACCTTCCACTTTAATCCTCGCGTGTTCTCTTTACCAGCATCACCTATGTATGTACACGAGTATACTTATACGTACATACATACATTGCTGAGCTTACACTCAGAGCTGCGCCCTTTTATCGTTACCTTTATCTTACCTATCTTTCATGACATCCACCCTTGATACCCGTAATATGATATACGCACGTTGCTACATTAAACTTTAATTGTATCATTACGAAACGAAAACTTTTTGCTAAGCCAGCATCATCATACGTAGATATGTCGCATGCGGGCAATTAAATTCTCAACTACGAACAAGTTACGTTGATGTAATTATTTTATTATAGAACATTTGCCTAGTCTACATGCATTTCAGTATATATGTAATATTGTTATGTACATTTTTTAAGTAATAAAAACAAGAAAACACTAAAAAAAATCTTTAAACGTTAAAATTAAAATGAGCAATATGTTTTAAGAAGTTTTTATTCTACTGAATTTTATCTGTTTTATAATTTACAACATTAATATGTACGCTCTATTAAGTTCTCGATATATTAAACACAAATTAGATTTAGGTACATTGATATCGAATTGTATTATTGCATTGCATCGACTAAAGTTTGTAATCAATGCAGTAATAAAGTCAATTTGTATTAAACAGCGCTTTAGATCAGAAAATAGCCGCAAATCCTCCGTTATAATATGCACTGCTTTCATAATATGCGGGATTATACGAACTCGAAGCAACACGTTTGCCAATGGTATTTCCCATGCGCGCGTGAAACTCATTGTCGTAATATCAATAATGTACAGTACCGCATTATCGGGATTATTCGTATTCACGGCTTAATTCATTACACTATTGCGCAAGGATAAGGATACTGACCATTAACAAACAATGTTTCAAATCTCATTAATAATCGATCCGTATCAACTTTACAGATGAAATGAGATAAAAATTTTACCCCTCTTTCCAAATCGTACGCCAAGTTGAGTTTAATCGCTGAAAATTCTGGTATTTACATTTAAAAAAAACTGGGGCTCCAGGAGAAACTACGTGTAAAAAAATCTTGGCCAGCAAAATAATTTGATGGGAAATACTTATTGTAAGAAAAAAAAAAACACCGCTTTTTGCGATTATTAAAATTGTTTAAATAGCATCGTTATTCTACACCGTTATTCTACATCAAATTCTTCAAATAGTTGTAGCAATTTCGAAAAGTATGATTTCGCTCTCGCTGCCGTACTGCCCTAAGTTATCCCGTCTGCGCTGTACCAGAGAGCGCACCTCCGTCTTTATCAGAAATTTTCCCGAATTCCTCCACTTATCGTCGAGCTTATCGTCTCGGCCCGGTATTTCCTTACTCCTTTCGCTTTGTCATTCCGTGAAATCAACTAACGAGACGGGTCGAGCGTGTAATTGAATTTCTACAATCTCCAGATGATATAAACAAGCGCATGCACACGTCACTTAACTTTTAACCAATGCAGAAAGCGTTCTACGATACGAAATCAATTTGGGTCATCTGCCCCTTCCGCGCTGCTTTGTTGCAGCAGCTCCATTTTCTCCAAACTCCACGTCTATCTCGTGCGCGAGATCGCCAAAAACAGACCTGCGGAAGAGAATATTTATTGCGCTGTCTTATCGTCGCATGGGAAAAGCGAGGAGCGGCACAAAAGAGAATTCTTCACTCCGTCGGACGTTCTCTCCCCGATGGAGTTGCTCCCTTTTTCGACTTCCTTCGGCGCTGCTTTTTTTCTCTTGTTTCTCTCTTTATTCGTCGTATCTGTCGCCGCGCTTGCACCCTCCTGCCACGTTTCAAAAAGACTTGGACAGCATGGACACTTGTTATATGCTTCGGTAAAAACGCCAAGACTGGAGGATTGCCGTGTTTCCGGGGACGCACGGTCAGCTGATTACTCTCGTCTGACATATCGAACGTCGGAAGATCATGCGGAGACAGCGGGGATGGCGCGAGAGAAGAGATTAGAAAAAAAGAAAGAAAGGACGAGGTTAAGCTAATAGCGCAATAAAAAGTTTCCGCGAAGCAATTTCACATTCCTCCGGCTAAATTACATACTCCGCAAGATTGCGCGAGCTCGTTCCTCCCCCGTAAACTCTCCCCGTCGCGCAACGATTCATCCCTGCCTGCCTCTTCGCTAATGTTCGCTCTCTCCGTTCGTGTCGCGCGGCAAACGGAAGCCGTATTCCGACGCGGACGTCCGTCCCCGTCGTCGACCGTGGCCCGAAACGGCGTGAATTATAACCGCGAGCTAACCTCGTGGCTTTCAGAAAATCCACGGGAACGTAGGAGGGAGGGGAAACGGATAGACGGTGGACAAACCCCGCCGGGAGCCGGGAGTTGAAATCGTTGATCCATGGTGACACCGGCGTGGCTCGCTCTCCCTCTCCCTCTTCCTCTCCCTCTATCTCTCTCTCTTTCTCTCCTCTTTTGAACGTGAAAAATTCTCTTCGCAGACTTATTCGCGAGAAAACTATGATATGTGGGTGAGGGGTCGCGAAGCATTAACGGATTACGAGGAATATTTATGAGAGATTATATAAACTTCAATGAGGTTTGAATTTGTTCGGATTAAAACGAGATTTTTAATCTTCTGGGTTTTTTTTTTACTGCCATACTGTATGTTGCGAGCAAATAAATGAAACGATGTCGCAGAACATTTTTATCCGAGCACTGCTCATAGTAATATGATATGTTGTTGATATAATTGTATAGCATGTAACTTATTATATTTATATGTACATACATATAACTTATTATATATACATCTAACTTATTATATTTTACCAACTTGCTATATTTTTCCATTTTCCGTATTAAAAAATTAATTTTTTAAAAGGCGGATCCTAAGTTCACATAAGTTATTTTATTGCCAGTACTTATAATATGTACATACTTGTTAATCCTTGTATCATAAAATATGAAAGGATGGATTAATCGACATTTTATACGATATTTATGGAATGATTAAACTCATCATGATTGTTTATTTAACTCTTGTAGATCACATATTTTTTACTCTATTGCTGGTTACATGTAGGTCACAAAATCTTTTTTATCGATTAAGACTTGCGAATAATTCATACGTAAGTAGGGTTAACTGATCGGCTAACGCATACGAAAATATTAGTACATTGTGCGCATGATCGCAAATATTGCAAAAAATGCTCAAAATGCAATTTCAGCTTCTCTCATTACAATGCGGCGCACTTAGAAAATATTTGTCGGTGGCAGCGATAATACCGTGTCGTGTCTCGATACGGCACGTTTTATTGCAGCGCGCGGAAGACCCGCCGGCATAACCAGGCCGCGGCACGATAAAATCGCAAGAATTCGCAAATCTGACATATCGGTAAATCTGCGGAATCGTAAAATCGCGTAAGACGTTTCGCGTCGCGCGAAGGATACAGCAGCATCGCCGCTTACGATAAGAGGGGCGAGAAGAGGGCGTAGTTTTCCGAACACCGTACGAGAAAGAGGAGCTTTACGTCTCGGGAGCTTCGAATCGACATCAATAGAGGAAAGTAAGGCAAGAGAGAAATCCCTCAATGGCTTATCCGCTTGGCCAACCGCTAGATTCCCTTTCCGCATCCTCTCTTCTGTACCTCGTTTTCTCTCCGCCCGCCCTATATTCGCCCTTTTCTTCGCGCTCGTTTCCTCTTCTTCTCCCTCGTATCGTCTATATCCTTTTCTTCCGTCCCCTACACATCGTTATCTTTCTCTTTCATCCTGTGTCTCTCGATGAACGCTCCGCGAGGCCAGTCACTCGTAAATCTAATAATCTCGGCCACTCCTGACAAACGACGCCGTCAAAATGTAATTCCGGCGCGTTCTTGCTTGCTTTTCCTCGTCTCGAATTTCAAGTGGTGCCGATACTTGCCGCGATCTTGCATCCTACCACATCTTACTGGCTTCTTTCTTTTCTCCTCTGTGTGATATGGTTGTCGCCACCACATTCTCCATTTTATTCCCGTTTGCAGTTTCCGAACATCGTCGGTCTTTTATAGACACCCTTCAATCGGTCGCTCGTACGGTGAAATTTGACAAGAAAACGTGACTGGTAAGTGCCTCGTATATCCTATGTTTGCACTCGTATGTGCACCGGCGACAAAATCAATGGCAATTTTCTCGTCCGTCACGCCCGTTTCGCGGAAGGACATTGCGATCTTTATCCTCGGATGCGACAACAAACTTTGGCTATCAGATTGGCGAATGGACGGATATTCGCAAAAATATCGTTACGATGGCGGATTTCGCGTCAACTCGGAATTCGAAATTCGACGTGCGATGCGTGTCTGAACTAGTAAGTGTATCCACTACTTGAATAAAGTCGGTTCCATCCGCTTGTCAAATATTCGCCGAATCGAAACGTGCGGTGAATTTCATTGAACTGTCACATGCAATTACATGTAGAACTGAAAATTGATGAAAACATTTTAACGTTAATTTTTCCACGTCATCCAGAAAATATGGAATTTGAAATTATAATAATTTTAACTAGTGATTTATTATTCCTAAATTTTGTTCCTTTCAGATAATCATATCAAATTTTACAGTCAAATTAAATTACACTCAAAAAAATATTTTGCTAATGTAGATAGATTTCTAGATGTCTCAATTAAAATTTATCGCTACTTTTTGTATCTAGCTAGAATATTGTTTGTAACGTATATAATTTCTAGCAGCAATATTCTAGCAATACCTCTAGAAAATTTAGATCCCATTGGCAAATATATTAATCACAAATATAATTGTCCTTAACAATAGGCCTTAAAGATAGGCATCAGAGAAAAATTTTCTGTCAAAATTAATATAATACTAATAGTACAGATATAAATTCTCTTTCTGTCATTTAAATTGACTAAGTGCAAAATATATGTAGTATCGCAGTATTTGCTAATAATTTATCTGTTGCAGTTAATTTTTTACACCTAGAAAATTTTTGTTCAAGTTCATGTATATCGATGTGAAAATGTTTTAATTCCGGAATTCTACATATTGGCATTTAAATAATAATCCAAATATTTTTTTGAGTGTATAATTATTAGAATACATCATTTTATTTAAACTATTTTTCTGTCGTGAGCTAATTATATTATTTTTTTTTTCGTAATTCTAATCGAACTGTAAAAAAAATATTTGGATTATTATTTAAATGCCAATATGTAGAATTCCGGAATTAAAACATTTTCACATCGATATACATGAACTCATACACACGCGATAATAAATTGTATCAACTTGGTAAATATTTGCCAAGAGTGAACGAGACAAATGAATTGTACATATAGAAATGAATGGCCGGAAGAAGCATGAGTGAAATCTGACAGGGAGCACATAAATAGTCATTAATTATTACGATTTAATTTCTTGCATTACAAGCATTATGATAACGCGTGTCGAGAAATACAATTTTACGTAGATATAAGCTAATGCAATAAATATAATTATACTCTGGTTGCAACGCCGCATAAGGCCTCGGAACACTGAGGTAATTTGTAACTGTTGGCGCGCAAAGCCGCGCTTAAGGCGATATTTGCATTTGAATCCACGCCATCTCCAAACATATTAAATGCCGTTATTTGTGCATAAATTTATACGTTTTGTCTATATCGTTGCGTTGCCGATTCTACCTGTATTGATCGCTTGAATAATACACCCGATACGATCGATATTAAATGTCATGTTTAACGTCGCGGATCGATGGAAGTTGCGAGAATCGAAATGGAAGAAAGGAGATGAGAAGTCATACGGTATGTATTGAAAAAAACATATCGATATGCCATACGAATGCCGTGACCTCAAAACGAAATTATAATGATCCTCTGCTTATTCGTTCCCGCCATCAGCTTGATATCCGAGTTCCGAGTCAACCTGAATAATGCAGAGTCGCGCTCTTTATGAATTTTTATGCTTGCCATGGAATGGAATACGTTTGTTGAATGAGTTTGTTCCATGTAGATCCGCCAGATGCACCTGCAATCACTGCACGATAGCCCCGTATCTGATTCCATGCTATACTTCTCGTCCGGTTGTGTTTATCGACCATAAATCGGAAACGTATTCAATCGATGGGTCAACATCGGAAAATTTATGCTTAGCTGAACAAGTTAACCATAACCATAACTTGTTATAAAACACGTTATAAAATGCATTTTATAGATCTTTTTATACACTTTTTTTCTAGAGTTTATTAAAGTTTAATTGAATATTGTTTTTTTAATAACACATCCTTATTTTCACGTAAAAATATGCTTGTATAATATATAATATATAATATATATGAAAAAGAAAGTTCAAATTTGTCAAATATACAATATAATAGCGATAATTGATTACTGTCGCTTTTTATGCTCTATATATAATAATTTAACATTTTATTCGTTATTATTTGCCTCAATGCGCGATCTTTAAATTCATAAAACATATTTTGTAATGGATAATAGTACAGCGTTTGTACATTAATTATAAATATATTTTTCAAAGCTTGTATAACTAATATTGCTTAAAGACCATGAGTTTTAATTTTAAAGATTATAAATTTAAACTTTTATATAATTACCTTTTTATAATGAGATGTATGTTATTACGAAGAAACATGTCATAAACTGTAGTAAAATTTAGTCTTTTCCGAATAAGCTCGCGGAATGGATTAATTTCTAATATTTGCAATTTTCTCTTCTGGCTTTATAATTTTATGGAGATGGACAATTTTTTTTTTCTAATTTTCTAATTTTTTTTTAATACATACATACATACTATAATGCAGGCTTCAATGTTCTCTCTCAACCCCTTCAATTTGAAACCGGTCGATAGAGTTTTCGACGCGGAAGATGTGCGAATAATGTTAATTGAAATGGTCACTCGTCTGGTCAAACTGCAAATAGTTGCTCTCTCAACACCCGGTAATCCCACCGAACGCCAAAGGTCGCTGGTATTGCCGCGGAATTGCATTCGCGCGAAATTGCATTCGTTCACAGAGAAAAGTGCTCGTCTTTTATTTGTAGAAAATATACTCGTTCGATGAAATGTGCGAGGAAAACGTGTTATTGGCTATTACCGCGGTATACACTTTATTTAATCGCAGGTACGTAGCCAATTAGTTTGTTCACCGTTTTCGTTGTTGCAGTCGCGTGAACATATTCGGCGAAATTCGATTTTACTGGCAAGCTAACATTTCATTCCGCACGTACGTATCGAAAATGCACGTACAGTATTCGCGGTTAATTATACTTTAGACACAAGCAATTAAGCTAACGTAACATATTGTGCTTTATATAAAATTGCGCGATATACTTCTGCATCTTTAGGCAAGTTGAAATAGCACGGCGATTACGTATGTACATACATACATAAAAACATAATTGCGCCCTTATGTTTGTCTAAGTCATTAAAATTGCATTTTTTAAGCAATTATTATTTCAAATTAAGTTTTACTGATATGTAAAAAAATCATTTTATTTTTTAATTAATCTCAGATAGATATAGATTTAACAGAGTTTTTTCTTTAATTTCTTAATAGAAAATTGAATTTAAAATAATTGTGCGTACAATACTATTACTAATTAAATAAGTTTTTTCCAGGAAAAAAAATTAATTACAAATTAGTCACGGAATAGATGGATAGCAAAACGAGAGATATATACGCCGTATATTTAGTCCTTCGTTTTACAATCGACATTTTCTCACATTCGATATCTCGCCGCACATTTTCGAGACTGCATACGAATCAGCCTGCACTTATATGAATTTCAAGTTCCGAACGTGACTTAGGCGAGTCCGTTAAGATAGGAAGCGTTCGTTTTGAGATTTTGCCGCGACACGTTTCGCCTGTCGTGCTACTTCTTACGGCGCGAATCTTTTCGCAGAAAACGTGGCTCCGTTGTCCCGCTTTACTATTACTGTAGCCAATAAAGTTTAACTGCACTCTTTACACCGAGTTTGCGATAGCAGCACCGTACCTCTCCATGGTAGGCGGACGACTTGGAAAAGCTCGGCGAAGAGTTCTTATCGGCCATCCCCCGCTCCCTATCACTTGTCTAACTCCCACACAGAGCCATCCCTGCTCTTCTTTCTCTCCGTCTCTTTTCTCTTGTTCCTTCTGCTCTCGTTTTGCAGCTATTGTGATAACCATTTACATAAGGAATCCCGGAACTACGGGCGGCAGTTACCGCAGACGGTATACCCGGATTCTACTAGCGGGGTTGAGATGAGCAGGGTCAGTAAGAGGACTATGTCTGAGACCGGAGCTATTTATGCGCTATTGCGCTTTCATATTAAAGTAAGCAGTGGGATTTGTGGTACCGCAATCATCCGCAGAAAGTAACGTACACAATGAAAACAGATGTACGTGAGCATAAACAGAGCATCCCGTTATAGTCTTCATATTTCTAGAGCTTCACGATTATTACATTTCTCTATGAAAATACAAGTTTTCATAATGGAAACTTTTAAATAAATGATCGCTGAAGAACATCTTGTGAAAATTAAATGTTGATCGCACACATAATAGATATTTAATGACTTTATTTAAAAAGAAAAAACTCTTTTTACTTTTTTTTTTTTATATTTAAAAATTATATTGAATAATTGCATACATATATGTATAATTTTTTAATAATATCTTGATTATCATCTCAAAAAAACATATGGTGCACGCCAGATTTAGCTATTATTCAATTATTCAATAAGATGTTACAGTTCCTTGATTTTTTTCGTTTCTTCTGCCTGTTCTTTGGGAAATAGAATGGATAAAACGCGCACTACTTTCATAGAGCTCAATGCCAACAATTTTATAGTGCTTGAATCCTGCTATCGACAGGTCACAGCGGCAATCGTACTCGCTACCTGGTATTTTTGAGCTGAACTGCTTTCGCTTCAACCTACTTCATGGGAAAATCCTCTTAGCCCAGTCTTAATGAGTCCACTCGTGGTCGCTACCGGGATTTTAAGCTAATTGAATAATTTCAGTTTTGAGCTGGTCGGGGTCGTCGGGCGTGTTTTGTGTTCTAAATAAGTTTAGCGATGTCCCGTAGCGTTACCGGGACGGCACGGATGCAAATGTAATGACCGTTGGAACGATAAGAGAGCTTCGTGCACAGAAGCGACGACTTACCTAGAGTCGTCGCTTGAAGCTCTCCGCTGTAAGAATTAATCCGAGAGAAATTCAAGAAATCCCCGATCTCGAGAAGAGGCAAGAACTTCGACCTCGTTCTCTCTCCGCTCTTGTTTTAATAACATTGTGTTCCCGGCGCAGTGACCCGCGCAGCATCCTTCCAATGTGCAGAGCGCCTTGTAATTGTATTTAAATGACCGCGTCATGTGCCGATCGACAATGTGCAACAGTGTCATATATGTATATGTATATGTATATATACATCCGTTTTTCACGAGCAACTACGTCGAATGTGTTCATTACGTGGAACATGGCTTACATTTGCGATCGGATTCATTTGCCTAATCGCGAGAATATATCTCTTGAGCTTAAACGTATTAAATGTTATTATAGTTACAGAGATCTTCGGTAAAATGGTGCAGATAATCGTTTATTTTTAAAGACTCACTTGTTGTTTTAATACAACGCTCATTAAAATACATGATAATGTCGTGCGCATACATACGCACACGCACACGCACACATGTACAAAGAATCGTAAAACGTTTGTTAGGCAATAGTCGAAAAAGCAGATTTTCTAATTATCTATTTATGATTATTTGCCAGCATTTTTAATTCAAATATGAAAGGAAAAAGATTTCTTGTTATCAATTCCATTCGATTATTATTTATTATATTGCTTACAATTTCTTCCATTGTGTATTTTTCCGTATATTATAATAATTTATTATAATACAAAGCCAGAACTAATGCAGAATAATAAATCAAAAACAGAATAATAATAAAAAGCTATTGTGTGTGTTTTTCATTATTATCAATTTTATCATCCATTACAGTATTTGTTATATAAAACGTGTAAAATCCTGAAGGAAAAGCAATTGGCTAGTGATTTTCTAGAATAGAAACGTACATTTGTATTGTGATCTATTGGTTGTGCAGAGACCACAGCCCTGATTGGGCACGCGGATAAACTTTCTTCCTTCGGACCGAATCAAGCTGCTGTGATTGCTCGCTCCACCTCCACGCTTCTTCGCCTCCATCTACGAACCTGTCAGTTCAGTCAATGTTTATTTAGCCACCCCCGTTTGCGGATCGAAGGGTACAAATTAGAAGCAACGCCGCTGATGATTCAGAAGGGTTCCTACTACGTTCGATTATCCTCGTCTCGACGAGAGCTTCATTCGCTATTTCCTCTCTCCTCGCGCTCTTTCTCTCTCTTTGCTCTCTATCTATACATGGACTTCGCTATTTCGATTCGTGTCATTTCGATTGCCTCGCCTTGCTTGTCGTAACGGCAAACTCTGGAAAATTCACACGTGTCTTTGCACATATCGGGGAAGCTTTGTTTGCTGAAGTCATTCAGATTATTGAATTATATATTTCCATTTTGTCAATTAATCAATGAAAATTTAAAGTATAATTTCTATTTTGTATTCATTATTATTTTTTATTATCTAATAAATCACAACTGCGAATTAGAACAAATAAGCAACGTAAAATCATTCAAAAGGCATATTTTTTAATGTCGTTATATAGAAATTTTGTTCTCTTTCTTCTTTGATTCCATCTGTTTTTCTTCCTTCTCTCTCTCTCTCTCTCTCTCTCTCTCTCTCTCTCTCTCTCTCTCTCTCGTTTGTATATATCAGCAAACGATGATCATAATCGGCAGGTAATATGCATAGCGATAGCAAAACGCCAGTGGTGATTTGATCTACATTGCATAGATACCATTTACGGCATGTAGACGATCGAGAATAAGCGATGTGTGTCGACCGCACGTAGATCCGGTTCGGTTGTTTCCCAGTAGCTTTGAACAACCGCCTGTACTTATTGGTGAAATATGCATTCGTGCGTTACAGATATCTCGATCATTCCGTTCCTGGAATGTGAAAGATAGGCTTGGCGATGCTTTGGTATTATTGGTGAGAATATTTATTTTACAAAAATGTGAAAGTATAATAACAATATACGGAAAGAAAAGAGAAAATCTCTTTATGGTATCGTTTAAATAATCTGATTTTCCCATAACAATTTTTTTTAGTCAATGTTTTCCAATTGCTAAATGTCTAAAAATAGTTGCATTTAATAAAAATAAATAATATAAATAAAATAATATTTCCATTTAATAAAAATAAATTTATATTAATACATTTTGTGAAAGTACTTGTAATTTCATTGATAATCTGTTTATTTCGTAAAGTTTTCCATCGTGGGCTGCAAGAATATATATCAACTGCGATAAAAAGTGACATTAATTTCTTCGCCATTCCAAAAAAATATATACAAATAAAATGAATTATATTTCCTCGATGACCAGATCGATTCCCATATATCGGTACGTAGTCGACGACGTATACAGTGATGAAATTGTCTACACGGTTATAATTTCGATAGCGCAAGCAAGGGTGTCATGTTTCGTACGATACACCACGCTATGTCCATAATTCGTGCGTCGTATCCGTTTGCTTCGGTTGCTCTCGAGACTGTTGGCACGCACGATGGAGGTCTTGGTTACGTGTGTGGGTGGTCCATCGGTACGATGAAGTTTCCGCTTTCTGTATAAACAGGCTGCGGTACGTCGTAGCGCCATGATGGCTCCGAGAACTCTGAGACGCGGACACGATGCAGGCGTTAAAGCGGTATCAGTAATTACCACCGTGTTGGCAAACAAGGAGCCCTGACCGGTGCCACGGTTCAAGTAGCTCTCAGGCTCTTCTCATGCCGCTGCTAGAGCACGTGGAGACTTAGATATTCAATAGACGATGTTATAAGCGATGATGTTATTTGTCGTCGTTCGTTGAGATTTCCGGTTGAAATAATTGAACAATGTCTCTTCATTAAATAAGATAATCTTGATGTATTAATTTTTATACATTCTTGCTTTACTCCAGTTTTCATTATTACTTAAATAACATTATAATATAAAAAATAATAATAATAATATAAATAATATTTAAATAATATAAAATTAGTAGTTTTATTGATAAGGTAATATATATCCTATAATTTCTCTCTAAAAGAAATACGAAAATTAAGATAAAAGGTACTACTTTGAGTAATCTCATAGAGTATATCTCTCGTAAAATTACTGGTTGGAGGTTACCATGTCACTATGGTTTAAAAATACGTCGATCATATAAAAGGAGGAAAAACAAGTGGCTTTGCTCGTATGTGAAAAACGAGGAGTCCGTTATCGCGCTTTCGACGGCGTGGCCGACGAGGCGATTCACGTCAAACGCATCTATCACGTAGTCGTAAGCGAAGGATTTCACGGGACAGAAACGTTCCCGTTCGACGGAAATACATGACACTCAAGAGCGACCGAGCGCCGTCAACAAATTTAACGGGGCTGCGCACCTGGAATCTTTTTTTTTTTTTTTTTTTTTTTTTTTTTTTTATCACTTTTCTACTGCCCGAGAGCGAAGGAAAAGCGTCTTTGAAACAGCTTCAAAGCCGACTGCTACTTTCAGAGACGATACCTACGCTGTTGTTAAAGAGCTCTTCGTTGAACCTATCTGAAACGGAGAATGACCAATGTTGACGATAAGTGTGCTATTCCTCTCAAGTTAGATGGCTTCTTCTTTTAGGTTAAAAGCGTTTCCATTTCTTTACGATGTCCAATTTATGTTGCAATTATTTACGCGAATGTTACAACTCGCCGTAGATTTCAATATTTACACTCAATTTTTATTAAACTTTTATCAATCGAACGATTTTTCTTTATAGATTGATATATTTTATTTATTGATTTTTTTTAATACACATAAAAATTATTAATGATTGTATTATTATGATTAATGTCTATATATTTATTTTTAACTTTATCTCTATTATTATAATTATATATATATATATATATATATATATTAATATTTATTTATTTTTAATTTTATCAATATTTAACAAACGCGTGCAATTTAGCTTATAATGTATATATATATATATACATCCAACAATATTATATTTATAACGTGGCTTTTTAATGCGGCTATTTTCTCACATTATCATCAAATTAATAAATTAATTTTTATCATTAAAATTTTGCTATTTGGATTAAATAATGAAGCACAGAATCGATTGGATCAAAATATTTTTGCTGATCGCATATAGGTACACATATTTGTTTTTTAAATTGTATAAAAATTGAGAATTGCACGCAGATAAATTACTTTGCTCTGTTACTCATTTGAAAAGTACATTCTGGCGAGAAAAACCACTGAAGGATTACGGGGCATTAAAAATTGCTTCTTGTATCTTTTATCAATATCGATCTACACATATATATCCGTAACGAATGGACGAATATGTACGATGTATTTCAACAAAAAGAACACGTAATATAAAAGTGACGATTCCACCGATAGAGTTCGCATTTCGATCGTGTCGAGCTCATTGGCTCGAAATCGAATCCGTTTATCCATTAATACGCGGACAAAGTCGTCAAACGCGACGATCGCGACTACGACAAAGATGGTAGAGGGACTAACGAAACGAGAGAAAGAGAGAAGTGAAAGCAGTAGGCACGCTGCCAGCCCACCAGCCATCCGGTAGACCCAATCTTTTTTAAACGGCATGCTCATTCATCGTAGCCAGACAGTCTCACGATTATAAAGCGCAAATCCTTTTATTCCGCCGTTTCGTTCCGCCTCCGCTCTTATTTTTTGCCACTCATTTCCATTTCTTTTTTCATCTTCTTTTTTCTCTCTCTATTTCTCTCTTTCCTCGCATTTTCGCATCTATGCTTCTATGCGCATCTTCTTTCTCTTTTTTTTTCTTATTTTCTATCAATCGGTCCTCGTCACCCTCCGATTTGTTTCCGGCGCTCTGCACGTTATTTTATTATCCAATTACTCTCATTTGCTTTTGGCAAGAGACGTCGATAGGCAAGCGGCGAGGGAAGCGGGAACAAAGAACATCAGGGAAAAAGGGTGGAAGAGTTACCCACTTAATTAACAGTCCGCCTATGCGAAATCTGCTATCACGTTTCGTCGTTGTTGCGTGTGAAACGCGAAAGGCGAAACGTGACAGGAAATGCGAAATAGCTGGAAAAGACGAAAATATGGCGAACTTAGCGAAGCGTTAGATAAAGAAAACGCGAAAAAGAGAGCAGCGCGTTTACATCGCGTTGGCGGCTTTTCCGTGTCCACGGGAAGTCAGTCGCCGTTGCTAATCCCTAGTGTTGAGCTACGAGGATCACCCTTTTAATACCTTTCTTCCGACCGGAATACGAATTACGTTGCACGAAAGCGCATTTACACAAGTACAAAAGAAAGCGCAAAGAGAGGGAGAAAGAGGGACATGGGGATTAAACTCACAAGGATAATTTAAACGCTTACGTTTAAATCATAATATTTTTACTTGAATGATTGGTTTATCGATGTATGACAAAAAGGAATATGTGCTTTCTCTTTTGGTTATAACATATACATTAATAAAAAATTATATATTTGTGTAATAAAAATTTTTATATTTAAAAATCCATACAGCGCACACATCTTTGATTTCCGAAAAATGATAATACAGGATGTTTTATATAATTTACATAAGAAACAAATTTTTTTTTAGATAAAACTTTTCTTTTTCTAAAAGTACATCCCCATACAAATTTTCTATATTTTTATATTTTTAATATAAATTTTATGATATAAAATATGTTATATATATTTTGTTTGTGTTTGTGTATATGTGTGTGTGTGTGTGTGTGTGTGTGTGTGTGTGTGTGTGTGTGTGTGTGTGTGTGTGTGTGTGTGTGGGGCTGATCAGGATATACATATGTGAATATTAATTTAGTATGCTTCACGAGATATCGAATCTTTATAAAATGAAAATTACATATTTTGCAATGCACACGCGTATTGATCCTCAGATATTCGCTCGATAAATTCGATTATTTCTTTATTTCAGCAATCGCGTTCTACTCGTGCTTCTCGTATATACGTATGTAAAATGTAAATACAACAGCCGCAGGATAGCTTTAAGCACACGAAGGGAGAAATACATATTAAACGTAGCGCGAGGAGAGAGGCTTCGACCACAGCCGCGCATAAAGCACGCGAGCTGCCAAGTCCCTGATAATATTTACACATAATGAAATGTGCATTTGGGTTTTCTAATTATACATTATTAAAGTAAGTAGCCCACTGCTCGTAATTCTCAGCTACGCCATGCTCCAGAATATCTATCGCATAAATGCTGCGTATATGTTACAATAATTCAGCTTTCTCTACGGAAGAGAAAGAAAGAGAGGGAGGGAGAGAGAGAGAGAGAGAGCTTACCCGCGGCGCGTACGCACATATTATATTTACTACAGATACGTAGACGCGCATGTCTGACGTCACGATGCTCGGTGGATGAGATTTCACACCCGACGTTTTACTTTTTACGACCGGAGGGTTGAAAGGAGTAGCTTACCCGCGGCAACATGTTGTTCTTTATCTTTTATTTCTCCCTATGCTCTCTCTTTCTCTTGCACGCGCGCGCGAGTAGAACAAGCGGAAGGATCCAGGCGGAAAGCACGCTCTATATATACTCAGAGGAGAGGTTCAGCATATTTCGTCTATCCATTATTCATTGTGGGCAGCCTTCCCTTGTTCTTTTGTTATGTGCTTCCTGCATTGGGGCTGCTCGCGGCGCACCGACTGCCTTGCCTACTTTTTTTCCTTTTTTTTTTCTCTTTTCGTCCGTTGCCGAGGCCTACGTAATACATATGCATATAACCGACTGCGTTATCGTTTATCGAATTATGATTGTACTACGTATAGATTCGCGCGACAAAAAGCAGCTACAGCCGGCCGTAATAACTGGATATTCATTGAACGATTTTACGATCGTTAATAAAAACGGCGCGACGGCGCCATGGAAACGTTTCCATCTTCCATCTCACGCTCGAGCTCGAGATGCTCACTCTCGGTCGTCGTCGTGACGACGACCCGCGAAAGCGTGGCACGGAAAGGAAGGATAAAGCGAACGATTGACCGTCCTTTTTCCCGATTGTCACACGGCTATCTAGGAAGTGCGTTTGAATTATTCATGCCAGGCGAGCTTTCTCTCGCGCAAGAGATATTTTTATCTCTCAACCGTACCTCCACGTGTACTGTCGAGTCGCGGAACTCGCTTGTAAAAGACACGATGATGGAGACGAAATTGTTATGCTGATCTCTGCTTTACTAAGATAGCAGATAAAATCATGTTATTTGTCTACAATCCTATAACAGAGGATATCCTTTTGTGTCATACATCGTTACTTCTTCGAAAACATTATGTTACAACTACCTTTGGGGATATTAACGAAGATCGATCGTTTAATACTTGTAATGTGTGTACGCGTTTTAAATCGATAACTTTCTCTGTTTCGTTGATATTTTTGAGTAGAGAGAATATAATTTTCTATGGTATAATAATTAAAGTACAAGATTTTTAATAGTTTTTTATAACAGAAAATTTTTAATAATTTAATTATAATTTATATTACAGTTTTTTATTACAAATATTTGTTTACACGAATTTCATTTTATATTAAATTGTATTAATACATCGGTATTTTCATATTTTCCGTGATTTTCTTAGTTCTTGAGATTTTCCAAGTTTAACTTTGATCGTTGCTAAAAATATGCTGATAGTTCAGCTTGAAATTATGGGAATTCGATAAGATTGTGCATATAGACATGTCCCTATGTAAACCGATAGTACACGTTGAGATAGTTTCGAAAGCGAATTACGGAGCGTTTTATTAAGTTATACATACGCGAACTCGCAGTAACTCGACGAATGTCGAGAGCGGAGTGAAATCTGTATGAATCGTCATCTCTGAGATTCTGAGTTCGTCCGTTCAAGCGTACGTAAAGTAAAATTGTTTAAAAGGAAATGCAGACGAAACGATGTATCTCTCTCTCTCTCTCTTTCTCTCTTTCTCTTTCTCTGTAGATCGATTCGACGTGAATGTTCATCGCTCGCCGAGATATTTGGATTTCTTGTTTCAACGTAGCATGCATTCTCGTACTGTCGTATTAGATGCAAAACTCGGCGTGCATTCTATAGATCTTAAAATATAGAGGACTCAACTATGTGCGCGTCGACCTCCCTTCCGGGACGACGCTTCGTAGATTGCATCGAAAATTTAAAGTCGGGCACTCAAAGAGGATTCGAGGACCATTTTCCTCTACCATTGAAATTGGCTTGAATCAGATTCGGTCCGAAATCGGGCCGAGCCGAACATAGGGGATACGCGTGCATGCAACGTCGCTTACAATGTCGGGCGAGAAGGAATAAAATGGGTTTCCAGCACGCGAAAAGATTTTCGTCTGTCCTCTTACTTGGTTACCTCCGAGAGCTCTCTTTCTTTCTTAAAGGTTACCATAGTTCACATCGATCAAACTTTAACGAGGATTTCGTTATAGCTACTCGGAATGTCGCTCGACATGAGAATAAAATATTAATATCTCAACAGCGCAAAGTCATTTACAATAGATCTAGATGTCCAAGAGACGTTTGCAAGATTATGTCAACTTTTATACATGCAATGGAAAAACTCGCTTTTTACATCAAACAATTTAGAAATTTGTGAAATATTATCGGATTGTGAGAGATAAGCGTACATGTATATTTGTCAGAGTGCTATTTTTAGTGGAAAAACTGCATCCATTTAATAATGTGTTGTTTTTTATACGACATGCATAAAATATTAACATACTAAATTAGCTGGATAATAGTGAATAATGGTACGCTTTCAGACACGCTTTTACGTATGCTTTTACGTAGTAACATCAATGTCGATGCTAGCACAAATATTATATTAAAAAAATGATTATATAAAAAATCCAGTAAATAAAAATGCCTGCTGTAAATAAACTTTTAGAGGAAACAGCAATTCAAGAATTGCCAAGAATGAGATTCTTGCTTCTTTATAAAAATATATACATATAATATATAATCGTTAATTACGAAACTAAGAATTTGGAATATTTGAAATTCGCGGAAAGAGGACAAGATTCTCGGTTTTGCCTTTGCGTGTATTCGCGCATTGTTGCACAAATGCATCAAGATTTTCACTTTGAATAAGCTTGAATTCGCGTCCCGCTATGAAGCTCCGATTCCGCTGGAGAATGAGAGAGAGTGCGTTCTTCCGTCGCGGATCAAATGGCGCTGCACCAACACGGTTCGCTCACGGCATTATCGCGCTTTCACCCGCAACCATAGCCGCCCGCTGCTTCCATGGATCATGGATCATGGTTACGCAGTGGACGTGGCCCATTTGTTATTTACCGCGAGTGCGGATTCGCACGATACGCAACGCCGGCGCCGTGGAACTGGGCTGCATCGGCTCAACGAACAATGGGATTCGCCCGAGACTTGCGGGGAGAAACAATCGCTGAATGCACGCCCGTATAATCGCAATCGCGTTTCTCTCAATCGTACACAAGGGAGAAGTGTATATGTACAACTTGATTGGCCGAGAGTTCACATTTAGAAGCCACAAATCATTTTTACGTGTTCATTCTCGATCCACGTAGACGTTATATTATTCCACAATTATTAATGTTCTAATTACCTTGCGAATAAGTCATTTTTCGAAAATAATATGGCGCATTAGTTCCACGAAAACGTGACTTTTTTCTTTGAAAAATATAATGTAATCATCACAGTGAATCACTTCAGCAAAGCACATGCGTTGATGAATAAAGAAATATAAAAAATTCCAAGATAATGACAATTAAAGTATATTTTTAATAACATTGATTGTGTACATACATGCGCGATCATCAAATAAAAAAAGTTAATCTCTAATCATCTCTCAGCCAATATTAATTCCTATAGCTATTGCTACTTAATTCGATGAACCGTGCAGATAGCTTTATATCGGATTTTCACCCCCCGGGTTCATCCCGGCATAGATATCGCACACTACCGATAGACGGCGACCGACTAGACTAATACGAGTCTGTAAAAGCAATCGCGCAGTGCGACCATAAATCCAGAAGGCCAATATAACCGAAGAAGAGAGATCCGTTCGCGCGAGGGATGCAGCGACGTGGCACGAAGGGCGCTAAGATTACCACTCGGCTCATCGAGTATTAATTACATCAGGTCGACGCACAATCCCCGCCGCAACCCTCTGTCTTGCGCATCGCGGAGTGATCTCGAAAATCACGCTATAGCCGAATGCCTGTTTGTGTCTGTCCCTTTCTTCGAAGCTCTCGTCGCTGTCGACGAGGGCGCCGGAAAAGGCAGGAATGTAAGGCAGACGGAGGCGAAGATGGAAGGGAAAGTACCACCGACGCCTGCGGTGGTTATGGCGTTAATGACTGCCTGGCTCAAAGGGAATTCGCGGATAAATTCAGACAGCCGTAACGAAAGAGCCTCGCGAACGTCTAAACGACGACGACGACGACGACGACGACGACGACGATGCTCTATGTATATTAATGTATCCGCCATGGTGGCGTTTTTTTTTTTTTTTTTTTTTTTTTTTATTGTACACCGACATCGCTGGTGGATTTTCGAGCACGCCCCCACAATTTGCGCACACGTCCTACGCTTTCCGCTCTCTTCGTTTTCAATTTGTAGCTACGTGAAAACCAGCGAGTAAATCGGTTACACGTCACATTATGGCGGTAAACTTTCGACTCTCTTTGGAAACCCACGAATTACGGTGATGAACCTGTATTTGGGAAATCGGAAGCCGCCACTTTGCTATTAGGATCGTAATGACCCGAGGGTAACTATGTCGAACTTAGATAATGACAGAAAGCGAACGGATCGTTTTGTCGGAAGCTGCCGATCGGAAATGTTTGTATAAAAGGAAACGTTCGCTGAGTATCTTCTTTATTCGAAGAAGAAGAGAATGTACCTTTTGTCTAGAGCTCGTCTGAAACTAAAAGCAAAATATTGTCTATGAGCTCGATAAATTTCTCTTATCGTGAATTGTGAGGATATTCGCTAAACATTTTAATGATTTCTTATTTATTTATAAAAACATTTATACCAAGTGTAACGTATCATTTAAAAATAACAGGCAGAAAATTGAAATAAAATAATATTATTTCTCATTAATATTAGAATTAATTGTTATTTATTACCGCATATATAAAAAATAAAAATATATACATTTATGCATCAAGATATTTTTTTTTATTTTCTGTTTTTTTAAACTAAACATAGAATAATATGTTTAAAGCACATTCTTTTTCTCTCTCTTTCTCTTGGCTATGCAGAATTGAAATTTTCTTTTAAAGTGAAATGAAAGTATAATTAACGCGGCAGCAATGTATTGCGTTTTACTGGTTTACCTATCTAGATTGGTAGTATAAAGTGATAATTTAAAGATCGCACCACCAGTGCAAACATTATTGGGAAGTTTGCTGTGTGCAGAATGTACGTTCGCATTTTCCACACCGCATCCTTCATTGGCTCGATAGTTTACGGCGGTAATGCAGGTAATAAAGTGTGGCCGATAAAAACGTCGGCGGGCGTGGTCTTGCGATAGGAACGCGCGAGGAAACGGTTCAAAGATGGTAAGAGGAAATAAAAAGCTCCCGTTAATTGTCGCGGAAACGACGATGCTTTTTGATGCTGGTGCGAGCGTGACGAAAACGCGATAAGTAGTCGGGGCCATAATAAAACGCACTAAACGTACGAAAAGATCGTTAACACTCTCGGACATTTTATTAGCACTTTGCGTTGGGCGCTTCCATCAAATCCGTTAATGGCCGGTCATCGATGGTAGTCTATGGATGGCGATCAATCGAAACCGACTGACAAATCAAGCATTAAACTGCAGCTCGATTGAGCGAACACGAAATAATTATTTTACTCCGAACGACATCGTTGAAATTCGGTGGGGGACATACTTTAAATTATTTTTAGATTCTTTTATTATACTGACCTGTATTTGTGAGAATTAAAAATTTCAGTACAGATATACAGTACAGAAACACGAATAAATAAAAGGATCGAAACAATTTTTCGAACTTTAAAATTGAATTTATCTTATTGTCAGACAAATTTAGAAAAAACTGAGTATAAACGTATCTAAATGATAAATTATATTTTATGTTCTATTCATCAACATACTTGTGTGCCTTAAAGACTACTTTTGTAATAAACTGGTACTTAATAAACTTTATGTAGAATTCAATGAATTCGAACTCATGTTAAATGAGAAAACAAAATCGTTACCAAAAATTTAACAAAGAGAAAAAATTAGCTTTCTATAGATGGCAATTTTTTTTTTAATCAAACTTTATTCTATATTTAATATTCAAATGTGTGTACAAAGTTCAGTAACCGTGCTTTAATCATAATTGACGTGTAGATGAAATGTAAAAATAACTATGCATTCGATGTTTGTTAATTAATTGTTTGCGATTATTTTTATAAAAAAGAAATTTGATTTATCCTAATTTTTCTTACTTATGAGAAATAATAATAAAAATACAATACGTATTTTTTTCGCGCGCGTTATGCTTAGTAAATTAGAAATCAATATCCTACATGGACATGTATATAACGACCTATCCTAATTTTATCGAAAGAGTGTTTTTTTTGTTGTTTTTTTTTTTTTTGTTTTTTTAAAGCAGAGCGTTATGAAAAATGTCTCATTTTCAGAAAAGATTTCAACGATGCATCGTCCTATCTGAAAACTTGTACTTTGGTTATACAAGTTTTCCATACCGTAACGTTGGAATACGGGTGATTAATCTTTACTATACGGCACGAGTTTCTAAAACGTCATCTAGTTAGACAAGATTAATCGCACGCGCGTACACGGTCGGAGTAACAACTTGTAAATTTATTATTAAGCCGTAAAAACCATTATGCTATTCGCGAGATGCTTTGCAGCACGAAGATGGATGCGCAACATATCACGTGGCTATAGAAATTTAACGAACTTGTATTCATTCACTTTCTAGTTAGCGAGATTTTAAAACATATCGCAGTAGCAAAATTATTTTGATATGATTAATAACTATTAAATTGAGTTATGTAATTAATAGAAAAACTAGATATAATATGTTAACTGCTATATTAATTATGTATAAAAACGGATTTCTTGGGAGCAACGGTGGTATTCATATAGAAGATAATGATGATCTTACTTTTTTTCAATTCATATTATCTATATTTAAATGAAATTCTTGAAATAAAATTTCCATATTCGCTAGTACTATGAACTGTAGTCTACACGTATAAATAATATAGAATATCTTACTGTTGCATCCATCATTATCTTCAAATTTTTGTATGTCGACAATATAACTCTTGCCTCTGATATAAATCTTATCAAATCTCGATATTAAATAAAATATAATGTACAAAAGCGGAGTTGTAATATACAACGTTGATTTATAAAATACAAAATATTTAAATTGTATAAAATGTTTAAAAAATAATATTTAAAAAAATATCATTTTTGCACGCAATTTAATTTGTCTTTTAAGCGGATATTTTTAATAGAAAAATTACGCGTAAATGTTTTTTGAAAAAATAAATTTCTTCTAGAGAAAATCTTGTATGCACGTATTATACATTGATGTAAAGTGCAGCATTATCACGATAATAAACTAGCAATTAATTTTACAGATAATAAATAAATATAAAATGCTTATCACGATTACTTCGCCATTGTTCGAACCTGCTCCTCCTTTTTTGTTCATTTTTTATTGCTTTTTCATGGCACTTATACATCACACTTACTCACGAAAATAATTATGATCGCGAGCGTACTAATCAACGACCGTACTTTGCTTAGCACTCCTGATATTAATCGCTCGTGACGCGCACTTTATTATATTACCAGAAAACACGAAAAATAAGTTACGATCCATTTAATCCTCGAAAATCGCATGACCAATTCACACTCTACTCATCGCGTGTTAACCTCTGTTATTAATACATAGTATACGCATAGTTGTATTGTAAGGCAAGTTTAATATAATATACTACGTAACATAATATTTAATTATATACATATAATCTGTAATACGTAGTATATTATAATTATTATTACGTTATAAGTAATATTTGTTATAAGTAATATTATAATTATGTATTACGTATAAATATTATAATTAAAGGATATGATTACGCATTTTTTTTTCAAAGGATAATGTGACGATACACTTGAAATGGCTGTCATTTCTTTAAAATCTCGCTGTGCAAATGATAACGTAGTGACTATATATAAATAATCTATGTAAATAATAGCATGTTATACATAGAAAACAAAAATTGAACATATCTAATATGACAGTTAAGTATTGTCTCTATAAAATATTTAACATATGAAATAAATTTCTATTTCTCGAATGTTTCAAATTATTGCTTTTTCGTTATTTGATGACACGATTCTGCGATTAGTGTATTATTGTTCTCAGCCCAAAAATGATTATTAAATTACATTTAAATTAATGAAAATTTTAAAGCACAGTGTGAAATATGCTCGAATTCATGAGACAAAAGAGAGAACATTGGCGAAATAATTATTATTCTAAATTTTGATATATATATATATATATATATATATATATATATATATATATAATAATAATTTATGATTATCTGATATCTTGCTTCGATTCTCATTTCAAATGAATATATTATCCAAAATATCTGTTTTGATAAATAACCAGTCGTCGTCGTGATACTTTCACAAGCTATTTGTTGCGAAATAATTATATTAATAATCTTGCGAATCGATAATAATCGTTAATTATAATATTCGTATAAAATTTCAAAATGCCATTAAATACCGATCAAGTACTGATACGTCAAACATAATTAGTAACATAATTAGTGCTTATCAGATAGATTTATATTTCGCATCATCGTGTTTTAAAGTTTTCGCCAATAAATGTAATTCGATAATCATATATCATATTCGGTATTTAGAATATGTAAGAAAAATTAATTTTACGGTAAGACACTGTTAAAAACTGCTAATTAGAAAAACTTATTAATAACGGACGACATATAATACACATTATTTAATGTACGAACGTTGATCGAATAATAACAATCTTGTGTGTCCTTGTCCTTTCCTCTCCTTGATGTCGTATGGGAAGGGGAACATTTCAGCTTGACATACCAAGTATGTATACAAAAGGACGCGACGCTACATCTTACAAGCTCAGTAGTATTGTGAAAGCGCAAAGTAATACACGAAATGATATCGAGTGATTGAAATAATGAAAAATTATGATGCATGAACAATTGATTACTAACTTAAAAAATTCGAGGAATAGAATATTTCGCATAAATTTATTCTACGATGCGTTAAATTTTTGTAACGACAAGGAATTAATATTTGGACGATGTTTGGCTTTCGATTTCTGCGACGCTATTATTTACAATTTACATGCTAATCTTATTGTTATTTCGTGGCGAGACTGTAGCAAGGAAGCAATAGTTCTAGTTATTCCATGTGTCGTCGCATTATCATTCGAGAGAGAAACGTGATCACACTCATTAAAAGTATGCACAGTAAAAATTCCTTACAATATGAGTACGTTTACTTTTTATTAACAGAGATAATATTACATACAACGAGTAGCATAAATTTATCAAATGTTGAGTTTATAACTTTATGTCATAATTTTTAACGTCGTGGTTTTCTTGTCAGAATATAATGTATAGTGCGTGTCGCGTGTGTTTAACGTCAGGATTATATAAAAAGATTGTATAAAATTCTACACGATTGTCGTACTTTGCTAATTAGTGCGTGCTCGATCGTAATTAAATCATGTTTGCGTGAGTAAAGTATCATGTGAGTGAAGAAGATGAACTAGAGAAGGAGGAATCGGTCGATAGTGGAACAATTATGCAGTAAGTAATTTATAATATATTTAATAATTTATAACATTTATTTCATCTGCAACAGTGTCCGAATTTTTTATAATAGGTATATCATCTATATTCATATAATTTAACTTATATAATAATTGAAACCTTCCAAGTAAAGTAGGATAAAAATTTAATAAATATTTGATCACAAAACAAAAAAATTTGCTATATTAATTTTATTTTAAAAGTTAATTAATTACATATATATAAATATTAAATTTACTTATAAATAGGTAGGACAAAAAGAGAATAATTTTTATTATGATTTGTTAATTTTGTAATACTTAAACTCTCGTGTATGTATTGGAAATAAGTATTTTTTTTTTAAATTTATTTATTAAAATTTATAAGTATCTTTGTTGGATCGTTTTTTAAATTTTCTTATTTTGAGTTTATATTTTTTCATAACTTTATCAATTTGCGCACATATTTATATATAACTATTTTTGTATTGTATGTTATACATGTAGCTATACAGGTTTATTTCTAATTTTGCAAACTTTATAATTTTTCAAAAACCGCTTCAATATTTTATTTAACGAGCAATCTTTATTTGTATAAAAGTTTCATCCTGCTCAAAGAAGTGCAAATATTTATATCATATATGAACGAAGGCAATTCAGTTAACAAATTTTAATCAATAAGCTTTCAATTAATTTAATTTAATTTATGGACAAATTTTCAGTGATTCGAAATTAGCTAAATTTAACGCATACAAATTACCAATGCGCGCATGTCATGAGAGATTAGGGAATAAGATGATGAGGGTCGCGGGCACTGTATCAATTTAATTTACAATACACTCGGAACGGACTTGGTGTCGCGATGCAACCCTTAAGCTTCGGGGCTTCGAACGTACCATTAACAAGTGACCGCCATTCGGTGCCCTCATCATTCACCGTTGCGTAAACCCCCTCCGAACCTTTCTCCCTTTCCGCCCATCCGTTCTCCTCGCCGGCGCCTCGATCACCATCATACCACCCTCTCGCGACTAGCATTAAACTGTCTCGGAGTCGCAGCAGGAGCAGCCTGGTCGGCCGTGTAATGGGGGCTTGCGAGTTTCCGAGCGAGGCGGCATTTTCGGGCCCGGTACCCGTAAGTAACTCGGGTTATTTACGAGCTCGCGTAAGCACAATACGCCTGATGATTCCTAATGCTTTATCAGCGGGCGACAGTCCGCCCCTGAGGCACGTTTTGCCCCGAAATTTGGGCAACCCTCCTTCGTCACTGTGCACCGCTCTTTCTACGAAAGATTTAATGTCACCGTCTACGACGACGACCGCGTCTACCCGTTCTAAATGGATCCGACGAGACGAGACCGCTCTCGCTCAATTAGAGCACCGGATACATTAAGCAATCATCCTCAAAAGCGGGGTCATTAAATTGCGAATTCTACACGCGCGGGCGCGTTTATTTAACACAAGTACCGACAATGAGTTCTATCAAATTTTGACAAATTATGTTCCGTACTTTAGCACATATGTATAAATATAGTGAAGCTGGCGTCTCGCTTTTGGAAACTTACTAATTTTTGAGAGTTATGGTTTTATTTTTAATAGTTCTATAAAGTGCTTGATAGATTAAACAAGTAGTTCTGCCCATTAAATTAAAAATAATGGCTCGAAACAAACTGATGAGACGCCAAATTCAAGCTACGTTTTATTTTGTCCGCCGACAATTTTTTTAGCATTTCTTGTCAGATTTTAAGCTCTTGAGAGTTACGCAATAATTCTAGAAAAAGTTATATGCGTAAAAATTATTAGAATAATAACACAGGACTACAAAAAAATAGGTCGAAAATTTACATTGACCGGATATGGTGTCTGGCAAGGATTTTGGATCGCTGAATCCGAATCTGAAAACCATTTTGCCCTAACTCATCCTGGATTTCTGTTATAGTGAAAAAAAGTGAAAAAAATACCTCAAAAATATTTCTACCAGATTCGCGGGGATGTGGATTTTTTGCAATTTTTTTTCATATCACCGAAAAATATACTATTCTTATTTTGAAAAATGCAATTGCACACTTGCCGTGTCATTTTTTTAGACAGAAATTTATCAAGATTCGCACAGATGCGAATTCAAATATACATATATTGACATACCAAATCCAATATACGAAAATCCAGGATGAGTTAGGGCAAAATGGCTTCCAAATTCGGATTTAGCGACCCAAAATCCTTGCCAGATATCATGTCTGGTCAATGTAAATTTCCAACCCATTTTTTTTGTGGTCCTGTGTAATTAAACAAATTAGATCATCCGAGACGTCAAACGTGTAAGTATAGGTGAGACATTAATCGTATTTTGATAGTTCTATCGACTTTAAATGAGATTTATTATTCTGCAATCACTTTTAATTTCTAACGAGAAGTCTATGCGTAAAAATTAGTTAAATGTTTAATAAACAAACATTAAATTACCCGAAGCGTACAACAATCTCATTTAACGCGAATTCTCATTTAAAGTCGATAGAACTATCGAAATACGACTAGCGTCTCACCTCGGTACTTATACGTCTGCTAAAACGATCTAATGTAATTTGTTAATAAATATTCTTATAATTTTTACGCATAGAACTCTTTCTGAAAATTAAAAGTAATAATAGACTGACATTTAATTTTAAAATTTAAAATTGATAGAACTATCGAAATATGACCATCGTCTCATCTCGGTAGCTTGAATTAAACACATCCGATGTTTCGGACCATCTAATTTGTTTAATTAATATTCCAATAATTTTTACGTGTACAACTTTTTGTAACACTATTGTACAACTCTCAAGCGCTTAAAATATGTCAAGAAATGTGAAAAAAATCGTCGGAAGATAAAGTGAGCGTGAATTTGGCGTCTCGTCATTTGTTTCAAATCTTTTTTTTTTTGTTTACTAATCAGACTTATTTGTTTAGTCTATTAAAAACTCTATAGAACTATTAAAAATAAAGCCACAATTCTCAACAATTCATGTTTTGTAATTATGTTTCCAAGTGAGACACCAGTTTCACACATCTAAAAAGAATTGCACGAAATATGCTATACGATTATTGCTATAACAAAAATTTATTTTGCGAATAATACGTAATAAATTATCTCATTACCTGATTGCTCCGACAAAGCCCGATGCCATCTGAGGCTTGTTCATCTTCTTCTAATCCATTTTTGAGACATCTTCGAAAACCCTCGCGTTTAATTACGATCGTGAACATACTAATTACTCGAATATGACAATCGCGCGACATTTTGCATGACACTCCTGATAATAATCGTCTAAACTCTTCGGCGCGCGCCTTACTTTTTGCTTTAGATTAATACACAGAAACGATCATCCGTCTTTCAATTCGGCATTCTCGATACTCGTTTGAAATCCGCTTTATGAAATAACTCGGTAAATTAGCTCAATATCAAAAGACGTAAATCACGATTGTGTAGACTAATAGACACATTAACAATGAAATAATTACCCGTTATTAAATTCGATACTCTCAACTTGTTCGCGCGTAAAATTCACTCTTTCGACAAAAAGTCACGAGAAACACAGGGCGAATTAGGAGATAAGGAGAGTGAATGTTTCTTCATACTACTCCCTAGCAGTGATACTACAACTGATCCTGGTAGCATGTAATACAGTGGCATGAAAGCCATCCCCTCCGTATGTTACCTATTGCTTGTCGACGCCACTAGAGAGCACGTCTCTTCTAGGGAAAAATCTGAGGGATAAAAAACACAGATAGGAAAGTGAGATTTTAATGAGGAATTAAATAATTTCTAGAATTATGTATTATAGTTGGAAAAATCTTCGCGTCATAATAAATAAAGATAAGAAAATGAGGCTCGAGCAACGCTTTTGCAATCTCGATCAGTTTACACGACAAAGCGATAAAATCAAACGATATATGTGCACATATAATCCGTTCAAACCTATAAAATATAATTCTAGAAATGATTTTAGTTCGCTCAAATCTCGCTTTCTTATCTGAGTTTCTTACGTTTCAGTTTTTTCTTGAAGGAGATGAGCTCGATAGTTTTCTAGAAGAGGCAGGCTTGCTAGCGTCGAGCAATGCCGTGTATGATTGTGTACGTGTGAAACACTTGTGCCACACTGTATACAGTACATAGCTTGGTGTGCAACATCCCCTTTACACCCTGCAAAGGTCAGCTTCTAACATCACTGCCGGCGAACAGTTTGGCGAAACATTCTCTGTCCTTATGTCCTGTCTTGCGACTCAACCAGCCTATCGCTGCGTTCTACGTAGGTCACTACGTAGACACATTACGTAAAGCTAGATTTACCAATCAGGTTATCCTGCTTGCTCCATCCGAAATACTCGGCGTCAGTCGGCCAGTTTGAACGCAGTTGTAATTTTCATCGTTTGGGTTATATTAAACATGTTGCTCGTGTCTTTATCGGTCGAAAGAGTGAATTTGGTGCGTGAATTCACTCGAATATCGCGAGTGTAGAATTGAATAACGGGCGGATTATCTCATTGTCAGTACGTCGATTAGCCTGCGCGTTCGTAATTTATGTCATTCGATATTCGTAGGCGACATTGAGATAATTTACCGCGTTTATTGCGTATGACGGATTTCGAACGAATGTCGGGAGTGCCGAATTGAAAGATGAACCATCGTTTCTGTGTATCAGTTCGATCGCGCCGAGGATTTTAAGCGATTATTATCGGGAGTGTCGTTCAAAATATCGCGCGAGTGTTTTACCTTCGAAGATGCATCAACAAAGGAAAGGATGAACAGGCCTGGGATGGGCATCGGGTTTTTGTCGAAGCAGTCATGAGGTAATTTATTACGTATTATTCGCGGCATTAATTTTTTTATAACGATAATGGCATAGCATACTTCCGTTTGAATATATACATATGTGGCGTCTCACTTCGTGGAAATATTAATTGTGAGAATTTTGTCTTTATTTTTAATATTTCTTTTATAGAGTTTTTAACAGATTAAATAAATAATTCTGGCCAAAATAAAAAAAGGTTGAAGACAAACTCATGAGACGCCAAGTCACTCTGCGTCTCACTTTTAGTATTTCTTGATAGATTTTAAGCATATTTTATTTTACAGTTTTATATTAGTTTTGCAGAAAATTTTATGCGTAAAAATTATTAGAATATTCAATAAATTAAATCGGCCGAGACATCGGATGTATAAGAATTAAGGTGAAACACTGGATGGTATTTCGATAGTTCTATCGACTTAAAATGAGATTTTGTGTTATTCTATAATCACTTTAATTTCTAGAGAAAGTTCTGTGCGTAAAAATTATTGGAATATATATTTATTAAATAAATTAAACCGCTCGAGACGTATAACACGAAATCTTATTTAAAGTTGATAGAACTATCGAAATATGACTAACGTCCTCGGTAGCTAAGTGAGACACAGATGTGAACTTGACGTCTCAGTCCTGAGTCACTTTTTTGTTCAATGATCAGAACTATTTATTTAATTTATTAAAAACTTTAGAACTATTAAAACTAAAGCTTCAACAATTAATAAGTTTTCACGAAGTGAGACGTCAGTTTCACACACAAATATCTTAGTTGATGGATCATAAGTCCTGATTATTTATTTATTAAATTATGCTTTGTTTCTCTATTCTATATTGTCGCGCATTATAATTTGAAATAATTGTGGAGACGTGCAATGAGAACTTCTAATGATAGGTAGTTAGATCTAAATGAGATTGCCAAATCCACGCAGAAGTACTGTACCGAAATCGCGTGAATAAAGATAACCCAGGGGCTAAGTTCGCATGGCTACCAAAGCTCGTGGTCCACAACTCTGCATTAAGATAATCAAATGAATTAAGAGGGGCGGGTCATAATGTCGACTCTCTTGGCAACTGTACTGTGCTTTACCAAATCCGGCATTACAATATAACACGTATTTATTACAGAACAATTATTGACTTGAAAATTCAATTATAACTTATTCTATTATGTGCAATTCTATTTTTTCTTAATTATTATGAATTTGAAATTAATTTTATTATTAACTATTATAATAATCAAGTTTTGATTTAAGTTTTTCTGTTAATAAATATAAATATATATGTATATACAAATAAATTTTCTGTGTACTAGAAAATATTAGAAATAAATGAAAATGAATAAAAAAAATTATGGCAATAATAAGCCATAAAATTCAATATCAATATTTTGCCATCTATTTATTAATCTGCTTCTGTTGAATTGCTGAAATATGTATATTATAATTCATTCTGTTATAAAAAGGTAATTTTAGATTTAGAAACTTAAATTTCGGAAATTGGTAAATAAAGAAACGATATTATATACATTTGATACACCCGGTAGATTTTTATTCAACAGCATACGTAAAAAATCAATATCTTTCTGTGCGTTCTTTTTTTGATAAGTACGGCAAACAAGTTTTTTTATCTCGAGAATGACGAAAGCCTTTCGCGACAATGTGCTTTTCCGCTACACTAACCCATACTCGCGCATGTACCACGTGTTATTGCGAGGGTGACAAAAACGACCGATCCATCCTTGTTGTTACGTGCGTCATGCGTGATTATGCACCCTTTTGGAATACGCACACGACGTTACAAGCAACATGTTTGCTATTACCCCTTCGTGTCCAGCATATCGTTTTCGATACAAACCAGTTTCAGACAATTTATATTGCCGTTACGAAACATCAATTCCGCGTTATTTTGTCATAAAATTGCATTATTATACATTCTGTGTTTGTAAAAGTATTTAGTTTGGTTATTATTTAATTTTGCTTTTCTGCAATTTAATCACCAAAGATACAAAATAAATAATTAAATTATATTTTCTGTTTTATTTCAATTGGGTTTTACTCTAACAAAAATTTGAATTTTACGGCTTGTTATTAGTCATCGAAATAGTGAAAAAGAAAAAAATTAATTCGAACGATTATGTTTAAATTAAAAAATCAATATTTAAAATTAGTATTTAATTGATGAAATAATACATACGTAAAGCTTCTCACATCATTTAAATAAGAAAGTTTATTTGCTACCGATAAAGAATTGATCGGAATTAATATTCGATGGATGGTGCCGTCGCCAATTTTCGTTTGCTCGCAATTAGGGAAGTAGTGACGGACTAGGGAGTTAATGTACCACATATAGTTGTAATGCAGTAACTCGTTTAAAGAGGAAACGTTGGTTGGACCGCGTTCTAAAACCGCGTTCGGCGAACGCGGATTGAATAATAAAAATTACAAGAGAAAAGCGTTACAGGCGCCCCGCATCCCGGAGACGAGGCTGCGAAATTGCAACGACGAGGTAGACGGAGAATAATTGAAGGTAAACTCGATTGCATTATTAAAATCGTTGCAATTTGCACCGACCGACACTAATGGCCTAGCAATTATTTCCGGCAAATCATTTAAATAATAATGCGGCTCTAAAAGCTCGTTCGAGGCTCGAATTTGATGGTATCTCGCCGATCGGCGAATTTAGCGAAAAAGCACACCTTCCCTCATATCCCTCCTCCTGCCTCCTCCCCCGCTGCCTTTGCATGTGCTCATTGATTCGCCACGTTTTCCGTGACTGCGTGCGAAGACGCCGTTCATCATTCGAGATTAATCGGCATGACGTACCACGCGCAGTTTGCTCCGCAAACAAGAGCACGTGCATAGCGGAGACTGGTGTGTAAGCGGGATACCGAACGAACATTATTCATTGTTCATTGAGCGCGTCGCTACGTTACTCACCTGACCGTAAATACGCCGCGAACTTTCTTACGAGACGACGGAAGTTTTACGCCTGCATTAGACGCGATACGCCGCTCGAAGTAAGATGGCGATGACGTGCTATAACGTAATTACCCGCTATTCTATTGTATCGTACTGAATATAAGGGAGAAATGTCTGAAGTTTTATTAGCGCAACTGTCTCCCTTTCAATATTATGCAACATCGCTCATTTATATCTTTCTCTCTCTCTCTCTCTCTCTCTCTCTCTCTCTCTCTCTCACGCGCGCGCGCGTGCGCCAATGCTAATTTTGCATAACATTTTATCGAAAATTATAAAAGAAATTTTCTGTCGAACTCGTACGACGATAAGAAATAATTTTGCAAAATTATTTATTTAAGTTAATTAACAAGTCAACTAAAGATGTCTTAGAAACTACTTATTAACTATGGAATCGCAATTCATTGCTCGAAACTCACTTATTTGTCGAGACATATACGGATAGTCGAATAGATGCAGCCCAAAATGCGCGATTCGTGGACTCAAGTGATATATGATTATTCGATAGGAAACACAGCTGGTTGGGTTGTATACCTAATAGAGATATCGCGATATCTAACTCCCGCGCATCGCGCGATCGAAAACGAAAAATACCTGCAGACTCGCGGCGCCGTCAGGAGCAGGATCGCAGAATTTAATGTTACCGCCGCGGAACGAAACGCAGAACCGTTAACCCAGATTCCATGCTGTATGCCCGGTCACGTCGGGTGTCATGGTTCTGCCATTAACGCCGGTCCAAGTACCGCCACGGCCAAACCGCTTCCATTTCTCTTTTCTTCTGATCCGTGCCAGAATGCGCCGTGACTGTGATTTCAATTGGCCGTCTCTGTCACTTACTTACATCTCTTTCGTAGATTTTTCTATTCCATCTTTTATCCTCGCGAATGGCTCTCGTTGCCAAATTGACAAAACATGGAGTGCATTTTCTCGATCCGCCTCAATGATTTTTTTATCGTTTAGACTCGCAATTGAATCGGTCAGTTTGAAAAGTAATTATTAGTATCAAAATTGATTCAAAAAATAAATGCGCTGTGACAAAAAATAATTTTATTATTACATAAAATATAAACGTAACGTGTTTCATGGATTTTTATTTATTTATTTTTTTTATAGAGTTTTAGAATTCACTGCATGCTTTCACTATGTCAATATTAGAAATTTATGGATTTACGAAGGGGCAGAAGGGAAATGTTTTAAAACTGACCGAATTATAAAACAAAACCATTAAAAACAGCAGTATGTGTAGGAGTATATTATATAAAATATATTATTTACATAGATACAGATTTATCTCAGCAAAATAAGGTAAAAGGTTAAAATACGCAAAATAGTTGCAAAATTATGTTTTATATTTGCTATTTATATAGAAAGGTTTCAAAACTGTAAAAGTACAATCGTGCTGTTCGTGACTCCGTAGACGATTCTAACCGAAGCAACAAATTCCTACTGTTTTCGACAACTTCAAAGTAACTTCAAGCAAAATCAAAGAGAAAACTTGTCACGAAATGATGTGTAGCACAAACATACTTTCCTCTTTCCTACGTTCGCGGAAATCCATAAACTTTTTGCCATAACGTAAATAGCATATACAACGAGAAAAATTACAACGTTCGTCGGTTTATAACTGTCTTGTTTAAGACACTCGTAAAACTCGTTATCAGCGGTGGCATGCACTTTTCATCTCGTGCACGAAAGATTGTCAGATTAAAGGTACATAACATATGCTCGATATGAGCCTTAACTGCAGTCATCCACGATGTAGAATCTCATAGGATCTAAAATTTTACTCGCTTGTAATAATCGTAAATCGCGAATACACCGTATATTGGCGCTCTATAATAGTTTCTCCATATTGATAGCGGATCAGGGATGAAAGACGCTCTTTTAAGCCACCGAGAACAGCGTTAACGCATTACGACTCTCTATCTATTTAATGCAGACTTTTCATCGCGCTCAAAGGGTTAAGACACACGAGGACGTACTACCCGTAGAAAAGGCTCTTAACGCGGTCATATTATCCAACGGTGGTCATGCGAAAGAGGAATTCACCCTGAACCAAGTAGGGCCGTTGCCGAATTATTAGAGTTATTTTTGTCGGTGACGAGAGGCAATTTGCATTTAAACAAGCCGGGCGTATCCCGAGGGAGCGACGACGGTGGTGATGGTCCGTCTGTCGTCACCTCGAAACGAAAGGCAGGATCAATTTGCCGAGGTATCGAGCTTACTGCGGTTTTATTATCCTGTTTATCCTGTTTCCCGTCCTCCTCTTTCTCCTGTCGACCGTCTATTTTTATACCGTCGACTCGTCGACCTCTCTTAATCTACGTAGTCATGCGCAGACAACAAGGACGAGACTGGCTCCTTATGCATTTTTATTGAGCTATTATTCTCCGTAATCTGAATCCATCGATAGAGCCGCAACTCTATATAATGCTAGATACTACGGCGGATATATAACGGATAAAAAAGAGATGTCGTTTCCGCCAGGAAACATGAAATAAAAGGCGCTCCAGAGAGATAGAGAACACAGGATGACGGTTGCGTAACGTAAAAAAACAGCTAGGATAAAAATGAATATATAAAGATCGACGAGAAAATCGGCGGCGCGACATTATTTCGTCGTCCTAATGCGGCGTAAATATTAACATCGCCATCTTTCTCTCTCTCTCTCTCTCTCTCTCTCTCTCTCTCTCTCTCTCTCTCTCTCACTCACTCACACACCTTTCTTTTTAAACCGAGCGAGAAACTTTGTGGAATATTGCGGCGACGCGACAAATATTACACATATGTTACGCGAAAAGAAAGGGACGTTTCACGACGTAACACGCAGGCAAAGAACGTAATTCGATTATAACAAAGGTATCTTGAAATTGTGTATTACTACGAAAATAGAAAAGGAAAAAAGTTAATCACAGTTGATGCATAATTAAATGCCAAGGAAAGCGAGCGCACGCGCGAAAGAGAGAGAGAGAGAGAGAGAGAGAGATAAAGAGAGCGAGAGAGATGGAGAGCACCGGCGGCGGACGCGCGTGTCATAAACGCGGAAACGTCGCGTCGCGACGCTGCTTGGGTGGCTTGGTACATACGTATTATCCGGGGAAATGCAAAGACGAAATAACGTGTCGCAGACAGCGCTTTTATTCCCGTTTTACACGCCCCTTCGCCCCCGCGTATCTCTCAGTTATTTCTTTATTCGCCGCCCGTAACAAATAGCGAGCGCAAGTCGTTACTCGAAATGACGTCGCACGTGCATCTATTAAAGTGTGGTACCACCATAAGCGTCCTTTTCTCAGTGGGAATTTTAGAGGCGCGATGTATCATCGTGAATACTAACGCTCTGTTGCGAAAACACCGCCACTGCGCTGAAATAAAGCAGAACGAGTAAGCGTTTGTGAAAAAAAAAAAAAAAAAAAAAATGTTCTTTGCGTAAAACGATTTTATATGAGCGATAAAAACAGCACTGCAAGATTTTTGGTTGAGTAATTTTTGTTTCGAGACTCTGTGGTATTAACGCGATAAAATTGACGAAAATAAACTTTGCACGAATGGTTTCGTGTTTTTAATTTGAAAAAATAAACATACATTGCATCTGGCAACGGAGAATGCTTCAGTTTGCCACGTTTCACGCGATTATACATTCTATATTGAAATAGCGATGTATAATTAACGATAATCCGTAATGCCGGAAACGAATGCGGCGAACGGAACCGGTACTCAAAATACCCATTTTGCAAATTAATAGACAGCCAAGGGAATTAGTATTGGTCGCGACCGCGCTTCTACCGCTTTAATGCATGCATCTGTAATTTCTGAGGTGGTTATGTAAATCCGGATGGAGAAGTTTCCGGGCATAAAGCTGGAGTCGCCTCGGAGCGTGAGCAGCAAACACATCTCCCCTTGCTCCAGTTAATTATTATAACGATGCGTCGTGTACAATTTCTGTCGACGATACATTGTTAGAATAAACTGACGGATTTATAAATATTGCATCCGTGATGCGTAGATCTTTTCGCGCCTCTTCCGCTCTCGCTATTATTAAATGGTTAAGAAGGTTTTACATAAAACAGGTGCAAGAAAATAATTACGGGAGATTTTAAAGCTATAATGTTCAGATTATTTGCAAAAATATTAAATATATAAGATATTATTGTGCACACATTTCTATATCGACAATTGCGATGAAAACGTTTTTGTACGAGTATTCAATAAAAATTTAAATTAATACAGGAATTAATATAGGATACAAATTTTTTAAAAATATTCTGGATTTATTAAATGCACTTTTTTCTCATACTCGCGGACAAGAGATGAAAAGATCTGCTTTAGAAAGACAAAGGTTGTAAAGAACACACTACGCGAAGCATGTGTACTAGCATAAATGGAAATTTTCTCAATTATAACGATGCGCGAGTGTCGGCTCGCGATGTCTAACTCGAATGTGACGGGCGAGGCGGACGCGGACAGAATGGCAAGGCGTAAGGCGCGACAATTCTCGGCTACTGTAAATATTTTATTTACTCTCGCACACATCCGGCAGTAATGGCGACGAGGCTGGAGAACGCCCGTGTGAGTTTTTGGCTATTTCTTGCCGCGCGAATTAGTAATTAAGAGCTTTATTACCGACCGCTTGCCCATTAAACTCCGGCCACTCGTCGGCTGAATATATAAAGGACGTTTTAATGAATAATCTAACGAGTCGACGAGTCGAGAGAGAAAGAGGGGGGGGAGAGAGAGAGAGAGAGAGAGAGAGAGAGAGAGAGAGAGAGAGAGAGAGAGAGAGACGGTGTTCTCGTAGCTCCGACGCCGACCGATGGAAGAGAAGGAGGACCATCCTCGGCTTGACCACCGACCGAGTCGCCTAGATAATCTGTTTTGCATATTTCGTCCTGCGTACGCGATGTAAATGCGTCGTGCGGTGCTCCACCAAACGTTACACGGATCCACCAGAAATTCGCCGTGCACGTGGCCACTAATTAAGTCGAAATATCCCTTCTATACGGATGCACAGCTGTGCCGCCGAGCGACGGCCAACTTAACGACAGCGACGCCCGCGTAAATGTATCCTCGCATGCACGCTGGACGCCGCAGTGTATCGCCGCGAAACACGACTACACAAATTACCTTTGACGAAGTGACCGAGTAAGTTTAGTGACCGCTACCCCATCCGCATTCTCCGCTTTCGCGTTCCCGAAACTTATACAGGCAATATAAATTACAACGTTTATGGTTTAGAACGAGCCGCTGCGTAGACGCAATTATAGAACGCGTTAGAAAGTTACGAGACATCAACTGTGCACTCTCTCGGCGATTAATGCAAAAGTGTGAACCATAACTTACAATTAGTAATTCAACTTTTGCTTGATATCGCGAATATTAATTTTATAGACATTTTATAGACATTTTTACCTCGTATTGTGAGATCGAATTTCTTTGGCTTTCTTTTTATATGCAAATAGAATAATTGAAAGATTCGGGTCGGTGATATGCTATGTAAGTTATATAACTTGAATTTTGCACAAATGGAAAATTGAAAAAGTTATAAGTAATTCTCGAGATTTGATATATTTGTGTGTTGTTTAATTTTCCCAAGTTTACGATAAAAAATTGTACACGTTAAAAAAAATTTGCCGTTACCTTTTAATATCTTACCAGTGTAACATTATCTAAGTATACAAACGTAAACGCATCAAAGACGAAAAGCTCTTTCGTAGAATGTTTGAGTTGAAATCGATCACTTTCGGAGAAAGGCAGGATATCGTGTAGCAAGTCGAACCAGTGCTTTTCGTCGCGACCGCGATATTCCCCTCCTACCCCCTTTTCTTGCATCTCTATGCCCTTACTGACGACGACGTCGCCGAGGGTCGCCCGCGGCCTCGTAGCTTTCATCCCTGAATATATACGAAAGTCAAGATCCGCGAGCTACTTAGTAAGTAGCAGCCACCTCAAAGGACGGGATAAATTGCCCCGTCCGACAAGGGAATTTGCATCTTGATAGTGAATTAAAAAGTTTCAACTTTCCACGCGCGAGCGCGTCTATTTAATGTTCGCCCGCCCGAGATGAAGGGTGCGACCATCCTGGAAGAAAATCTCCCTCGATCTTACGAGGTCGCATTCATCAAGGAAATCCAGTCGGAGCATCGCCCAAGTAAAAGACACGTGCGGCGTTCATTGGAGATTTTTTTTGAAAAACTTGCAGTTAATTAGCGCATACTATATAATACACTTTCGGTTCTGCCTAAATAGAGACATTTTTAATTCTATTTTGATAATTTAATAGGAAAAATAGATCTATGTTTTTTTTTTAATTCTCTCTCTTTCTCTCCTTACCATACTTTTACACACATTTTTTTTAATAATAAGAATGTATATATATTTTTTTATTTTGTTCTTGAATTTGTTTTTTCTGCTTTTATAGCCGCAGAAAAACAAAATAAAATTGTTAAAAAATTCTGCACTCATATAATTTTAAAATTTAATATACACAATTGAAATATAAAATATATTACATAAATACAATATGAAATGTAATTTAATATACACAATGTATATACAATTAAAATATTTTGTTTTATGTAATAAATGTAATTTTAAAAATACGTATATAAAACGCACAGCTTATACTCGTTTATTAAAGCGTTTCTAAATAATATAGTGGAAGAAGATATATAAATCAATTTATATCAGACGAATTGGTTGTGTAAACTAAGTTTTGTCAGAACACGGCATTGAATCTCATAATGGAAATGGCACGAAAACGAACGCGACCGTCCATAAACCGTCGGATCTCCATTACAACCCCATTACGACGGGCGGTATCGTCGTCGCGTGTTATCGTGCGAAAAACTCTCCCAGTCGTGGAAGGTATCGCAAAGAAACATTTCAGCGCGATAAAAGATACAACTATTATTCCACACAGCCGATCTCCCTTTGATCGTAATTTCCCCTCGGTAGTATCGCACCGCCTTTCGGCTGAATATCGGATTTCCCTTTTTGCACCGCCAAGAAAAGAAGTTTCGCTCTTGTACCATCAATGAAACGGCTGTTTCCACTTCTCTGGGTGGATTTCGTTGAAAAGTATCGATGACGAGGTTACCGTCTCTTTGTGAGCGTATCTTTTCTCAGCGAGAAGGTGAAGGTTGGCAGGGCCAGATAGTGCCATTCGTTTTGCTCGTGCGATGTAAAGACGAATCGTGTCGTGTATTACGCAGTTTATCGCGTGAATGTGGAAACATTTTGTATTGTTGAACGAATAATTGGATACTGTCGAAATTGTCTGTCAACGAAGCGAAATAGCGCAAAACGATTCAGATTTAGCGAAAAATCAATATCGCCGTCCCCGGAGGCTTCCCCCGAGGTTAACTGCAACGAACACGAAAACTTCTTGATACATCTGATCCTCTTCGCATGAAACACATGTTTTACTTCTTAGTAGGATAGGGAACGTTCGCTCGATCTGGTTTTTATTTTGCCGCAAGCGGATTCGCGTGAGCGTGGAGAAATTATTGGACGTCTCGCGAGACTCGTATGCTCAGATATCTTTCTGGCGCGGCTTCTACCGATCTTAAAGTAAACGCTTCTATCATGTTTATTCGATCATATACAGTTTCCTTATCTTTTGCCGATGATAGAGTCATACATATATTTATCACTGTATTATTTTCTAAAATAAGAGCGTAAGAGCTTTTTATATACCCAAAAACTCTGTATTTCTATTGATATCTATATCTCAAGTTTAATAAAATTAATTTGAAATTATTTACATTAGTCCAAGATGTTTATATGCATATTTTTGCTTCAACAGATAATCGAAATAACTTGTTTGGAGTGTGACTTCTGATTTCTAATACGATTTATAACACGAAGAAACGAGGGACGCCTCTTTTCTCTATCATATGTACATATGCGTAGACACAACGCATACAAAGAGAAAGAGAAAGAGAGAGAGATAGAGGCGAAAGCAGATTTTATTTCAGTCGAATCACTGGGACTGACACTTCGGCAGCATCCCGGGGGAATCGACATAGTTACATACAACTACGTCCGCGCAATTCACCGGGGAAATTCAGGCGTCTATTCGAGCAGTGTCGGGCGCGTAAACTTTCGCGAAGGATCCCCATTCGACGATCCGAGAGCCAAAAGAGGATGGCAGGGTAGGTGACTCTTGGGGGCTCCGTAGGGTTGAACGGGATACATACCGATGGCCGATAGGGGCTGAAAACCCAGCCGAGAGCTGGATTTGCAGCCGACAAATATATTTCGAGCGCGTTTGCTCGCACGAATTTACTGTGCGAACAATAGACGGTTGCTGCGGACTTTTATCGAGTCACACATCTCGCGCGCGCGCCGGCGATCCGTTACCGTTTCCCTCGTGATCAAACGAGACATTCATTCGATGATAATACGACAGGAATTATGTAAAAGAAGAATTAATATTGACATTTATTTATAATTTTAATTATAATTTTATCTCATTAATCTTGTTTATCCGCTAAATAACATTTGAAAAGTTGGATGAAAAGTTGACTGTAAAATACATTTATAGATTTAAATCTATTTATAAAGCGTAGTAAAATCCCGAGAAAAATGAGAGATGTTATGTTACATTTACTTGAAATAAATATGACATCAAATTCAGCGAATTATATTAATACATCGAAGCTTACTCTGGCGCGTCTAATTATGTGCACGTAAAAAATCAATTTGCTTTGAATATGTAAAGTGAGTTTTTTGTTCATAACACGGTTCGCTTTCTTACTCTTGCTACGAATCGTCTTTTTTCTTCCGGCATTCTTTGACTGTATTATATTTCTCATGCACAGTCACAAGCTTATGCCGAAACTGCTTTTCGCAGTCTGCAATACTGTATAATATTAGCATGCTTTTATTCGTACTTTCTAGTTGATGTCTTTTCTTTACAAACGGATATTTTATTTTCGGACGTTTGGCTCTTTTAAATCTGACTGTATCAATTTTTATATAATTAATGATCGTATGAAACTAGTTTTCATTGGGTAGAATAAAATTTTTCATTATTTAACAAATTATTAGATAATTCGTTTCAATTTTACGTCAGTGTTGTTAAATCATGTTTTACTCAAACACTTAAAGAGAGAAGGACAGAGAAAAAGTTTATATATTTTACATAAATATTTCTCTCTCTCTTTCTCTTCAAATATTATATTCAAACATAGATATAACATAATAACTCTGTTGCATCGGAAAAATGTTTGCATTTGAAGCTTTATAACAATTACATTCATTATATAATATAATTTATAATCTGAAAAGTTACTGAATAAAATTAATTAATTTTACAAATTAATGAGACGATTTATTGTATTTTATATTGAATGTATTATATTTCATTAAGTATCAATATTTAATAGCAGAAAGTGAGATTAAAGAAAGAATAAATCGCGAATCAAATAAAAAATTTGAAATTAAATTCACACGAATGACAGGAATGTAATCTTAGGGCATTCTGTACACCTTGTTTGTATGTTAGAATTGATAACTGTATTATTTAGGTCAGAATTTATCACACTTGCAGAGATAACGGTACATGTTATAGCTATTCAAACCGCACATTAAACGTTGATATGGATGTGCGAGAAGGACCACATCCGAATTGATGATTCTGATAGCGTGATGACACATTATGAGAGTTATCCGCGCCATGAAGACGTCAACTCGCACAGATACTGCCAAGTCCGAGCGATTTCGGATATGATCTTCGAGCCGTATTTGCTGGAGCAAACTCCCCGGGTAGTATTTGACACGACAGTTTCACGAGAAATCCTGTCATCAAGTGTATACCGTATCCACAAAATCCACTTCCCTTTCCCCACACGAACGATTTGCCTTTATCCGTTAAGGGAATCTTAATTCTCCACTGTTTCGATAGCAAAACTCTTGTTTGGAATACGCCCCTTCGGTCTGCGGTGGTGGATCAGGCGTCGTTCATCAATACAATGCAAAAGTTTACTTCCTTTCGCACCTCCCTTCGCGGCTCCGGATTTCGTAGTTTCGCTGTAATCTCGTTAATTCGCTGAATGATACTTGAAAGTACAGTCGCGGAGTTTGTAAGTTTGTACGAGAGCGAGAGATTAAAGGAAATATTGATTTCTGATTGTGAGCGAAAGAGACCGAAAGAGAGAATCATGCATTATGTGAAAATAGTATAATATAAATCATAATAGAAACAGAGTCAAATATTTTTTCGGGACAAACTAATCTAAGTTTTATATTTTGTATTTTCACTCATGTATTATACAATTACAAATTGATATATTATATTTAAATATAATTGTCAGAGAGCCTTTTATTATTATTAATCTTCAGTAGAGAAAAATTCTAAAAATATACTACTTTATATTTTCTCTCTTTTTGTCGCTAAGAATATTTCGCGTCATTATCTGATAAAAATTATAATTAATAACGTATTAATTGCTCTATGGGAGGGGGTGCGCCAAAGCTCATACTTAAAAAAACCGCATGATTATTCAACTGTTATTAGTACTAGAACGATAAATATCGATAAAATATCGAGAAAGTTTACCGCTATATAAACACAACGCCTTTCGTTATTGCGGATTCTTGTTAGCTCGAGCCGGGATTGCAAAAGGAAAAACGAGAAAACTTCTTTGTCGCCAAGAAAACGGCTCCGTTCGAGAGCTATTAATCGACCCGAACGGTCTTCGAGGCGCTTTAAAGTCATCAAAACTTCCTCGCAGTTCCAGCGTCGAGTATCGTCAGACGGACTTCCGTTAATCGTTCTTAATTACTTCCGAAGAAAAACGTACTCGGGCGTCGTTAGGCGTATCCTATTGAATCAGAAAGAGAGAGAAAGAGGGAGAGTGATAAAAACCAGTCGAAAATGTACCGCAATAGGAGAAGGTGAAAAAGTGAAAAACATACAAGAGCATAGGATGATGAAAAAAGGTAAAGGGTGAAAAGCTGTTAGAACTTATAGATAGGATAACTATATTTTTTTTTATACGCTAGGATAACATCGGAAAAAGTGGAACTTCGCAATGTGTATAATAAAACAACAGTACCACTATATGTGTATAGAATATATTGACGATTTTTTCGACAATTTTTCTTGGATTAAAAATTTATAAACAAAACAAATAAAGAATGAAATAAATATTTTTCTAGGAAATAAAATAAAAACTTCTTTAACAAAACATTTTAATTTTACTTTATTTGTAATGAAATTAAATACAGACTTGAATAATGATATTCGATTCGTACATTGCGACAAATTATTAATACGACAAAACAATAAACAAAATGACATATTTTTAAATCATGATTGTGAGTGTCTACGATAAATTCTAAAAAAGTTACGAGATTATTCTCTTTCGAGGGTACCTTGAAAAAAGAAGACATATTCACGAAAACCAGAACGTCAGGTCACCCTATCTAGAGAGAACGTAAAATAACAAAGAGAGAAAATCTAGAGGGTGTGAAACGCCAGCTTATTGGGGATGATTAAATACCGCGATAACTCATGGCGCGGTACCCGCGGGGTGATATTTTAAGATTGTTGCCTCCGAGTGCGAAGGGGAGAGAAGGGGGTGGTGACTGCCTAGGTTTCACGAGAGAGGGTCGTAGGACCAACGAAAGAAACCGAGGCACGAAACTGTAGATACCGCCGTCGTCGTCGTCGTCGTCGTCGTCGTCGTCGTCACGATGGGGAGCGGGATACGCGGGGGCGGCTCGAGATAGAAGACGGCGAGGGTGAAACGGATGACGCCGGTCGGACGAAGGGAAGAAAAAAGGTGAGGCTGGCGGTGCGGTGCGACGTGGCATGGCACGGCACAAGCCCTTACTCGGCAAGCCAAATCTCCGAGGAACTCGAAATGCCGAGGCTATTCTACGCACGTATCATCGCTCCCGCCTACGACCGCCCTCGCCCTCGCCCTTGCCCTCGCCCTCCACCCGGCCTTTCAACCCTATCTACAGAGGAGCGAAGAGACGGACGAAGAGAGAGAGAGAGGGTTCCTCGCATCTCTCTGTGCACCTTGCTTCACCGGTATTTTCGTTACCCTCTCATCCCTCTCGTCCTCCTTGGACAGTCTCCTCCACCTCACCTTACCTCACCTCACTTTACCTCCACCACTGGTGTCAGACATGAAAACGGTCGGTCGGGCGCGCATCTCGAAACGACTGGCGGCCTTTTAAAAAATGCAGTCGCATCCTCCGCCATCCTTCTCATTGCCACTTCTCGGTCGCATCTCTCTTTGTCTCTCTTTCTCTCTAGGGAAAGTGTTTCAGACCTTGAAAATCCCGACCGTGCTTCGGGGCGAGGCTCGAATCGATATCCACGTATACATCGCATATAGCGCGTGCAGAGAGCTATAGTTTGTATATGTTATGTTTTGTATGTGTGTGTGTGTGTGTGAGTGTGTGTGTGTGTGTGCGCGCATCGCACCGTTGTTGCACGTATCGGGTGAGCGATGGGAATTTCTCTATGAAAGACGTGTGTATAAAAGCAACGAAAAGGAAATGCACACTCTATCGTTGTCGATTTTCTATTAAATTTTTAATTATCCGGCAAATTGTTGGCGTTTTTAGTGGTCTTACATACTATTACAACTAATATTAAAGTTATTCGATTAATAAAAATATGTCTTATTAAAATGTGTACATAAGCCTAAAATCTATAGCAAATAGAATTAAATTTTTAAATTTTACGAGTAATTTAAACATCAATTTTTTCGTTTGATATGCTTGAGAATATACGAAATTGACGAATATAATGGAATTTCTTTTATCTGCAAGATGTTAGAATTAACGAAGTTTTTTTTAGATAACGAATTGTGTTTAATAAGAGAAAACAATACTCATAGATCTTTTGACAATAGAAATTTATGATAAAAGAAACGTATATTGCTTTATTACTGTTGTTTTGAAGAAAATGCAACATTAACAAAATCATCTCGAGCAAATTTGTATAAAAATATTTTCTGGTTTAACGCTATAAACTATTTTTATATTTCGAAATACATATTAAAATTGTGAATAGACACACGGAGATGGAATGGAATGAAATATTTTTGTATACTAGATGTGTTTCAGATAGATCAGAGAATTTCATTATAAGAAATGTGCAGATAAAAGCAAAGAGATAAATTAAAAGAATAGACGAATTTGTTTAATCGAAATGAATTAATGATTTTGAATTTGACTGATATTTTTAAGAAAATTAAATTGAATTACAATGAAATATAAGATTAAAAAAAGTATATAAGAGAATAGTAATTATGATGTATATATATTTAAATGAATTATATCGAATTTTTTTATAATTAATGTAATAATAAATTCTTAATTCAGTAAATGAAGTAAAACCGCAAAGAAGACTTATACATATATAATATCGATTATACAAATTAGTTTAAAAGTTTTGCGAGTTTATATATTAAAATTCTGATAAAATATAATTTTACTAATATAAAATATTTATAATATATTCAGAGATTTATAACTTTGCTGTTACTTTTTTTAATTATCGCGAATAATACTATTATGTGCATGAGAGAAAACGAAAAAATTAGATGATTTGATACTTGGGATTTTATTGACTTTCGGACGAATAGGATTACTTTGGGCGAATTGTGATTTGGTTTACGATACAGGCCGCTCTTTTTTTTACGACAGCGACGTGCTTCATTCGCTCCAACGAATATCAGACTTTAAAGCCTCAATAGCCGCGTCCGTCTTGATACTCGAATTCACGAAATGTAATACTTTCTTTATCAATAATAATGATTTTTATCTATAAATATATTATTAAAAGTAAAAATTATATTTTATAATACATACATATATAGTTCTATTTTATAATACATATAGTTCTAATTATTGAATTTCAAATTCAAGCAAATATTTTTGTGTATAATTAAAAATTCAAGAAATAAAATCAGTAATTCTGACTCATTCGGTGTCTTTCAAATATGATATTAAAATTAATTATTCAAATTGCAATATACAATTCAAAGTAATTAGCTTAATTGGTATTAATTATGCTTCTAAATCTCTTGCTAGAAATTTTGCTAGTTAATAATAGGAATAGCAAGACCTTTGCCATAAATCGTACGTCGGATCATGTACTTGTAGGGTTGTTGCAATGTATTATCTCCTTCGACAAATCTCGTTGATTTCGTCGTCGTGAATAAAGACAAATGACATCGTCGCAAGAACAATGAGGAGAAAGCATTATTCAAGGACAATACCTCAACAGTGAGTTAATTTGTAATTGTATTATTCATTTCGTCGGTATATTGTGTCGAAGTTCTACAACGACATAGTAAAGAGCAGTGCAATTAACGAGATAACTGTGTATAATTGGAATAGATCTCACCTCGAGAATATCTAATTGTAAGAGAAAAAAAAACGCGGCGTTGTTAATTTGGCCGGCTGCATTTTCTTTCGACTCCATCCGGTCTTGGAATTGTGGAATTTGAAGGTGTTCCTTCGAGCTCCCTGGGAGAAAAGGCTTTTTTCGCCCTCGCTGCGAGATGCCCGACGACTTTAAATTACAGAGAACGTTTGATTAATTCGAGCAAGAACGGTGCTCGTTTCTTTTAACCGAATAAAACGCGTATATAAGCTCAATTACTTAATTTTTTCTTGCTTGTTCGATATTGACCATTGATTTACTTTGCCTAGAGTAACTTGAATTAATTTGATATACTTATTTTTTTATTAGTACAAAACGTATATTGATAAAATTTACAATAAAATAAAAACTACTGGATAATTGTTTTAATATATTTTAATATATATTATACAAGTTATAGAGAGTACTATTATGCTTTGCTTTTTAGTTATCTATGCACGAATTTGCTGGAAAAGTTTATTAAGAAGCCCATTAAATGATGAAAGACGACGAGAAGGCAAAAAAAAAAAAAAAAAAAAAAAATAAGAAACTGGTTGAGCAACGGCTAATTGCTGAAACTTTCGAAAATCTTTGTGTTTTGCAGCGAAAAAGCACATAAGCTTCGTTTGTCCACAAAAGCCAATGGTAAAAGGAGATCCGAGCGAGAGTATAAGGATCGAGAAAGAACGAGGTGACTTCGAGCTGACTGCGCTCTGGACAAGTTGGAGCGGAAACAAATTGAATGGCCACGGTGCCTTATGCGGACGAACAAAGTTGGATAAAAATTAGTGTCGCGTAATTAACTTTGAGGAATAAATTCGCATTAAAGCGACCAGTACCAGGACGACCGGGACAACGACGACGACGACGACGACGTCGGGGTGCTCTTCGGCGGATGTGGACAAAAATCGCACGACCGTAAAAATTAACTACTCCGAAGGGGTCTCGCTGGCTGGTGTGACGAATGCACCCTTCAGTAGCATTCGCGTTATATTTTCCCCCTCCGAGAGAGGGGGAGAATACATGCATAGCGCGATATCGTTCTCTTTCGCGCCGCACGCATTTTCGTTGTCGCTGCCACCATCTGCGCTACATTTCCTCTCGCTCGATAGCGAACCACAGTACGAAAGGGAAATGCGTTTCGCGAACGAAATTACTGAACAGCTTCCACTCTGAATAGCGTTGTGTTCATTCGCGCACTGTTGCGTGTATCTGCACTCACCGCGCTGGCGCGGCGAAATATCACGCCGTGTTGTCATACACTCATATATCGCGCTCGAAAATTCTCCCTCTAATGGATAAAGAGAGAACAACGAAATTAATGCTTCAGTAATTTTCAGAATCACTAATGTCATCTTCGTTCAATATCAAATGAATGAACAATCTTTCGTATTTAATAAAAATAGATATGTCTTAAATAGTTAGTTAGAAAAAGATACATAAACATAGTATAAGAGAATTAATCTCATTTAAAAAATTGATATTATATTTACCTATACAATTTTATATATTATCTCGAGAAGCTTTCATACGCACTCATTCGTATTAGAAAGAACTCAATTTATGTCAAATGATTAAATTACTTTTTCTTCTAAAATTATGCAGAATATTACGACAATTTGCTGCAACGCACAGATAGCCGTCACTCAAAGGTCGCCTTGGTCATGTGCGCACACGTGCTCGTAGTAACATAGAGTATACGCGCGTAGCACGTGACTAGCCCATTCAGATATTCCACGTTGCGTTTTCTCTTCCTCTCTTTCCGCCCGGTCTCTCTCTTTCTTGCTCGCTCATTCACTTGGCTCGTCAAACAAGCGTTGAATTGCGTTTGCCACACCAGCATCCTACATCGTTTGGAGCAAGTATATGTATGGGCTAATTCACATACCTGTGTCTCCCCAGACACGCGCTACTTGGTCGTCACGTTCCACTGTCGTGCCGCTCGTTATTGCGCTACAGACATGTTCTTCTGACGTGTGTCGTAAAGATAAGATAACTTTATGTCTATGAGATAAAGTGAATACCGTGTCTGACAAAGATAAGGATCATGTAACAGCTTCCAGACGTAACAATGTTTAATTCAAGGTTAGATATATAATTATGTTATATTAATCATTTATAGACGTTTATTAATTATGCTACTATCTATATTAATTTAGAATAAAAATTTCAAACTTAGAGTTGTAAATTAAATTAAATTTTTATAAAAAAATTTTACACATGTTCATTTCCTTATTAAAGAAATCTCAATACAAATCTTATTCTATTTTTTAAAATTAATATTTTCTAAAGTATTTTTTTTAAATAATAATTTTAACACATAAATATGTAAAGAGCACTCTTAGTCTTTAAGAAGATTTTTCTTTTCTTGTATTTACATTAATTCTAATTAAGTTAATATAATTCTAATATATAATATAGAAATTTATGTGTAATATCTCTATTATAATTTCTAATTGATCAACATTAATAATTTCATTTCATATTAATATGCATAATTGAAGGTAATCACGTCAATGAATAGAATCGCTTTTATTGATTGGCGCTATTTGACATTTATTGATTGACGCGATAAATCATGACATCGAGCGCAGCTGTGAAAACCTTATCGATCACATTTCATGGGACACGTGTCGTGCACCGTGTAAGAAGTTAGCTTGCCTAACGCACATAAGAACCTTAACAGGCGATATGCTATGTTGATCACGATCACCGGCTACCATTTTCTCGTCGTTAAAGGCAACAAGATCCGGAACCATTGCCATTGCCGTCAACGTCATCGTCGGCGACGTTGTCTCACTATTTTGAATAGAGCGCAAATCTACCCATGAACGTAAATACAACCGTCGTCTCAAACTGGTGCCGCAAAACCAGCAAGGAAGAGAAATTCTATTCGAAGGTGACGGCAATAGTAATGGCATTAAATTACACGATCAACAGGACCAACCTACAAATTGAATAATACGGTACACTGTCGGTTGATATGTCTCGCTTCCTGAGCCAAATCTGATCGCACCTTTGGTTATATATCCACTTGATGTACATATATCCATCTCTTTTTATCTCACATGTTTACGTACACATACGCACAACGCATACGTAGTCATGCGCCTTTTTTCTCTGTCAGTTCAGACGAATCCGAAATATACTCCCTGTACGATCCAATCGTCCACATCTTATTCTCCTTGTACGGGGTTTCTCGAGACGTGGTACGGAATACCTACGTGACACCGAAACTGATTCGCACTACAACTTCACCGACCGCCCCTCTTCCGCTCTACCCTTCTTTCTCGCCGAACCGTCGGGCTGCCAGCGTGGTTGCCTTTCCGCTGCCCCCCGATCGCCAACCAGTCAGCAGCCTCGCTCTCTCGTAATCGGATTCCCAAGATTTTCCCAACTTTTCCTTAAATCGCCCGCCACCCTCTTTTCCCGGTTCGTGCTTGCTCTTTCTCTCGACCGCGTGCGCGCGCGCGTCGCTTCCAGGGCTGCGACGGGAGGCTGGCTCCGTTTGTGGAACAATCGGCCGACGAGTGAGAACCGCCGTTGATTCGCTTCTCTCACACGCTTCGATCGCGTTATTTCGTTGCGAAGGATCGCTCAAGAGACTTAAAAAGCTCAATTGCGCTTTTATCGTAAACTATCTAGAATCGTGCTTGAACGTGAGTCGGAAACAGCCGGCCGAAGTTCTTTAGGAGTTCTCAATTACACGAGAACCACCGTATCTATATAAACTCTTTCAAGTAATATGATATAATTGAACGACAGAAAAAGACTTATTATACGCGATAAAATCTTGATCACAAATTTATAAATTGTATCATTCTACAAATGATACTTTATATAATATTCCAAATATACATACTGCATTCTTTTATATTATATAATAACTTTCTTTTATTATTTTTCTTTATTTTTAAATAACTTTATTATTTAAATATTTAAGAAAGAGGCGCGCTAAATAATTTTTATATTATTTTAGAATATATTTTATATGTGTTATTTTGAATTTGTACGTATTATTATATAATATTTTCATTTACTGTTAACCATAGATGTTAATTAACATATCACCGTTACATCAACAAATAATTCTATATAATAAAATGTTCCTTGTTAGTCGTATTCATTACGCGTGCTTTTATCGTTACAAACAATACCAGTAATTGTTATAAATTTGATTTTACTAATAATCATATACGTAAAATAAACTCCCAATCATAATGGTCAAATTACAAAATTGGAATTATATTTATGTAAATTGCTATTATATAATTAAGCTATTGACAAAATAACTCGTGAAATCTTAGGAGCGACAAAATATTTTGAATTGTTACGTATCCTTAAGGAGGAAAGAAAAACAAGGAGAAAGAGGCGATAAATATTTTTTATTATCGCAATACATGTATAATCAATTTTTATCGTTAGACGAGTTTCAAAACGCGATTCAAGTAGGTTATAAATTACTTTGGTCATTATAACGTGCCGGATTGTTCGAAGATTAATAATATTCTAAAACGGGCTGGCCAAAGCATGTTTCACCATTATGCAAGCTTTTCCTTTCATCACTTTGAGACTCAATTTGCTTTGTTTTACGGTATGAATAGACGCTTGTCAGAAACAATCTGCTTTTCGCTTTCCATAAACGTTATTAATATTTCATAAACGATGGTATCTTTCATAAACGATAGTATATGTTTCTCTTATGATTTGATGACAGACTTAATCTTGCACGCATATTTAGGAAAGATATAAATCATTGCGTAATATATGTATATATAATTTATTTATATAATATGTTTAATCAGATAATATTTATCTCTCAAGTACTTCTAAAATTTAAATGCAGGCGAGAGAATCTTTAATTTTTCAAGTTACGTATATCTAAAAACTGAAAATGATGGATCGTTAAATCAGACAGATACAAATGCATATAAAAACATTATAAGTAGCTAAAAGTTGCTGCATAAAGTCGCAAAGTGTTACGAAAGCTCGAGCGAAAGAAAAACGTGATTGAAAGCAAAAATCTTGCGGCTGCATTAATTGAAACGTTCGAGGCTTTTGAACAGTCTTTCGTCGCTTTCTATGCCACGTCGGGGAGTACGGACGAGAGAGCAAGGGCGCGAAAGAAAAAGGGTAGGATAGAGAAAATGCGGAAAAGAAGGGATAGTCGGTTATACGCGAGGTGCAAAATTGGATTGGTTTTTTACTAATTAAAATTTTAAACTTGACACCTGAATGTGCCTTCTTTAATGAGACGGCGTCTGCGTTTCTCTCATTATTCTCACGGGTGTCCGGGTTACAAAGGCAGATAGGGAGGTCAGGAGGAAAAAAAGAAAGAACCGAGTAATACGACTCGGTAGGACGAGTGCATGAAAGCGCGAACATACGTGACACGCGAAAAGTGTCCACATACTCCGGTCTCGCTCCCTCGCCACGTTAAATTTTATCACGGAGAAATATTTGAGGAAATAAAAAAGTCAATATGTGTGAATTACGTTGACCTTGGTGGTTTTACCAGGTTATAGTCTTTCTTCTCTTTTTCTCACTTGTCACACGCACGTGTCCGACACGATCGTGTAGGATATTATCGAGCGGTGAACAATGCGTAGGTATATGTGCCCCTGCGTTCGTTCAACCAAACGTAACATGCGTATATCTCCCCTTTTACTTTCATTGTGTATATTAATTAATGTTTGCATTACGTGGCGTCTACAGATAATTAACTACTCGGTACTCGTCATTAGGTTTTCCGTCTTATTAGCTCGGTACCGCGAATGGCTCCAATGTCTCTCTGCCTTCTCCGACTCGTCTCTCGCGAATCCTCTCTCTAATGACTCTTCGTTCCCTTTCACGATACAGTTAAGTTTACGTTCTCGAGCGTATCGTTATACGACACCGCGGACTTACCGAGTCGTCGTCATGCGTTAATGGTTAGTAAACTTTTCCCGTCGCAAAACGAGAGACAAGCTCGAGTTACAGAGATCGTAACGCAGTTTGTCATATGCGCGATATAATTATTTTTTGAGAAGCACTTTTAACGAACCGCGCGAAAATTTGCGGTGTAAAGTTGAATGTGATTTTTCATGAATCGGTACAGATGCAAGGTTCATTAACATTGTTTCCAATCTCTCTTCTCTTTCGGACGTGACGTGATATTTTTTCGAGACATTAAAAAAATATTACGATATGCAAGATAAACATTTTGTGCAGGAATGTTTGATACAATTATACTTTTGAAAATGGAGTTTCTCTATGATATAAATAATACAACGGAGATAGAAATCATATTTAAAAAAATTGCTAACAACAATTCGTTAAAATAATTTAATTATTTCACAGAAATTTGATAATTCTTTGCTTTTTTTTTTCTTCGAATTAATTTTTTATTTTTATATTATAATATTATATTTTTATTGTGTCTTATTTTTGCTTTAATTTTTGAAATTAAAATTATATCAGACTGCGTGTGAATAGAACAAATTAAATGATCGACGTATTGGCGCGATGTATTAGCAATTACAGTGCAACGCTTAACTGAATGAACAATATGCTATAAATGCACAATAGAAAGTGCACGCGTGTTGTTCATGTCGGCGTTGCGTTTTATATCGCTGTTTGATGGTACCGTTGTCGCTAGCGCGCTGATGATCGTGAATTACCTTTGTCGGTGCTATGCTTATATTTATTCATTCTGTCCCATTATTTCAAGCTTAACAGCTTGAATAGCCATTGTTTTAAAATACTTCGTCTCCATCGTTTCCAATACACCGTAAGGTACAAATCAATGCGAGCCACGCGAGAAAAACAGCTCCGCGCAGCAGCATTCATGAAATAAATACGATATGCAATATACTTTCAAAGAAAGTAAAAAAAATGCTAAATAATTTAATATCAAATTCAATATTAAAATGACCTGTATACTTGCTCTACTTTGAAAATAAAGGATAACATAAATTTAGCAACGAGTTTTGACACAAATATTTCGTATTATGTATATCTTCTTCCTTCCGTACATAAAAATTTGCAGAAGCATCACGGTTTATTGGCTAGAAAAGACATTTTAGCAATTCAAATCTTGTCCCTTTTGCTCTTTGCGCCGCCTCTGTACCGCTCGTAATTCAAGCATATACCGACAGTCGAGTGAAAACCAAGCGTAGTGGATGAGACGATCCAGTAGCCGCAAGCCACAGAGATTGCTCAAAGGGTCGGCCTTTGAAAATAAATGAAATATACCTATTTCCAGATGTGACGAGGGTCTAGCGTTACTTCAGTGATTACGGCCGGAAATGAGCGGACTTGTACGGCTAGTACTTAGAACGCCGCGAGGCTTATTTCCGCACAAGTTGCACCGCAACAACGGAAAGATTTTATACTTGTCATTCAATCGTGCTTGATGCGCAATCTATATTAATATCTTTTTTTTTATTTGTTTGTTTATTTTTTTCAAGGAGGATTATAAAATTGCATAATTTAAATAAATAGCTATTTCAGTACGAAATGCATCGTGTAATAATTATGAGATATAAAGAAAAGATATACCTATTTACGAAACTATAGTGATTTTTATTTGACAGAAGAATGCAAAAAAGAATAAACCAATAAGAAATATTTACAAAAATAAGAATTTACTTGCAAAAATAAATTTCTCTGATTACAATAAAGTACGAAAAAAATTATATATTTGGAAACAATATATTGGACAGGCAGGGCACAAATAATAATTATTAAAAATGAAGATTAGAATCAACAAATTTACAATACTCTGATTGCAAAATTCCAAATATTTTCCTATTGTTCCGAAATAAGCGCAAAATTGAGAGCGAGAGAAATTGACTTTTGCTGCGCTTTTCACGAATGTTTGCTGGCACGTCAAGCAATATCAGTATAATCAACAGTTAGCTCTTTCTGCATTAAACATGACAACAATTTTGCATTTGACGAGAGAATTTCAACAAATAAAAAAGAACAGAAAAATAAAAATAAGAGAATGAAATGAATTGTATATACATTTCCAAGCACTGTGCTTATATCGTTTATTATGTGTTTATATATCGTTAACAATAAAAGAATTATTACGAGAATTTTAGTTATAAAAGTAAATACAAATATTTACAGTTCGGTATTAATCTAAAATATCACACGTGAGTTTTTATGAAAGGAAACGATTAAAAATGCGCTTTTGAAAGCACATAAACGTTTAATACAAATGTGTATGTGATGGGCCTTTTTATTATATATAAAAATATTATATAATATATCATTAATTTCTGATATTCGCGTGATATAAAGGATAGTTGTAAGAAGACAGGTCTTTTCTTTTTCTAAGAATGGAAAGATATAAAACAGATACAGATGTACCACAATTTTGTGTACGTTTCCAAGCTTTTAGCCCGTATTAATATCGCGACGGACGAAGCGAACGGTCGCGCATGACGAAAGCGTCAAGGAATTTATAGTATGTCGGAAGTTTCGCGCAAATCGGACAGAGAGGAAGCAGAGACAGAGCCGAAGAAGGCGCATGGCGACTATGAAGAGGGGCGACAGAATTTTTCCGCAAAGTCCCTCTCGACGTGAACGGCGGAGTAACGCGCGCCAAGAACGCTAAACCGACAATAGCGTTCTTTTTCAGGCCCGCGTTCGTGCACTTAACAATGCTACAATCCATTTTCGCATGCACTGTTCTTCCGTCTCTCGCCGTCGTCCTTCTTCCCACCGTCGCATCGTTCCCCTCCCCCTTTCCCCTCTCTATCTGCATTGACATTTTTCTTTTTTCGCTCCTCCGTTCGCTCCCCCTCTTTGCGTCTCCGTTCCTCTCGTTTCTTTCAGTCACTTCCACTCGAATGTCGGGCCATCCTTTCGCACTCGGTGCTTTTTACCCCCGTGATATATCCATCCGCCGACAACAAGCGTCGTCCACCATCCCCTCGTTCTCGGAGCCAACGGTCGGCACAATGTGCAATGCATTTTTGTGATTAAAATTTAGTGACGCCGGCTCTGTTCCGGTGCGTCATGGCGAACGAAGTGCGCCGTACGCGTGTATGTATGCGCCGACGTGGATGGAGGATTCCCGCAGGATCAGGGCGTCGGGATCTTCGACGAACGCTTGTCTGAATGCCGGGTAACTCGCCGGTCGTGCTGAGGGATGTCGCTGAGGGATTTGAGGATAATTTTTACCAGCGAAGCCGTGCACTTCGTGATTTACTTTCCCGAGAAATTTGTAATTGACTTTTTTTTTTTTCTAAATAGATGTTGCACGATGATGAAAAATCTGACTACTATTAAACATTGATTGATTGTGTCTAGTTCATATATTTAATATATATATATATATATATATATATATATATATATATATATATATATACAGCATATTACACTTTGCAAATTCGCGTATATAGATACATAATGTGAACGCGAAATTTATAATTTCTAAAAATAAAAATACATCTTACGTAAAACATGATCAAGATGGATTCAATATTTTTTAAAAAAGCAAAGATGCCAGCTAAATATGATGTTGATAAAAATAACGTCTCAATCATTGATGCTTGCGGGAAAGAGCTTTTCGAGCGACTCACACGCGCCACTTCCCATACAATCTTCTCTCGAAAGAATCCCGGACCATTTTCGAAGATGCGGCATCGGTCTTTACTCTTAACCACCGTTAACTTCCGGGTTTCGTAAACATTCCGTGGTCCTACGGTGAAAATAAAAGTCGAAAAAGGAAAAAGCTTCGGGAGCTTTCGCCGTGGCAGAAGACAGCGACGGCGAAGTTGACGGCAGCCACCGCAAGAAGGATGAGTGCCTGAAAAGGAGAGTAAGACGCGGGGGAAGACGATGGAGGGATTGCGGTGTATAGAGGACTGGCCGGGCGAGCGGAGATTAAGGCGGCAGCTCTTAAGCCTGACGCCGAAATCCTGACGTCGAGGCTTTCGCCGAGTCTGAAAAGGGACGAAATACCAACCACCCACTACGCCGCCGCCGCCACTCGTGGACCAGTCTGCTGCGCATTACTCGCCGACCTTTACCTCTTAGCGCTTCTATTCTCCCCGTCATTCCGTTTCTCTCTTCCTCTCTTCGCTTCGTTCCGCGATACCGAAACAACATGGAGTGCTTGCCCTATCGAACCCCCAGTCTAGTGATTCCGACAAGCTCTCCTCGCGCATTTGCATCAAGAATTATTTTCACCAACCTACTCCTGTCTAAAATGCGAAAACTGTTTTTCTTTCATTTAATCAATTAGGATATCGACGAGATAATTCTTTAGCATTTTTCTTCTATATTTACAATTATTGCGAATAATATATACAGTAAATAACAAAATATTATTGTCACTTTCGATTTTTTTGATCAATAAAGTATTAATTTTTCTTTTATAAATATTTTTATCTAACGAATTAGGTACTTAACATTTCAATAGAGTACTTGTACAATTTATAAATTACAATATATTTCCAAATAAAAGTGCACTTGTGTAAGCCATTATATAAGAAGAATACATCGATGAGAAATGAAAAGCAATAAAGAAATAAAGGAAAAAGAGAAGAACACGCATTAATAGTATGCAAGATAATAATCTTCAAGACAAGCAAGCGCGCATTTTTAACGAGTAAGTCCATCTTTTTGCTCGTATTTTATCGTACGATCGTTCAAAAACAGAAGTACGTGATTTTGCTCTTCGCCAACCGGATCCTTGATCAGGCTTAAATCCAGAGAACGACTGGCGCGAGAAGATCTCGATTGTCAGTCCGCCCGGCTTTTCGTGGATATACATTTCGTCAATGACGGGGCTGGCGGGCTGGCGTGGTGGAAGAGTGTGAAAGCGAGTAAATGAAGTATATGTAAATAATGAGGGTGAGGAAATGAATACGTCGACGGCTGCTTGGGCCGCTCTCCGCTAATGGCGGGTGCAACGCCCGCTGAAGGAACCACCCGAAAATAATTCCGTCCTCTATCCCGGCAGGAAGAGTAGTTGGAGAGAGCTCCCACGTACCGCCCAATTATCGTAAAACGCCGTCTACTTCGCGCCTCGGATTTTAAGCGGGCGAGAAGCGTCGTTCGTATGCGAAATCGATATGCGTCTCTACGAGAAATGGTTCGCTCTCACAGCGAATGCTTACGAATGCCATTTTGCCACGAGAACAGTCAGTGATGGAATGGCTACTGCACGATGGTGAATATTTTATATCCAATACTTTGTATTCAGAGTTCTTCTCCTACTCTCTGCGTTTAGTTTTACAGATATGAGAGACGATATAATTTCGACGAGTGCAATTTTCATCGGAAAGTTCATGGGAAGAACATTGTTACACGGACACTTTGTTTGCAATCACATCGATAAGTAATATGAACTTTACTGAGTCAATCGACGAGAGAAAAGTGTGCCCGCGACGATCCGATACACGGTCGCGGGAGATGAGATGTAAAAGAACAAAGAGAGAGAGAGAGAGAGAGAGAGAGAGATTATCGCGAAGAGGAAGAAAACGATTCCTTCGAGTGATAGAGAAAAGGAAAGAAAACTGAAGGTATAGATGGATAAATAGACCGATATAAAAAGAAGGAGTAGTGCAGGAAAGAGTAAAGCTCGTCTTGCAGTACGCGGTTAAACTCTACGAGCACGTCGGAGAAGGGGAACCTTCTTGACTTTTCAATTTTCTTCCGCTCTTCTATCTCAGTTCGACCGCTTCTCCCTCCCCCCTCCTCTCTATTTCTTTCGTTCCTTCACTACTTCTCATCGCCTCTCTTCATTCTCTTCTCCCCCTTTCTCGTTCCCTTTTCCTTCTCATCTCTCGTCGAAGCGATCGCAACGAGTCAATAGGGATTGCCTTTGCCCCGAGTAAAATAATTTTCCGGAAAGTTGTGCCGCTCGACAATGTTAACACTCTGAAAGTGGGTTTGCCTACTTCAAAGGAAATATGAGAACCGACGCGGACGCGCTTGATTTTTCAATCCACCTCCCTACTTTTTATCCGTTAACGGGCTTTATCTTCTTGAGCAAGACGGATCGCACGCGCATCGCTGACCACTTTGAATTCCGACAGAGGAGAAAGAGCACGATACGAAAGTTAACCGAGAGAATCGCGAATTCACCGCGAGCGGAAGCGAACGATAGATAAATAAAACTGAAGGCCACTTTCGACTTTTGCGATCTTTTTGAGAACCGCATTCGATTTCCGGCGATCGTTGAATAACGATTTTCGATGCAACGTAAAATTTTGAACGTCAACGATTAAAGTACACATACGCTAATACTTTATTTGTCAATTCATCCTTAATCCTTTTTATAGATGAGATGAATTTTCATACGATAAAGTTCTCGTCTCTAATTGTGACACCCATGTTACCGAAGCATATTTTTCGTTACGTTTATTTCCGTGTAATATGTAATCGCGTCGACGATGTTTCGTGAAAAATTTTAACATGCGAATATACATGTGATAGCAGTTACACTACATTGTGGAAAACATTGCGTAAAATGCTCGTTTGGGACGCATTAACATTTAATTTCTTTTTTTTTTTTTCCCTCGAGATTTTTTCATTCTCTTTTTACATGACTGTAACTAATGTAACTCCATTTTACTAAGAATGCGTTTTTATGAACGATAAAATATGAATATACGCTGTAATAATGAAACAGCGTCATGTATCATGCCGAACGTGTTACCATTATCCGTGAAATTTTGTAGGCCAAAGGAGCGGCGTTTCAAACAGTAATATGTATGTGTCATACAATTTGACGGAAAATCCATGACGGAGGGCGAAACATAATTACGGTACGCGCCTTGTCATCGAGCGGCTGAGGGGGCGGTCGTCGTTGTTCGACGGATGTCCGTGCGATGTCGAGTCGGGTCAGCTGGCAATGTTGTGCTGCTAGCTCGTTAGAATGAAATGGCTCTCAGGTAAAGAATGGTAGCAGAGAGAATTAACTCTCACCACGAGATGGGTACTTAGATCGTGCAGAAAAACCTGCGCGCCAAGTGTTTTTTGCCGTCTGTAAGAGATCTTATTGTCCCTTATACATAAAACCTGGTTAATTGCTAAAGTCCGGTGCTCGTTAAAATGATGTATTCTGCCGTTCAATCGCAATTATAATGTCATCGGCTATTGACTTCTTCCTTCCAATAATTCTATGTATTATCTAATTACGTAGTACAAAAAATGATAGATTTTTCTTCTCTAGACCTTGAAAGAACAAGTTTTGAAAGTTTACATGGTGATAGAAGCATGTTCTCATGTTCATGCTTATATATATATTTTTTTAATACTTATCTTGTTTATCACTCATTTATTTACAAATATTTATTTAAAAACGGATGGTGCGGCACAAAAAATGTATCATTAATGATAAATACATACGCGTTCTTTATTAATCGTGAAATTCTCTACAATAAGAAATTATATTTAAGTTGCAGCTCTTTAAAGATCTTTCTGTGCAAGAGGATAAACGATCGAATAAGTTTTTGATGGGACATGAAAATGAAGAGAGACAGAAAAGAGTTTTGTGTCGACCGCGGGGACATTTGGCGGACGTTTCGCCAAGCGGCTCTTGAAAAAAATGAACGCTTTAATCACTCCTCGATTATCCCTTCACGGATGAAATTTTAATTTACGATGCAATAAAGTTCCAAAGAGTCGTGCCCGCGCGTGCAAAATTCGCTCGCTTTATGCGCTCTCAATTTGAAAGTTTCAGTTTGACCGTTAAGCCCCCGAAGGGAAATGATGGGGCGGAGGACAGAAATTGGAGTGAGGGGAGGAGGGGGAGTGGCAGAGAAAGTGGAAGAGGTGCTGGAACAAGAACTGCGGAGGAAAGTGCGGAACGGCGGGGAACATCGTATTAAATCGGAAGATTGGAATTCTAATTAATACTCGCGGATTATCGATAAAGGGGCACGAGGGAACGAGCACGTTAAGGGGTAGCAGGGAGAGATGGCAAAACGATGACTCGTTCCGTTCGTTTCGTTCATCCTTCGCGCGTCTTCGACACTCGCCTTAATGTCTTTCCTAACCTCTCCCCCCCCTCCTCCCCACAAATGGCACCGTCGTTGGAATAGATTATATCGTAATGAAAATCTTGACGTTTGACGTTCTGCAATTGATGACTTTATATTACCATCGATTCATTGAATATCTTGCGTACCGATGCATATTACGTGTCACGTGTCTTTGCTACAGACTGATTGATGTAAAATAAATTTTAATAAACTGCCTGATTATTTGCAAGTGTATTAAAGGAAATATTGAAAACATGTGTATTATACATATATTTAGGAAAAAAATATTCGAGTTATTTTACTTGATTAGTCTTATATATTCTTTCTGCAAAACTGTAGAATCATATCCATCATAAAAAAATTCATGACTAATTTTGTTCATTTTTAACATTTTATCAATAATGTAATGCATTTATATATATATATATATATATATATATCTGTATTTATATATATATAACTGATATTTATAAATAAAAATTTTGTTATTTTATTTTCTTTTTTTATGATTATAGATATATATATATATATATATATATATCTATATTCATAAAAAAAGAAAATAAAATATCAAAATTTTTATTTATAAATATCAGTTTTATTTTATTTTAGTCGCATACTTTATAAGCATGTCATACGTTCAATACGGATTGTCCCGAATATCTTTTTTCACGCAGTTTACTCTGCCGTACTATAATAACAGGAAAATGCGACGTCACACGTGTCGCGAATTCTTTCCACGGATGGAACGCGCGTTTGGTGACAGCTGTGTATAATTGTGCGAAACGGATACGGGATTGCCGGAATGTGCCGTACGTCGCACATCCGAGAGAATTAGTCACGCGGGTGCATTTTTGGTACGCACATTCCATTCTTCTTTTATCTTGTTGAACAAAGGTTACACATATTCTGAAAAAAAAAATTATATGAATTGTTTGAAACAAAATCAATAAATAATTGTTTCACAGTTTAACAAACTGATTTCGCATCACTGAATACACAATTGTAAAGAACATAATAAATTATTGTTATTTATTCTAATCCTTCTTTTTTAACTACTATCATTAATAAACGTAATTTTATTGTGGAATATTATTGGTATGCCATTATTTATTAATGTTATAAAAAAGGGAGAGAAAGACATTTTTTTTTCTTCAATTTATCTCTCAAAGAATTAAACGCACATTTTGTCGCGAAGCTGCTCGGCTGCGCGGCATGAAAAACCGTCGGCGCGTTTCGCGAAATTGGAATGGGAGGGCGCGGAAGATGAACCGCTTCTTCGCGTCGGGCATAATTCCCGCGTAATTCACTCACAGCCGCCAAGAGAATATTTACAAATGGGATTTAAATCCGGAAGACGATCGCGAGCGATAGCCGCGGAATATCCGGCAGCCAACGCCGGCGGAAGCGACATCGGCGGCAACGGGTGCGGGATGGATGGGGACGCTTAAAGTGTAAATAGGAGGCGACTCGCGCCAGACAAAGCGTTTCCTTGACCCCCCCCCCCACCCTCTTTCTCTCTCTCTCTCTCTCTGTCTCTCTCTCCTCTCTCTGTATTCCGCCTCCTCCTCATAGCTATAAAAGGGAAGGACGTAGCCCTTTCACGGTTACTACGAGTCTGGGAGTCGAATCGAGAGTCGGCGGAAGTGCTGAAATCCTGAAATATTAATGTGACACCCAACCTTCGTCGTACGCCGATCCTTACCTCCGGCTTTTTTCCAGTTCTCCTTGTCCGTGTTTCTTCTCTTTCTCCGAGATCGTACATCCGACGTTTGGTTTTTTTTTTTTCTCCTCACGTCCGCCCTTGCGCCACCTTGTTGAATCATATACCACCCGCGTCGGCACGTTGGCCGGGTACGATTCGGAAAAATAGAATGTATATATGTATATATACACTCACACAGACACACGTACTGTTAACTGCGAAGATTTTTCTCGTGAACATCAATTTGCTTGATCAAGTAGAAAAAGCTTTAATGTTATTACATCGTCGATATTGATATACATGTAAATGTATACAATGAATGTATTGATAAAAATGTGTTTTTTTTTTACAGGAACATATTATTTATAGACTTTTTGCAATTTTTTAAAAATGTTTTTTTCTTTTAAAAGTGAGTATAGAAATAAACATGAATTTTGTTTTATTCACGTGCGAAAGAGAGAAAAGATACAATAGTACTGGTAAAGAGAACAAATTTAATATATGGTTGTTATATGTATTTGAAAAGCGGAGAAATATTATATTTTGGCATGCATATTAACAACTTCCCACATAATCGTAGATAGCGAAATACAGATTTTCCGTTTATTGTTAGATATATTGTGATATGTGTGTATTCGACTATTTTGAAAAGTTACATCAGTTTAACCAGTGACTCTATTTAATCAAACAACATTGTTTGTTATTATTATTGTTTGTTATTTGCAGTATATTACAAAATTCCGTGCTTTTGTCAGCCTTCATTAACAAATAGCTGAATAATTAATCTAATCTGTAAAATATGTTCCACATTTTCAACGAAAATTGATTTTCTGACAGTTGTATTAAAAATTTACATTTATTAATTCACGAAGGGAAGGAATTTATTCAAACACATTTTATACAAATCTACTTAAGCACACATGATTGATTTTCGACATTGCATCAATATATTCGAAAAAATATATGTATTATTTTTTTATGTAGTGATTTTTTCCGCTTAAAAAAAAAACTATTAAAAATTTATCATTTTTGAAAAGTCATTTTTTGCAAATTTACCGAATTCTACGTATCCTTTGATTGTATTACAATACATCGCTCTGCCAACATACCGCGCATGATTGACCGCGATAATGAATATTTCCGCACTTTATAAATGATGCAAGATACAATTAATTACATGCCGCATAATTAATTAACCGTGACAATGCGGCCTATCTTTCTATATATATGTATATATGGAAAACGACATATCTGCAGAATACATATAGTTCTTTACGTATACAAATGTACATCGCATATGTTGCGTTATTTCATTTGTTTTCGACGGATTCTAATGGTGTTGATATTACATTTTTTCAGGAGGGCGAGAGAGGCTACTTGGAAGGACTCGCTTCGAGGTACGCGGACCTCTTCAGAACACATTACGGAGATGTTTTGGAACCGCTCGAGGAGTTACGTCGGCGAGAAACAAACGCTTCTGCCAGAATGCCTAACACTCAGCTTACCACCAGTCATTCACAACCCATTTACGTGCCCGGGAAATACTCGGTAAGCAAAATCCCTTATATTCGCTTTTATTTGCCGCCCTTCCTACTCCGTCAATTCTCTTTTTATTGCTTTCGCGCGCAGCATAATGCGGTTAAAGGATAACGTGTATGTGGCTTGTCTATCGTCGCGATTTCTTCTTATTACTCCACTCCCTTGACACTTCGCCAAATTGCTTTCGAAGGGACAGAATTCGCGAGAGAAGAAACGTCCAGTTGATTCGATACGAGCATTTGTGCCCCTTTCTGATGGATAGATACAATTTTATTACGAGGAAAATTGAGACATAAATTTATGAGACATAAATTGCGTGTCGATAAAATACGAACATATGTATTTATATCACTGAAATTGCGTATTGTTAATAATTTTTGCAACAAGGTATATAAACATCTATCGAGTATTTAAGATAATGATTTGGATAACAAAATTTGATGAACAGATTATATGAATTACAGTATTTAGGTTTAGTAAGTAGCATTTTAAATATTGTCAATTTTTTTACAAAAGGCATCTTTTTATATATTCGAACGATGTACTTAATAAAAAAGAGATTTAGCGAAGAATGATTTACGGAAGTTCAAACACTTTGCATTTGTGGGTTCGTATAGCTCTTCCATGAGTAACTTTCTAAAGTGCTTTAAGGCGATTAACCATGTAGACTCTATCGATCCCAGCTTAAATCGGTTATTGTTCGTTACCCTAGACTTTCTCCACGTCTAATCGAGTTTTCAAGCGCAAGCAATCGATTGACGATTAAGGTCAAACTCCTTCAAAGATTGATAATATGTCAATTTGAAAAATTAATAAAAATTTTACTTGTCTTCTGGAATGTCGTGCTTTGATTACACACAAAAACGATTGTTTGTCTTGCTTAATTCAATTAATTGAATCGACAACATTAAATATCGTGTTTAATTTTTTATATCTCTCGATATATTTTCATAGTTTGCATATTTTATAAGTTTTACGTTACATAAATATAAATAAAAACAATTTTGTAAATATTTAATTATATCTTATAAAAATTTATGTTAAATTAAAATCTACTATAATAGAGTATACGTCCGAGTAAGTATCTCACAACTGGTTGAAGTTACAAGAAAGTATAATAAAAGAAATTTATATGGTTCTGAATTCGCTAGAAAGTGCTTGTAAATTTTTCTTTTACTCGTAACCCTTTCAAGTTATGAAAGACATCTTTATTTTTTAAAATGGAATTAATCTAATTTTTTTATGTAAATTGATTTTTCCCAAGAATTCTGCGTAAAAAGTTATAAAAATATGACGGACAAAAATTGAGTAGTTTACGAAATATTTCATATTTTAATTTGACATAATTTTACATTATGAAATATCTCATAATTATATTATAAAATATCTCGTAAACTATTTAATTTTTGGTCATACTTTTATAACTTTTTATGCAGAATATTGCGAGGAATCTATTTATATATAAAAAAATTAAAATAGTTCTATTTGAAAAAAATGATGATGACCCTTATAAACTCAAAAAGGTCACGAGTAAAAAATCATTTTATATGTACTTTTTAGCAGAATCAGAACTGTATAAATTTCTTTTATGAAACTTTCTTGTGACTTCAACTAGTTGCGAGATATTTGCTCGGACACTTATGGACAGACATCCTGTATAATTGAAGATTTTTTTTTTTGGAAAAGGCGGGGTTTGTCGCCTCAAAAGGCATGATTAGGCTGACCCTCAATCTTTGTATACAAACTCTTTTCTTACAAAATTTTGCGGCACAACAACACTGCCGCCAAACTGTAACGAGTTTTTAATACTACCCCCGAGGCTTTTTTCTACTTACGACGTAAGTGGTAGTCCCGTACTGCTTCGCAAGCAAAACCCTCTCTGTATAAGGTAGTGGAAAAGAGCGAACGTTCTCCATTTTTGTGCAGCCCTCGAGCTGCCTCAGCGACAAGGAGGAGGATGAAATCTATGGCTTCGGATACGGGGTCTTCAGCAGACAGATGCTCCAGCATCGACAGCAGAAGCTTGCACTCGCCACACAAAACACGACTGCCGCCGTGACATCAGGTGAACCTCAGGCAACCTATCAAAGGTAAGAACAAACATATTAATATCTGTATTGCAATAGTTTGTCCGTAATTATGCGAAGTATGATGTTATATAGAGCAGAGTGTATAATATATATAATATATACATATTAATCTATACATGAAGAAAATTGTTTTGTTATTTGCTCTTTTCTCTCTTTCTTACTCTTTCTTTTTCTTTCTGTGCGCGTGCACAGTGTGTGTGTGTGTGTGTGTGTGTGTGTGTGTATGTATGTGTAAGCGAGGAAGAGTTAAAATGAACAAATAAAAAATTACTACTTTAGGGTGTCTACTACTTAGAAAAACATGAAAAACCTAGAATTATCAGGAATTTCTTTTGTATCTGAAAAAATCAAAAAAGTTTCATGGAATTTTATCAGGGAATTTTTTTGAAAATTTTTTTTTTTGATAATTTTGCTCTCATATTGTGAACGGTCAACCGTGTATGTAAAACATCTAACTTCGTGGAAACTTATTAATTGTTGAGTTTTTGCTTTATTTTTAATGGTTCTAGTGTTCTCGATAAATTAAATAAATAGTTCTAGCTATTAAATAAAAAAATGACTCGGAACAAATTGAGACGCCGCTTACTTTGTTTGCTAATGATTTTTTTGATATTTCTTATCTTATTCAGATTTTAAAAAGTTGTGTGCGTAAAAATTATTAAAATATTAATTGTTTTACAAATTAGATCGCCCGAGACGTTGGACATAAATAAGATTTCATATTATACCAGCGTCTCGATCTTTGCTAATAATTAAATATTTTTATAATTAATCTAAAATATTTTTATAATTTATATAAAACTCGTTAAAAATTAAAAATTATTTTAGAATAATACGAAATCTCATTTAAAGTTGATAGAACAATTGAAATATGACTAGCGTATCTCTATACTTGTACATTTGATATCTCGGCCAATGTAATTTTTTAAATAAATATTCTAAATTTGAAATTTTCAAACAAAAATATCTGAAAAATCAGAGATTTTTTTACAAGATTGAGTAGACACCCTATAACGAAATATAAAGAGTAATGTAAGCATAATAAGTATTAGTAATGATTTGCAACAAATTAGAATAATGATTAGGCATAATTTAGCAATCAGAAAAATTTGTAGAATAATTTGAAACTAATGACAGAGTTTGCATCTTAAAATTTTTTTCTAAATTTTCAAGCCTTTATTATTTAATAACTATTTATTCCTACAAGTTTGTATGATTTATTTCTCTTTTGTGTATATGTGTGTGTAGATTTATATTTTAAATAATTAATAATAAAATTAATATTAAAATAAAAAATATATAACTATTATTATCTTATACTTGAACATGACCTATTTATTGCAAAAGAGAATATTAATACGACAGAATCTATTGTTCGAATTACGTCAATGATGCCCGACATCGAATATATTCATTGAAATCCGAGAAAATAGGACGATTTTCGCATTTAACGATTCTATTTGGATAATCAGATAACATGCGCACGTATAGTGTGTGAGAATTAATGCTAATGGTTGATTCAGTTAATCCCAAAATTTGGACATGTCGATTAATTAATCCTCTTTTGAAACAAATAAAAACTTGTTTATCGCAAATGGTATCGTACGGGATACTGAATTTCCATGTTTATAAACGCGCGGATATTTTTACGGATCATTTAATATTCAATTTGTACAAAAAGGAATATGACATATTGTTTCAAATGAGTAGCACGGATATCAAATTCAAATCAGAGTTGAGCTCACCTAATAAAATTGATCTATCAACGTGAAATAAATATTTTGTTCTTGAACAGCTTTTTTTAATTTTAAACTTTTATAATTTATAATCAACCTTTTTGCAAGCTTTCAATTTTTATATCAATTCACGCTACTATTAACGTTAGTTTACATTAGAAAAAATTTAAAGAAAATATATCAGAATTCTAGACACATTGGAGATCCTTTATGTCTAATAATATTCCCATTTTTACGCACCTCTACGCGCAATACAAACGCTACCTCGGCTTTCCGGACTGTTCGCACAATACGACGACACTGCGCGCCGCTCGCTGCCGCAGTCTGTTTATTATCCGTAATTGCCCATTGCTAACTGCTCTAACTGATCCGAAATACCATCTGCGTGCAGTCTCGCGCCGGCTGCTTGATATTTAATGGCTAATTAACCGACGAACCGAGGCAATGAGCGCGTTTGGCTCGACATTCTCGTGTACTTGCTCGACGATGCCACGCCGCATCGTTGCTAGCAAGAGAAACTGAAAGACAAGAATGGAGCGAGGAGAAGAGAAGGGCACCAAGACAGGAGAGAAAGAAAGAGAGAGAGAGAGAGAGAGAAATAGAGAGAAAGAGAGACAGAGAAAAAAGAGAGAGAGAGAGAGCGAGAGAGAGCGAGAGAAGGCATATCGCATTATTAAATTCCATTATCGCACTGTGGCCATCGACTGTTTTCGTGCACGCGCGAATAACCACGATGCTGAGCCCATGAAACTGCTCTCTCGCTCTTCTCGTTGCCACGATGAGCACGCTTTGCGAATGAGTACCCTTTCACATAGACTATATTCGCGTTCCCGGTTCTGTGACTCGGCTTCATAATGACGTGGAATCTGAATCGAATACACTCCTTTTTCAGAATACCATAAATTCCTGCGACAATGACTTTTATGAAATTGCTGTAAATAAATTTCATTATTATGAATTAATAAAGACAAGTTTTTATATCCAACACTTTTTATTCATATTTTTAACTTAATCAAAACAAAATTGGTCACTCGCATTGATTCCAAATTTTGAGGTGTATGTAAACATGTAACCATATAGGATTGTATAAATATTGACACGCTAGTACAAAATTATTGCTCAATCTAATAATGGCACTAATTTGCGGCGACTATAAAATTAATTGCTTGGAAATAACGATTAATCGAACGAAGCTTTTCATGGATTTAATTGGCGTTCTGTTGTTATAAATAACGAAAGAATCGAAGGTAGCGCTTTTCTATTGCTCTCTTAAATAAAGAAGATTAGGAAATACAATAAATACAATTAAAAATAACAGAAATAATTACATAGCTGTGAAAATTCTGTCATCAAGTTTAATATTAAAAATTAATATATATATATATATATATATATAGATATATATGATTACATTTATATCTATCGTTGTAATTGTTTATTGTCAGTAATCTTAATTATATTCAATTATATATTTTATTAATTGCTCTTCTTATCACAAAACACATTATATTATAATAAACGATAAAGTTTACAAGTCATGTGAAAATGGGACGAGAATAACAATAATTTTGCAGTGATAATCAGCGAAAGGTTTACCATCGGAACACGAATCCAATATCATATCTTTATTGCGTATCGTTTGGAAACTTATTTTCTTGCAAAAATTTCTGTGTTCCGAAGGACATTAGGCGGGGATTTTTAATGGGCTCATAAATATCATCGCAACGCTCGGCACGTTAATGCAACGAACCGAGAGAGCGTGGTCTCTCCGTTGCCCACATACGCCAAAATAATTACCGACTTCGCGGTAATTTATCGCGGTGCTATAAAGCATGTATTGCCGTGGTATCGTTGGCAGACTGCGCGAAAAACATTGAAAAATTGTCGACGAGGTACACCTTTCGCCTTTCGTGTTCCATATTACAATCTGACTCGTGATAGAAACAATTTCTAATAAATTCGCTGTGGCTTCGACGATAATCTTGTTACTAGAATGTCGAACAACTTCCTTTCTATTTTTTTTCTATCGCGTAACATTGTAAAATTACGCAGACCTCTATTACGTCTATTATATCTCGCGTTAATTAATTTAACAAGATTTTTTAAGTATAAATATAAATATTCTCTCTCAATATTATATATGATAAATTAAATACAATATATATTCTCTCATTCTAAAACGTAAAATAAATAAAGAGATAAAACAATTTATAGTTTCTCATATTTTTCTCACTTGTGTGACTTACAATTAGTTTTTTCTGTTTTCTACTGTTTTGCAATAATAAATATCTGTTCTGTGGGATCTTTCCCACAGAAAGGAGATCCTGGAATAGCAATATTCTCTGCACTAATCTTGCATGCAACCGCTTTGATCAGTCTGAGGGAGAGAATCCATCGTGCTCGCCGTCGGAACGCGCGTCGAAGCGGCGAGACGATGATCGCGAAATTCATTAGCAACGCGGAGATGGATATCGCGTCCGATTGACGAATGGATCGCGTGTATTAATTATACGCGGTTGCGCACACGACCGGCCGTTTGTCACACGGTCGATGATGCGTTTAACGATTACCCGCCGATGATGCAACCGACCGGACCGGCCGGCCGTGTCACGTCTTTCCATCGAGGGTATTTGCGCGCGCGAATGCAACGCGTCATTTTATCATAATGCAGTACCCGTCTGGTTTTTGGGACGCGCGTGTTTTATTATATTCCCCCTTGGAATTCATTTACACACGACGTGTCGATTCGTATGCATAAAGCACTCGAGATAGATGCACTAAATCCTCTTACTCTCGGATTTTTTACGCGTATTTGTCTAAACTTTTTTTTTTTTTTTTTTTGTTTTTTTTACACTCAATCCTAGTCGGTACTTTATGCAGTTTCCATTAGTTACACCGAGTTGAATCATCGTACGTTTGGCGAGATACATGATAGAGATAGAGCTAGAAATATTGTACTTTCTCATAGAAAATTAATCGCGATTCCGGGTGTTACGACAGATTGAACGGCTTAGCCGCGCCGTTCTTCGTATTCGCGTCGCGTTCGCGAAAATGGGCATCGGAACATTCGCGCTATAAACAATCGCACGGACCGTGGTCATAAATTAATAAACGGACAATAACGCGGCAAAGTAAAGCCTGACTGACATGTTGACAGCCACGGCCGATGGTCGGTTTTCGTGTCGACGGCCAGGCAAGGTAATCCTATCGACTCGTCGCGTCGCGTCGCGTCGCGTCGCGTCGCGTCGCGTCGCGTTGCATCGCGTTGCATCGCGTTGCATCGCGCGCGCCAGAATGCGCGCGCTCGATTATCCGCGCTGCGAAACTCTCGACCTCGCGCCCGTCATTCCGCGTATAATCGCAGTTTAGTCCCTACCATATTTCCGGTGCTCTCGTATCAGGCTGTCTACAATTGTTGGCCGTATGCCCCGTGTTTCCGATCGATCGATTCTGCAGGACAAAACAGATTTTTCGATCACACCCTTCCGTCCGCCTTTCCCTCTTCCGCCCTTCCCCCCCCCCCCCTTTCTCTTCGCCAGATAAAGCTGTCGAATCGCCACGTCGTTGCTTCCCATACATTCTCATGATTTCATGCGGTGTGTTACACAAAACGATTTCAATATGAAGCAGATTTAAATTCTGTACTCATCCTGATTATCATTATTCGAACGTTTTATTGTCTTCATTACGAAACCGTTCATCATTATAATTAATATATTGCGGGTATAAAGATAATAGTATTTGTAGCAAATTACTTTGATTATTGTTATAAAGAGAGCAGATTTAAATAAATTCTATATTTTAATAAAATACGGAAAGGAGGTCATTTTATATATTAATCCTTTAACTACAGAATTTAGTAACTTACGTTATTTCGATATTATTAAATGAATTAAAACCACCATTTATAATTAGTTGATATCATTATAAATCTGAATCTTTTTCGTCAGTCTCAAGTGCTATGTAGATAGCATCTTAGATGGAGTTAAAGCTATCTATATTTATATCTAGATACATAAAAAGCGATATATATTGCTTTTTATGCGTAAAAGAAATATAATTATTAATCGTATATAATCTCATAATATTAAATGTGGATTTTGCGGTAACGCACATTTTATGAGAAATACGCGATTATTTTTGTGAAACAAAAATAACGAACTTTATTGAAATTTCAACGAGGAACGTGTGCTTATGAATAACGACGGAAACTGCTATTCTCTCGTAAATTCATTCATTATTACAAATGTATCGCGCGTGATTATACCGGAATCACGTTAATGCAGCGAACCGGATACGTGCCGTTTCTATGCTCTTCTCGTCAACTGCATGTTGAGTATTCGGTGTCAAGCACAGACATGTCTTCATAAAAACATTAAATTTAGTTTGCAATTTAGTTTGATTCCATTGGTCATATTTTACGCACGTAAAATTAAATTTTTTGTATATGTTTTTACATACATAAAAAATTGTAACTATTATTTTAAAATAAATGTAAAATACGAGATTTTACTTGAAACTCTTTTAAATCTTTAAATGCCTCGAATTCTGAAATAGCTTACAGAAAGAGTTATACGAGAATAATCAAATACACAAAGTCAATGGATTATAAATAAACTAAAAATATAAAAATGCATTATTAATTAATTTAATAAATATTTTACAACACAGATTATTAGATTTATTAAACATCCTATGTTAATATTTCAGTTTCTTGATATTATTTCTTAAAAAGCATTAAAAAGAATATCGCGATAATAAGGAGTAAATAATAATTTTAATAAAACTTTCAAAAGTTTTGAAAAAGAATTGTATTGCAACGTTTTATTTCTTTGAAACGCGCTGTAGCATTCCAAACATCTTATGTATTTTTTAATGTCTGCCTACTGTAAGATTCGTGTGAGAAGCGAGAAATAACACGAGAAACACAACAAGGACACTCGTGCTGGCTCCATCGAAAAAATTTGCATATTCGAGTGGCAGCGAACAGGTTAAAAACGAAGGTACAGAGTCTCGTGTTTTCCTACGGTTTTCAATCGCGTACGAAACGTAAACGATAGACCATCTCTCGCATGCGAAAGACTATGTTACACCAGCTGACTTCGATCCAGCAGCTTCATCAGGATTCCCCACGCGAGCGACGCTAACGTTCTACCATCCATTTATGTCGTACCACTGGGAGCACGACTCTTCCGACGCCTACTCGTTGTAGTAATCATGACTCTTAATAGTACTAAATCGATTGCTACTTGACACATAGCTGGACTCGTCGTTATCTAAGGAAGAAGCAATCACTTCTTCTCTGTCTGTTGTAAGTTTAACGAGAAAGCAAGTCCAATGCAGTTGTACATTCGAATCGTGACAGACGTAATCGATTTTACGACCCTTAGGTTCAGAGTAAATAAATGTTGGATTTCTATAAACGTTGAAAGTCTCGTAATCTTTTTTAACATTTTCAATCGTTTCAAGAACAGCAATTTTCGTTTCTCTCACTTATATGCGCTTTAGTAATCTGAATGTACAGTCTCTTTTTTTTATTTTTAGGAAATTAATCCTAGAAAAAAACAGGCAACTATTCATCGTTAATTTCGATCGTAATATTGGACGTAACGGATATTCTTCGTTTGTACTACACTGCCGGTGGAATCTATTTCAAATCCATCGAGGAGAAGGGGCCACTCAAGGCAATCGATTCCGAATAGTGGACCATATAGTGGCTACAGAGGAAGAGAGGCCGCCTTGGCCGGCAGTGGCCGCCCGACCGGAATTGCAACGCGCGCGGCGGTTTACCCGCCGAGATGTTAGCTTTTCGTCAAAGGGTCCTATTAGTATGCGGTTAGTATTACGGCGCGGTGTATCAGGACACATTGAGACAACGACGCGCTATCTATTACCGATTCTCCGTCACGTGAACTATCGACCTCTTCGTCGGTCCCGCGGGCCATTCTACCGCTCCCGCACCGCCGATTCAACACACATGTGTGTGTGTGTGTGTGTGTGTGTGTGTGTTTATTCTCACTGACATTTCTCGACTTGCTCTTTGCTTTGTGGCCTTGATAGAATCGAGATCAGCGAGATCGGCCAATAAGGCGATTAGCTTGTGCTCCCTGGGTTCGACCCTTAACGTTGGCTGGAAATCGCGCGCACATTCCGACGTGATCTACCGTAAGAGATCGATCGCTCTTAAGCACAGGATACTTGGAATACCATTATTTATAAAGTCGCGAGAGTTTACATGTTCCAAGATGTGATTGACATTCATGGGTACTTTTACGTACCGTCGAGCAGGAGAATCGCATCGCCTTTTCTATCTTACTACATCATGAAGATATTTTAATTACTCATTCGAAATTCATAGAGAATAGAGATTAGTAATTTTGAATCATTTTATATACAATAGAGGTAAAGAGGCGTTATATGTTCTATTAACTTTTCGATAACTTATTTGTAATTGTCCATCCTTCTCTTTGCAATAGAATAAAATTGATTGATTGGTGAATCGATATTAAAATGTTAACAAATAGGGTATCCTACTTTGTCTTTCTCTGTATGTATCTCTCGCTTCACTTGTCTCTTTGTACTTTTGCACGATTTTGTACACGCACACATTTGCATTTTGAAAATGGGTTGTCACGCGTACGGACGGATTGTCGGACGACTGTAATTGTTACTCAATTAAATACTGCTCCATGTTGCAAATCACTTTGATCTCTTGTTTCGTTTGCGATAGTCTATATATGTAGAGAAAGATGGATAAAAAAAGAAAGGACGCAATCATTCACTGGACAATGTACGATCATGGAAACCATGTATGTCACCACGGGAAACTATATTAACGATGTAATAATTCCACAATTTTGTCATACGGAATTGCACATTTGTTAAACTGCATGTATAATGCTACCTTTGACTATCAATATATAATTTGTTGCCCTTAGGGAGATCACATCTGAATACATAAAACGGAATAATCTTTGTTTTTCATTATTGCGAGATATCATTTTAAAAAATAAACAACTTCCGATCCCTTTCCGCTTTCGATATAAATCAAATTCCGTAAACTGTCTTCAACACCACTCGCGTTATTTTCCAAAGATGACAATTATTTTAAAATATCAAAAGATATATATTAGCATTAAATCATTTTATTAAATAATTGTCTTTATTTATTTATTGCTTGTTTTCGCAAAAGATAATCCTCTAATAGATACTCTGCAAGCAATTTACGTTAGATTACGTTATTTTACGTGTATTATACAAATGACTGCATTAAACTCAAACGAGAAGCCAAATCGTATCGCCATAATACGTATTACATACTAATTAAATTGAAATTAACTCAGTAAACACTAGTAAATTCATTAACGACACATATAATAGTACCGAAATATGCGTGCCAGTTGATCAATTTCATATATCAAAGGATGCATTAAATCCCAACGAGACTAGTCATCCTATTACGTTTAATATCAATAACTCGAAACTTTGATGCGACTGTGTTTGCCAGAAAAACCCCATGTGTTTCCATATATAATAGAACGACGAAACATCGCCGCTGGCAAAAACGAAGTGCGCGCAGTCGCCGGGCGATCTGCCAAGCGGCGTCGTCTCTTTAATTGTCAGCATATTTTAACCGTAATTTTCTTCTGTTCCAGTTGTCTGAGCCCGAGATCTGCGTTCTTCTACGAGTTCCCACCCAACGGTAAGTCGCACATAGACTTTGCAGGTTCATTTGTCTCTCTGCTTAAGATTTAAGAGGCGCGAGGGGAAAATTCGAGCCTCTCCGCTTTTATTCGTATTTTTCGTCTGCAAGAGGCAAAATTAGAACGTGAATTACGCGTACGCGAATTTACAAATATATACTGTGTTTTGTGAGCATGTTGCTAGTTATCCATGAATATCAAATTACTACGTAATTAGTTAACATATATATTTTTCATAATAAGCAGTGGCTTAATATGGTGTATATAATCTCATAAAAAGTCTCACTGCCAGTTGTCACTTATGACATATATGTTTCGACTTTGCATTAATTATATTCATATATATATATATATATATATATATATATATATATATATATATATATAACAAGCGATAATTACACTTTACAAGCACATAATCGCTATTATTATATTACTACATATAAAAAGACAAGTATAAGTATAGTAGGAATTACAGAAACTAAACTTTATCTTTCATTTTATCTGCCATTATTCTATTATCTTTTTTAATTTATCGACACTCGCAGAGATCATTTTACGAGAATGCAGAACTCTAATAGATTGAGAAAACTATTCTGAAGCTTACTAAAGCAGAATGAACTGCATCAGAGACTTGAATGCAGTGTAGTGGTTATTTAATGCATCGATCGTACGGCTTTGCATACATTCCCCTGGCGAGCACGTGCATACGTGACGCGGACGCGGACGCGATTTCCAAGAGGCGAAGCATCGTTCCTTTGTGCACGTCCCTACCAATGAAATACATCTAAATGATCTAACAATGGGGGATGACTATGAACGGACGATACCTTCCTTCCTCGATGCTGCGATCGTCGTTATGCGAAAATGTGCGAGAATCTCGCCACGTGCCATTACGGATAACCGATCGTCAACATTACCAAACAGTTGCAGCTGGGATCCCATGAACAACATTGTTGTCTCGCGTCTCATCCATTATACAAATCGGATAATGCCGATCGTACGCATAGAACGGGTTATTTTGTAACCGGCATTTTCAAGTCGAGAGAAGATCAAGGTCCCTTGATAGCTTGACTTGTAGTTATTCCGTAGCTCTTAAGCTTCTTAACCATCGTCAAGAATGATTAAATTATTTACAGATTACGATGAAAAAGATGTAATCCTTCTATGCAAATTTGATATTAGTTATTATTATAATAGAATAATAACGAATGTAAAGATGAATTTTAGTTTCTATAATATTATATGTGTATTTGTTCTTTTATATGTCATAATATGAAACATTTCCAATCAATTTATACGCAACTGCATCTGTTGTACAGTGAAAGAAATTTTCAAATGAATATTTACCACCATCTGATACCATGTAATCGAATCGCACATAAGAAATATTCGATGTTACAACTTGTATTACTTTGAGACGCGGCGTTCGAATCCACCACCGATTTTTGCCGATGAGATACGCGCTCGAGAAGGTAGTTATATTACTAGTGCACATGCAATCGGCCTGGCGCCTGGAAGAGAAGAAATAAAACCAAAACGCGATGCGTAGTGCGGTGGAATTTTTCGAGATATCGAAAAACACTTTAGAGATCCTGTATTGGAAAAGCGGCTGAAGGGGAGGAAAAGGGCGCGACCGATCGTGGAACGCGAGGGGGAAGGAGAGAAAACTGGCGTTGATATTTCATTTCTATTGACTTTTACCGTCACCCTCGTACACGTTATATTCTTTCCACCTATGAATACGTAATTGAGATATAGCTTTCTTTCTCTCTTTTTCTTTTCACACATTTCTTAATATATCTTTAGCACTCTATTTTCTGTTTTTGCTTTCTTTTCATTAGAAACATTCGACTTTTAATAATTTATTTACTTTAGAAAAACATGTGACTAATATATTTATTAGACAAATCTTTCCACTTTTTTTAATGTTTTATTTTGGTTCTTAATTTAAATTTTATTATTTTATTATATACTAAGTATGATTTATATATTTATATAATAAATTAATTTTATTTTAGTTATGTAAATATTTATATAAAACGTCAAATTATCATTATCATATTCTATGATGTTGCAAAATATTTTAATAACATATTTAATAATTGGTATTAAAAATATTTTGCATTTGGTGACAAATTCGCATTACGAATACGGAATTAAGCGTTATGATTCTCGGTATTCGTGAAATTCCAAAATTCCAACGTCGCATCCGATGACGAGTCGTTGACACCTCTCGACCGTCTTCCGACAATAGCGGGGCGCTCGTGAAATTCTCGATTCCATCCCCCTCGCGGCAGAGATACTCCGTTGAATCGTGGGGACTAATCAGTTTAGGGTGGAAACGCGCGAAGCGGCGCACGCTTAACAGTAATTCCGTGTAAGAGGCGTCGATGCTGGATTGCTGCAGCACTTAGCAGTTGTCGCGTAGTACACAACGGTAGTATACGGCGGGGGCCGACTGAGCCAACCGAACCCAAACCCTTAAACCCTATGCGGGGTTGCCGAGATACGCAAACACCCTGACAAGCGCGCTGGTTGTGCTTGCTTGGTGAAACGCACGGACTGTGAGAGAGCAAGCCTGTTTGTCTGGACTGGAATCTCCAAGTAAGAGGCGGCCAAGCACCGGCGGAGAGAGAAGTTGAGTAAGTGCGCTTATCCCCGCATAACGCGTGCAACTGCATCCTGCTCTCCTCTCTAGGCAGTAATGCGCACGCTATATCGCGCCGGTATCCGCATCAGGATGAATGGCAATGAATGCATGGTACGTTCGTGCGCGCCGTATGATGAATTCGTCGAGATGTCACGCGCGTAGTCTCTGAGATAGGAAATAGGAATGGCCAATGATCGATGTGTCCGAGGAATTTCTGTTAGGTATTTGTGTACTTGAAAATATATATGATTGCTTTATCCTTTACAGTTAAGAGTCACTATATCCAAGAAGGTCTTTTTTTCATCAACGGTTGTACAAGTAATTAAATGGAATTATTTGAAGAATTGCTTTCCCTTAGAATTGTTTAATATAATTTAATGTGACTATACTTTGAGTTGAAAAAAAGGAAAGAAATCACTGTTATTGGTTTCTAAAACAATATTTACGGATTATTATCCAAGTATTGTGACAAGATCAAACAAGTACATTGAATTTTCCGTGACGAAATGCATCGTCCGTACGTTCCGATGGAATCCCGCTAGAATGATGCGTTTATCCTTCGTGCAAGTGCATTTCACCAACGTCACGTTCCGCTTACCGTGACGGTCGCACCGGAACCAATGATTGTGTGTCGTTGCGCTGCTTGTGCTTCGAAGCCGCCGTGAAATTTCGTGTGCAACAAGCGAACTCCGGCTGTTCAAATAAGAAATAACGATGGAACTTGGATACGCAGGTATCCTCGTATACCTTTTTTTCCTACAAACATGCTACTAGTACGACAGTTTTATCAGATGAGTTATTTTAGCACTTTAACATCAAATATAAATTAAATGGAAAATATATTAACAGAGAAAAAGATTTTATATATTAATTATTTATATTGTTAATAATTGTTAATTATACTTTTCTTGCGAAAAAGTTTACTATCTTTTTAAAGATTTTTATATAAAACATGACGTTCAATTATTTTTTTAACGTAAAGTAATTTAAAATTGTAATTATATAATGAAGTTATAAAGAAATAGATTTCAAGTATAATTTAAGAACGTTGAAAGTTACAAGGGTATATAAGTAGATACATGTTGAAAAAAACAAAATAAATGGAAAAGACAATAGCATAATGCGGTTAGAATTATATAAACAATTTAGAGAATTCTGACATTTCCTTTTAATTTTTTGTTTTAAATTTTAAAGAATAAACAAATTCGTGCAAATCCATAATTAATAAATATCAATAAATATTAGCAAATTTACGTATAATACAATATATTGGTTTTAAACAAGTTGGTTTACTTAATGTGTTGAAAAGGTGGATATCGTGCGTAAATTGATAGTCGTTGCAAATTCAATTGCTGGAATGCTTACTCGGTGGATTGATTCCTTGGCCACTGATTGCTAAATACGCATCTGTGGGAAAGCAGATCTGGTCTGTCTGGATTAGAACTCCGATAGGCAAACCTACGTTTGTGTATATCTCGCCGTGCATTGAATCGCACCAACATGCCGAGCTTTCATCTAAAACCCAACGGCGGCGTTTGTATTCTATGATGTACGGTTAAATTCGTCGTGCAAAGTTTTGTGCGATAAAACGACAACTTGCAGAAAACAAGGATCAGTGAGTTTGAAAGTATAGATTGAGGAAAGAGACGAAAAGAAAATCAATCTATAGTTTCAAATAACTTTAAAAAATTTGCATTTTTCTATAAAACAATACGGATTATGACACATGGATGAACTTATCAAATCTTTTATGAACAAAATTCAACAAAATTTAGCTTTTTTTTGTTCGATTTGTTAAAAACGATATATTTTCCCAGCTGAACTTCTTTTCGATTATTTTCCCTTCTCTTTTTACCATAAAGGATGTGTGATGATCAATCCTCGGGCTTCTGTATAACGACGTGGTGAATTGCGACTTTATTTCGTCGTTTTTTGCGTGAAGTCCGATCGAAAATACATTCGGCCGATGGTAAATGGAAAAAAAGGAGGCAACGGAACACGTTTTCTCGAACGACAAACCCAACGGCAAGGCTTTTTAACACGATTGCTCTCTGACGGCCCGTGTCCTGGCTGTGTTTCCGTACGAGCAATTGAATCACTGTCTCCAATCAAGAGGAACTTTTGCGCAAAGAGGAAAAAGCGAGAGTCGCATGGCGCTCTGCAACGATTGCCGTAACGCGATTTGTCCATCGCGATTCGCGGCTCAGTTATTGTGCTTTTAGCAACGTTACCTTCGTCGATTGGTTTTTCATCTCGGATGACACAACACGAGATATAATAATTTGGTGAAAATGTAGCGATAAATAAAATATCGCTTTTGAGATCGCGTCCCGTTTCGTTCTCGTTCACGCGTACCGTTCAAAGAGTAAAGTGATATTGTTACATATCTCAACGAAAATGAACAGAGAGATTTTGTTATTTTGGCGTTTTTATCATTTTGACAATTTCGACACTTTGATCGACGATATTCGATGGCTATATTACGCGACGTCGCGAGAATTTATTCGAAAAAACACTTTCATGGCGTGAGAGAAATTAAGCCCCGTATATTAAGGCAAAGTCGAGTCCTTTAATGCGATATAGGTGATAAAGCGGCATAAGCTTAACTTTCTTAGTGGCACATCAATTGAATGATGAAGGTAATAAAAAGATACGAGTATATGCTTTTAACGCCATCATACTGCTTTATGGCTTATAGCATTTTACCTTTGTGTCAGAACTCGTAAAACAAAGTACCGCAAATAAGAAAACTTAGATAAATAGAGCAATTCGTGCGATTCTTCAATATATCTTAACATTTTTCTGCGTACAGAATTTTCCATGAATTTACTATTCGTTTATTTAAGTCGCAAAATATTTTTTAAAATTAAGAAATTTGAAACTAAGAAAAAGATACATATTTAAGAAAAATCTCTCATAAAATATACATGTGGGGAAAATGAAATTTGGTGAAATACTGACGAAACCTTAGGAAAATAAAAATTGGGTACAAAAGTATTAACATTTATTTTCTTTTTTGCCTATATTATTATCAAAGAAAGTTCTATAATAAATATATGTAATCTTACACTAAAGAATTCTCTTTCTTAATATTATTAAAATATTTTTATAGATACTAGAAAATAAATAAATCTTGGCAAAAGTGGTTAATTTGGAAAATTTGCGGAAATTGTAATTCATATTTAAAAAATGATAAGCGTTAATATATAATATTCATAAAAATATAAAAATATAAAAATATTGAAAATTCTCTAGCATCCTTACCGTTTATTGTATATGAAAGTAATCATTATATTGTATTTATATAATGGAATATGTCTAGACAGACATAATTGTTATATCGTATATTTATGGGAATATGTCTAGACGATACAATCAATCCCTTCACGAAATGACCAAGTTACATTCGCGATGCTTTATAGGTGCGCCCACATAACTGAAAATATTCTATTCAAGCTCGACCGATCCCTCTTTTACCTCCCTCGCAAAGTCATGGAGTGATGTTTGGACGAAACGATGCGCTTGTTGCGAGCAACGTGACGACAGCGAAAATTAATAACTTCGATACGTTCCTAATGGCCGCTTCCGCTAACAGCTACTCTCGAGACCGCGCTTTCAGGACGTCGTGTCGCGAAAAGCCCCCGCGGACGTTACTATTGAAACGTCTCCATTTCAAATGCCGCGAGGGGAAATATAACATCATAAATCATCGCCCCAAACGCTTTACCAGCACGCCGGTAGGGAATGCGTTAATCTAAGAAAGATTGACGTCCGGCTTTCCTACGAACGGGGATATAAAGCGACACGACGACGCTTAGTTTCGCGTCGCTCGCTTTACACGATTATTTCTCTGTTATGACTAGTTAGTTACGTTAATCTTTTTAGCCGTATACGATTACACTATACGTGGAATACATTCCTCGCGAATAATTAATAAATAAATTAATTTCTACGTGTCTTAAAATAAGTAGTGATTTGAGACAACAAAGGCATCTCGTTACAGATAGAATAGATTGTGATTATGTACTAAAAACATAAAAGATATCAATAGATGTTACATTAATATCGCACAAAATTGCACACGTAATAAATATTTTCAGAAGCGCGCTACAGCTGTTATTTCTCATCCCAGACGTTTGCAATTCGCGGCTACAATTTGCAGCTAATCGACACTCGTTGCAATGCCGATAGCTGCCTTACAGTTGAACATTGACCGTCATCCAGTGCACAGGATGCAACGGAATGCAATCGAATTATCGTGAGCTCATCACCGGCATTTCTCTTCCGACTAGCGCGCACTGTCCCTTGTTTCTCGCCTACTCGGTCGTTCTCTCCCATTAAACAATACCTTTATGCAAATCATCCCGGCTTAATTGCGACTGCTTTGCATGCATGGGTTATACGCGTGACAATCACGGTATCGCGATCGCCAATAGTATCGTTCGTGGCCACAGGAGCCTACCCATGTCGTTTCCCATGCTCTGCCCTACGTGGCGTACAATGGGTTTTATACGAGGCATACAAAGAATTCTGCTAGTTATATCCGCGACATCGTAACAAAACATTCTCATTATTCCTTCATCCGCATTCCTGGCTTCTTCAGAAACGCGTCTTGGCGGTATTATTATTGTCATTACGCGTCTCTCTAGAAATTCGGTACGCGTATTGTTCGGCGCATAACGATTTAATTTCATGTGAGAAGAGAGAGACGGACCTAGAGGAATTTATCCTTTACAACGTTTACCGAGCGCAGAGCAATTTCGAATGAAAAAAGTAATAGCTTCCTTTCTAAAGCGTATACAATTAAGATACGATCATGGATCGTAATCTCGTTCTTGACAGCGTCACGCGTGGACAATACCTGCATGAAAAGTATTAAAAGAGAATGGGACTTTGTAGTAAAGAATTAGCCATGAGATAAGAATGAAAAAAATGCTATGCAATTATATATTTGACAATATATGTAAATATATCATACAATGACACGTATAATTAAATAATTTGCCAAGCAGAGTAGATTAGATTTTGCTATAAAAAGTACAATAATAATATTTCATATCGCAATAATTATTTAATTAAATATTTTATCAAATATAAATTAATTTTTATTAAATCTTAATCTTTGTAAGACTCGAATATAATGGCGCTTGCAACATTTTGCTCGAGAAATCCCGCATAGAGATTTTCCTACCCCTACAGAGATAGAAAACGTTCCGCCTCCTAATTAAAGTAGCAAACACAGGAGAGTGGATTACGAAAAGAGCGCGGCAATGAAAAATAATCGCGGCGCAATCGCTCGCACCTCCGCACGTTGTAGCGGCCTCTTTGCCACCCCTTTGCAACACCACGCCAAAGGGTGGTCTCGCATACCGAACCTCGTGCAACCCTCTTCTCAACGTGCTCACCGGCCGTCGCGAAAAGATACGAAGCACGGTCTGATACTTTCGTGTACGTACCACTCCCGTCACGGTGTAGCCATGGTAACACGACATAGGCAGAATTCCGGGACGGCAAAAGCGTGACGAAGTAAGGAAGAATAGACAATGATGACGCGACGGGCGGGTCGCGCGGACGACGATGGGGCCTTTCGACGTGACTCTCGACGTGACTCTCGACACACGGGAAGACCGCAAGTGAGATCGCTCGTTGCACGCGACACCCATGTGCCTTGGAGCTCATCCAGTTTTCGCACCCTGCTTTCCCATCTCCCGTATCTTCCGTCCATACGAGAGATACTGAAGTACTCCCAGTGTATTCTTTGCATGCTGCATCATTTATCTCACCATTTTGCCGCCACTTTTAGACCAGTATATAAACGTATCGCAATGAGTAATTGTCTGTCAAAATTGATACGCATTTCGCTTTAATGACAGTTGATTTAAGAGTTCGGTGTGATAATGTGATAAGTCGCATGAAAAAAAAATCTATGTGAAACTTTTAATTAGTTGTTCACTTTTTTATAAGCTTTAATGTGGTAAATAAAACTTGGCGTTTTGTTTAAAAGTAGTTTAAAAAAATTAAGATAAGAAATCTTAGAAAAAGAGAGAAGTTGCAGAAAATAATACTATCTTATTAATAACTATCTTAATATAATATAAGTTATCTGATCTGATTTAAATTCATCAACAACACGTTATTTGAAATGTAGTTCAATTGGTATGTAAAATTTATTAAATATAAAAAGAATTTTTGTGTTAATAAAAATTTTGAAGTATGATTTATACGAATATATTTTTAATTTGTAAATAGATTTTTATAATATTTTTCAAAGAATTAATTACGAACGAAGTGAAAATTAAGAACGATATTCCTTTGTATGCTGACCGACTAAACCTTAGAAAAGGAACTTTTAATTTTCTCCACCAAGAAACTTTGAACGAGAAAGTTCATATTGAAACACGATTCACTTGCATGCCTTGGAACGCATCCAGTTTTCATAATCGTCGTCACGTGTCCCTTCTTTATTTCTATAACATTTAAATCGTGCGACCTTTCGTATAATCTCACATAATCTCGTTTAGCATTGATTTCTTCGACGTCGATTAATGCTAATTTTTTTAGTTTATTTTGTTTTTATTTTTATTAATTAAAATTATAATCATCATTAAAAAAAGCTTTTAATAGTAATAATGATTTTTATTCAAGTAACAGTGGCGTGATTTGAAATTGAAAACAATTTGTTAATCGAGACTCTGTTAAATTGATACAGGAAATTTATAAAGAGGATATACTACAGATCTTTTTAAAGCAAATGCAGATGTTAATTGGACATCCATGTAATTATTGCTTATTGTCGACTCATCAAGCTCTGTACGATCATATATAATAATTGCTTGTTAGAATATACAGTGAATCTGCTTTTATAACACGGCACCCGTTATTTTATTACTACGCACATCGGACACGATGGATATTGCCATCCATCCAGTGTAGAGTACCGGATTTAAATCGGGCTTCATTTAACTTAACGATATTGATATCAAATATTTTTACTGATTACAACGGTGTAATTAATTATTCACTTCTCGGGTCGGGCTTCGCCACGTTCCGATACGAACAATATCGGTTGAGTGAAAAATGAATCGCCCGATAATATCAGCATTCTCTCGCCATTTATCTCGACCGGTTCATTTATTTGACGTCGTAAAAAATAGCGAACTTTAAAACCGATATTGACCCAACTCCGTCGTCAACTATAGAGACCGCGTCGCGAAGAGGACACACCATAAACCGTGAAGATTACTCCTTCAATATTCATGTACTCTTGTCATTACCATAGAACTACCTCTAAAACCAGTCGCTCGATTCTCCCGGGAAGGAAAGGTAGGCTCCGAATAATTCATTCCAACATTGCTATCCATGCAAGTAAGTCGTATACTGGCGAGTAAAACCAATTCGGTAATAATATAAGTTGTACATATTTGATTCTATATGAGGAAATATTTGTGAAATTTAAACTTTAGGTTCTTAAGTGTCAAATGGATGCAGAATCTATCTTTAATTTTAATTTTATCAATTCCTTAATATTATATATGATTAATATATACACATGTTTGTTTTGACATTTTTTAAAATTATCTCCTTTTCTTTTGGAAATTTTATTATCAGTTTTAATTCACGTGAAAGTTTACCATTCATTTCTGGTCGCGCATTTCTCAAAGTTACTCTACGTTGACGATGATCGATCAGTTCACTCGGCTATTGTAGATCTCGTTTTTTGGCGAGTTTTGCTCACTAAAAGATCTCGCATTGAATCACGTTTCTCAGAGAATCGGCAGAGACAGGGAGAACAGTGCCCCGGGCTTAGATAGAGAAGCGCTTCGAAACGAAGTAAGTAAATTGTTGAGGAGGACGAAGAGAAAGGAGAAGAGGAATGCCATTACTCCGCCCGCGAAGCCGAACTCGGCGCCTACGAGGAGTTGGAAGGAGGCGTCGAAGATGGGACAGGTGCAGTGAGGAAAGAGGGAGAAGAAAGTGGATTTTAATACCGCTTATTTTATTCATGCTTATAACCCTGGCTTTCGCTCGCTAAGGATTTTCATAATAACGGGCTTGTCCTCCCTCTACTGCCGAGAATCCGCGGGCGTTATAGGCGAGAGGTAGTCGGTGTCGAGCTTACGAAAATTCTCCCGTGCTTCTGAAAGCGGAATTACGCCTGCGGCTCTTACACAAATACAATACTTGCACATATTTTCTTTCTTCGATGCAAATAAAGGACATGATAATGTGAGAGATGTAATAAACGAAATGATAAAAATGGAGTTTAAAGAAAAATATGTACATCTCGAAGAGAAGAATAGAAAAAACCTTTTAATCGAGATGTATATTGTATATATCGACCTACACATTCTTTCTTATTACATCTTCTTTTTAATGAAGATGTGAGAAATTGCCGATGATTATATATTGTTGTCCAAAATACGGCCGTAATCGTTAGGCAAAGTTTTTGGTTCAATCATCAAGATTCTTGCAGAATCAGCCATTTGCAAGATGCCTGACAGCATCACGTACATCTTACAGCATCCCGCTATTTCAAAGTAGTTTGTGTTTGCGAGATTTTACGACTGTCCTCTCGAGGGCTCGCGAACATTGTCTTTCCACTATGTAAGTATGCTCTACTGCCGGATTGCGCCGACTCCATCTCTCTCTGAAAATCGAATTTGGCACGCTGGTGGCACTTCTTCTCCGACATTTCACTTCCGGGTCCCAACAAACGTTTCCCCAAGTCGCATCCCAGCGACTTTATTATGCGCGTCACACGCAAGGCACTCCATAGCCACTTTCCGGCCGCGAACTTCCGATTTTTCTGGCCATAACTCGGGTGTGTAAACCTGAGCTTGCAGAATACGTAAGACGCTTCTTGACCCGGACGTCTCCTTTTTACGCGGTCGAGGCCAGAGGGGAGAACGTTAACTTCTCCCTCACACTCTCTCGCGAAAAGTTTTTGCCCCCCCCCCCCTCCCTGTTGTCTTTCGCTCCTTCGTTCTTCTTCTTTTCATCCACTCGCGCGTTGGCTTTCTCGTTCGCGTTGCTCTAAAACAATTCACGAAGGAGCGAAGAAGTTTCGTCCGGACGCATACCAGACAGCGAGAGCGAGAGGGGGAAAAGCGTAGGAAGAGCGAGGAAGTATGAAGGGAAGATGGGGTAGAAAATCGTAGACTTTAATAACGCGTTTCCGCCAGCACGTGAAATTCTTCTCGCGTTGAGGTACAATGCGGAAAATCGAGAACACCCCGCCGCGGAAAAGGGCGCACGAAACTCTCCCCGTAATTTACGGGGAAACGTGCCGGGAGTCGAAAACCGGGCAAATATCATTGCCCGCTTCTTTTTCCCCAGTGGTCCAGTTATAATCAAGGGTACCCTCACGAGGAACCAATTGAATTTGTCGGCAGCCGTCCGCACTATTCCCGCCGCCTCTCGCGAAGAACTAATTATTAGACCGCGGAGTTTCAGTTACACGTGCGCTCTATCTGAACTTTTATCATCGAGCAACGTAAAGTTAATTGAAAACGGTCAAACGATATGTTTATCTTAATTAAGCAACCAGCA